>NC_091069.1:117778123-118083956 GCF_032405125.1 Capricornis sumatraensis | reverse complement strand
ACCAGGTCAACACATTGTGAATCTAATCTTTTACATTTTGTATCTACTTTGCTGGATTTTTTTTGGATTATACATTTTTATGTTCCTAGGTCACTACAAAATAGAGAAGTGCCTGCTAAACCACAGTAAATTGCTCTCAATATAGCTTTAAAATACACTGTAATATTGCCTTAATCAGACAGTCTCAATAACCTTAGCAGCTCACTGTAGAGCTGCTGGATAAAAGAATCTCAGTAAACTGCCTCAAAATTTAGTTGATTTCAGACTGCACACCTAGGTGACTAATCATTTTCTAGAAATGGTGTCTGTAAATTTGGAAGCTCACAGACTCAATACGCCTGTAAATTACTTATGTAATTAAAATAAGTAGCTGCTTCCTTTAATGTGCAATTTTATGAGGAAGTAAATATTAATACTATATTAGAACTGAACATGGAACAACAGACTGGTTCCAGATCGGGAAAGGAGTATGTCAATGCTGTATATTGTCACCCTGCTTATTTAACTTCCATGCAGAGTACATCATGAGAAATGCTGGGCTGGAAGAAGCACAAGCTGGAATCAAGATTGCTGGGAGAAATGTCAATAACCTCAGATATGCAGATGACACCACCCTTATGGCAGAAAGTGAAGAGGAACTCAAAAGCCTCTTGATGAAAGTGAAAGAGGAGAGTGAAAAAGTTGGCTTAAAGCTCAACATTCAGAAAATGAAGATCATGGCATCTGGTCCCATTACTTCATGGGAAATAGATAGGGAAACAGTGGAAACGGTGTCAGACTTTATTTTAGGGGGGCTCCAAAATCACTGTAAATGGTGATTGCAACCATGAAATTAAAAGACACTCACTCCTTGGTAGGAAAGTTATGACCAACCTAGATAGCATATTGAAAAGCAGAGACATTACTTTGCCAACAAAGTCCATCTAGTCAAGGCTATGGTTTTTCCAGTGGTCATGTATGGATGTGAGAGTTGGACTGTGAAGAAAGCTGAGCACCAAGGAATTGATGCTTTTGAACTGTGGTGTTGGAGAAGACTGTTGAGAGTCCCTTGGACTGCAAGGAGATCCAACCAATCAATCATAAAGGAAATCAGCCCTGAATATTCATTGGAAGGACTGATGCTGAAGCTGAAACTCCAATACTTTGGCCACCTCATGCGAAGTGTTGACTCATTAGAAAAGACCCTGATGCTGGGAGGGATTGAGGGCAGGATGAGAAGGGGACAACAGAGGATGAGATGGATGGATGGCATCACTGACTCGATGGATATGAGTTTGAGTGAACTCCGGAAGTTGATGATGGACAGGGAGTCCTGGCGTTCTGCAATTCATGGGGTCACACACAACTTAGCGACTGAACTTAACTGAACTAAACTGAATGCAAGTCTGTGTAAGAAACGTTCAATGTCACTGTGAGCATACCTTGTTTTATTTTTTCATAGAAGAGTTGCACCGGATCTTAAACAGCAAACCAAATGAAAAATTCCTCTAGTATCACATTTCACATTAAAAAACGAGACATACACATGACATTTATTGCGGGAAACAGTGGAAACTGTGGCTGACTTTATTTTGGGGAGCTCCTAAATCACTGCAGATGGTGATTACAGCCATGAAATTAAAAGACGCTTACTCTTTGGAAGGAAAGTTATGACCAACCTAGACAGCATATTAAAAAGGAGAGACATTACTTTGCCAACAAAGGTCCATCTAGTCAAGGCTATGGTTTTTCCAGTAGTCATGTATGGATGTGAGAGTTGGACTATAAAGAAAGTTGAGCACTGAAGAATTGATGCTTTTGAGCTGTGGTGTTGGAGAAGACTCGAGAGTCCCTTGGACTGCAAGGAGATCCAACCAGTCCATCCTAAAGGAGATCAGTCCTTGGTGTTCATTGGAACGACTGATGTTGAAGCTAAAACTCCAATACTTTGGCCACCTGATGTGAAGAGCTGATTCATTTGAAAAGAACCTGATTCTGGGAAAGATTTACAACAGGAGGAGAAGGGGACAACAGAGGATGAGATAATTTGATGACATTACCGACTCAATGGACATGAGTTTGGGTAAACTCTGGGAGTTGGTGATGGACAGGGAGGCCTGGCGTGCTGTGGTTCATGGGGTCACAAAGAGTCGGACACAAATGAGCGACTGAACTTAACTGAGAAAATAAATTATTTTCTTCTGCACAGTGATATGTTTTGGGAATAATTTATAAAGAGCAATCATTTTCACATTCTCCAGTTTTCCTCTGTTGTATACTAATGGTTTTCAACCCTGGTGAGGCAATGTCCTACCTAATAACAATCATCAGTATATAAATTAAAAGAAAACCGTACCATCAAAATCCTTCCCAGGTAGCTCAGTAGTAAAGAATCCACTTGGTAGTGCAGGAGACACAGGAGATGCACGTTCAATTCTTGGGCTGGGAAGATCCCCTGGAAGAGGAAATGGCAATACACATCAGTATTGTTGTCTGGGAACTCCCATCATCAGAAGATCCTGGCCAGCTACAGTCCATGGGGTCACAAAAGAGTCAGACATGACTTATTCACTGAGCATACATATACATACCATCAAAAATTGAGAATACCAAGTGTTTCTGAGAAAGTATTGATATAGACATTTAATAACTTTCCCCTTAATATTTTTCTGAGATTGTTTTCATAGGAAGCATTCTCAAGTTTCTAAGCACTGGAATTCTAGCATTTGGTAGCAGAAGAAAAAAACAAAACAGGCTTTGGGAGCCTCAGCTTACAATATCGCAAAAGAAAACTACAGCTAGAATTAACAAGTAAAATATAGAATAATGTCATTTTTTATTGCACCACTTGCAGACTCATAAATTTATTAATAATTTATTGACAGATAAAGCATTTATCTCATTTTTCAGATTTTGTGTTCTTTCTAAATCATAATAGGCATTACTCATGTTCAGTATCTAGGTAAAAATATTTGTCATATACCCTTTTATAGCTACAGAATATGCAACATTTTCTAAGCATCCACTAAAGACAAATACTATAATTCTCAGTGTTACTAAAGTAGCAAGTGCTTATGTTTTTATACTTCAGTTTCTTTAAAGGCCACCAGCTCTTGCAAATAGGACTCAGTTTCAGTATGGTAAAATTTGAAGACTTAATTTTGGCAATTGGATTTGAAAACTATTAAGTCATACATGCATGTGATAAATTCTTGCCAATAGGTTAACATATTTCTTTTGCTGGTTAAAATAAAATTCATTCATAAGCTTTTATAAAATAGTTATTCTAAAGTCACTATCCCAGTGATCTTATCATTAACTTGCCCAACTATCACTGAATTTTCCTGTAATGTTAATTAGGAACTTGATCTCTCTAGCAGAGCTAGAAATTTTATAAGGTGGGACCATTGTGGTTCTTCATGTCATGGATATGTCTCTTTCACTAAGGGAATGTCAGGAGACAGTTCATGGCTGGGGTGCAATTATCCATCATCTATGAGTTAGACAAATTACCTTGGAACCATGGAAAAACCCAACTTCTACAAATGAAAAATAAACCTTTTCAAATTATTATAATTTACATATGACATATATTATTATGCCCTGCAAAAGTTGAATTTTTAGTACAGTGTCAGTTTTATTAATAATAAATCTGCTTACCCAGAAACACAGTAAAAATATTGGTAAAATAATCCAAGCACAGGGACTACTAAAGGGAAGACATTTTTAACTGAGTACGATGAAGTAGAAATTACCACTTTAGCAAGCCAGAGGTAGTTAATTGATGATTATTTTAAAGAATATTTTCAACTCCAACTGTCTCATTGAAACACCTCTCATACCAGGAACTGTCATCTCTACTAGGGATTTCCTCCTCAAAACAATTGACAATAAGAGCAAATTTAATAATGAGACATTTAATGTTAATAAGAGAAATTATGAATTAACATTGTATCTTTGTGGGGCTTTTTATGCAATATGACAGTAGCAATAACTTGGCAATGTCTATCAATTTCACTGAGGCAGTAGTATTATTCATCTGAAATAGGAGTTGAGAATAGAAATTCTAGCTCAAACAGTGAAGTAACTAGCATTTCCCAAGATACTTGCTTTTAGGCATAACTGTTGACTGAAGGGTTAATAGGGTAGCAGAGATGTGCCTGCAAATGGGCCTCTCTGCTAGGGCTGGATGTCCTTGCAAACGAGGCATTCTGCCAAAGAGTCTGGACACAGCCTTCAGTTTGATGGTCCCTTGCAAACGAGGGAGCATTCCCTTCTTGTGATAAAGAAGGAATAGAGGGCTTTGTACAGACTCTGCAGTAGACTAGGATTTTACTCACCTTTGCTATACTATAACATGTATGCACCTGCACTGTGCTGAAAAGGCTTCTTCATGCAGTCTGGAATTCTGCTTATGGGGCTTGTATAATAAACGGCAATTAGTTTTTTGTCCAGTTCTGTTCCTCTGGCCAGAGTGTGCGTGTCATCTGTCTCTGTGTGTGTCTTGTTCTGTGTCATTTCACTCGTAATCTCCAACATCTGGTGCCCAACGTGGGGCTCGAGTGAAACCAAAAGGGTGAGTAACCCTGGGGGGATTTTAAATCCATAGCAGGGGAACTTTCGGGAAAATTATGGGGAATTCCTCACCCTAGCAGAGGGGAGCTTTCAAAAAAAATCATGGGGAATTCCTCATCATCATTACGGGCACAATACATGGAGTTAGTCCAAGGACTTCTCCACTCCATAGGCGTTAAAGCCTCAACTCGTCGGTTGAGTGAGCTCTTTCGCTTGGTGGGGCAATATTGTCATTGGTTTCAATATCAAACTAAGTTACAGTTAAACTTGAAGGAATGGAAAATAATTCAAAAGGGATTGAGAAAGCAACATCAGAAGGTTTGGACTTTGTGTAGTGCTATAACACAGGGTTTGACGTTGCTCTCTACTGATAATGAAACTAAATCTAATGCTTCAAGGAGGGGAGAAATAATTTATGAGGATGTGTCAGACGTTGGTGGGGCTTCTGCATCGCCTGAAGGCAAGGATACAAATGAGCCTCCTCCTGTAAATGGTGAAACATCTGATAGTTCAGAATCAGATTCGGAGTCTTCTTCAGTTTTGTCAGAGGAGGGCAAAGAGATTAAAGAAATGACCCATCTATTCCAGGAATGGTGGAAATCCCGTTAAGGAGGAGAAAAAATCTATACCTTCTGCTCCTCCTTGTGCTTCTTTTTTCCCCACTGCGGTTAATCGGCCCGATGTGGGCAGGGAACATTGTCAGTTCTCCTTTCCTTTGTCTATGCTTCATGATGATGACTTGTCTGCTCCCCCTGGTGGGTTTATCGATCCTCCACAATTGTTTCCCATCCAGAGACAGCAGGATGGCAATGTGATAAATGTTCAATATGCTCCTTTGGAATATAAATTTTTTAAAGATCTTAAAGCTGCAGTAGCGCAGTACGGTCCTCAATCTCCCTTTGTTTTGGCTATGCTGGAATCATTGGGAAAAGGCAAATTTATCATTCTGTTAGATTGGGAATCTATTGCCCAAGCTGTGTTGGAGGGCTCTCAATGGTTACAACTTCGTAGCTGGTGGGAAGAAGAAGCTAGAAAGCAGGCTCAGATTAATGAGGGACAGAATCCCCCTGGTCCTCTCAAGGACAAGCTAATGGGAGAGGGCCAATAGTGGGCTTTAAGAGAACAGGCTCAATACTCTGATCAGGACTTACAACAAGTCCGCCAGGTCTTTTTACGAGCATGGCGCCGTGTGGTGCCTACTGGCCACACCCAGCCCTCCTTTGTTAAAACGATGCAAGGCCCCAATGAGCCATATACTGATTTTCTAGCAAGATTGAGGGTAGCTGTGGAATGGGCTATAGGGAGGGATGAGATTTCAGAGATATTATTACAAACTTTAGCACTTGAAAATGCAAATCCTGAATGCAAGCATATACTGGGACCTTTAAAGGGACAGGGTGCATCTATAGCTGAATATATCAGAGCCTGCTCAGGAATAGGAGGGACTGAACATCAGGCTAATGTCTTTGCTACAGCCTTGGCCAAAGTTATGAGACCACCAAAGGTAGGTAACTGCTTTCATTGTGGAAAACCTGGTCATATGAAAAGAGAGTGTCGGAAATTAAAAGCTGATCAAGGTGCATTTCCTAAAGACAGATCTCTTGCTGGGAAGAATAAGACTCCTCCTGGACTTTGCCGTCGGTGAGGGAAGGGATTTCACTGGACTAATGAATGCAGATCTAAAACAGACAAAATGGGCAACCCGATACTGGGAAACTATCCTGCGGGCCTAAGTCCTTGAGGCCCAGGAACAATACCGGGGACTTCTCCTCCTTGCCCTCCTCCCATCCCATCTGCCTCAACCCTATTCCCTTCCAACAACCGTTACAAGTCGATGCCCCGTTAAAAGGACCTCAGATGATTATTTCGGACTTACAGTCTGCTACTTCAGGGAGTGCTGCTGCTGATTTGCCACTAGCTGATAATGTTCTTTTGTCACCAGGGGGAGGCATTTATAAATTAAAAACAAATGTATTTGGACCACTGCCTAAAGGCACTTTTGGCGTGATATTAGTCCGTAGCAGCGCGGCTTTGAGAGGTTTAACCATAATTCCTGGGGTAATAGACTCTGATTATGTTGGGGAAATTTTAATTATGGTCTCTACTTCTACCACACTTTCATTGTTAGCTGGGGAACGTATTGCTCAAATACTTCTCCTACCTTATCACCCCTTTTAGGCTCTTCCTAATGAACGAACAGGAGGATTTGGAAGTACTGGACAACATATATTTTGGGAAATGCTTATCAAAGATTCCCACCCTGTTCTCTCCTTGATTATACAGGGAAACAACTTTGAAGGACTAGTAGACACAGGGGCGGAAGTTTCAGTCATTTCTTCTCAACAATGGCCCTGACATTGGGAAAAAGAAAAAGGCCCTTTAATGCTGATGGGATTGGGCTCCATTGCGGATGTCTGGAAGAGTACCCATCCCTTACAATGTCAATTCCATAATGGAAGATCAGTGTTTGTTACCTTTTATATTGTAAATATACCTATTAATATATGTGGAAGAGATCTTCTCTCTCCTTTGGGGGCTTCTGTAACCATTCCATCAGAAAACTAGTAGCCACTGCTCAAATTCCTCAAGCACTCCCACTAAATGGTTAACTAATACTCCAAAATGGGTTGAGCAGTGGCCATTGCCACAAATGAAGCTCGAGGCGTTAGAACAATTAGTACAAGAACAACTCCAACTTGGTCATATAGAGCCCTCTACCTCCCTCTGGAATTCTCCTGTTTTTGTTATAAAAAAGAAATCTGGAAAATGGAGAATGTTAACTGATTTACGAGAAGTTAATAAATGTATTGAACCTATGGGAGCCTTGCAGTTTGGGACTCCCCTCTCCAGCTCTTATTCCTCAGAATTGGTCCTTAATGGTGTTAGATCTTAAAGACTGTTTGTTGTTGTTGTTGTTGTTGTTGGTTTTTTACCATTCCCCTACAATTGCAAGATAGAGATAAATTTGCTTTTACAGTTCCTGTTCTTAATCATGCTCAGCCTGTTAAGCGTTATCAATGGACAGTCTTACCACAAGGAATGATAAATAGTCCTACCTTATGCCAAGAGTTTGTAGCTCGCTCTTTACAATCCCTCTGTCAAGAATACTCCAATTATATTCTATATTATTATATGGATGATCTCCTATTGGCAGCTCCTAGTATTGCTGAACGTGATGAATTCTTTTTAAAAGTACAGGAGGCTTTAAGACTATGCAATTTGCAAATAGCCCTGGGAAAAAAAAATCAAAAGGACTTTCTTATTTCATATTTAGGGACAATATTGGAACAACATAGAATTAGGCCCCAAAAGTTGCAAATTAGAAGAGACCATCTCAAAATCTTAAGTGATTTTCAAAAGTTATTGGGAGATATTAATTGGCTATGCCCGGTACTTGGGATTCCTACTCATCAATTGCGACATTTGTTTTCTACTTTAGAAGGAGATACAGCTTTGGATAGCCCCCAGACCTTAACCCCATGGCTTTACAGGAACTTCAATTTGTTTAGCAACAACTAAATGATGGCTTTTTTACTTACTTACATGCATCTCAACTTATTTCTTTTATAATATTTCATACCCCTTATTCCCCATCTGGTGTAATTGCTCAAGAAAAAGGATTAATAGAATGGGTTTTCTTACCTAACAGTTTTTCCAAAAAAATGACTATATATATGGATAAATTAGCCTTCCTTATACAGAAGGGTCACCATCGTATTTTACAATTATCAGGATGTGAACCACACTAGATTGTTACTCAGTTAACAACTGCTCAAATATCTCGGTTTACAATTTAATGAAAACTGGCAAATTTCTCTTGCCTCATATCCTGGTTTGCTTTCTAATCATTATCCATCATCTAAATTGATTGATTTTCTCCGGACTAACACTATGATATCTCATTCCCCAATTTCAGATGTTCCAGTTAAGGGAACCACTATTTTTACAGATGCAAATAAAAATACTGCTGGATATTGGACCCCGAAAAATTCCAAGGTTCTCCCCCGCTCATTTTCTTCTGTACAGCCCGCTGAATTGTGGGCTATCTATTTAGTTTTGCAAGATTTTCCCCAACTTCCTATTAACATTATTTCAGATTCTCAATATGCTGTTCTCTCTTGCCTACAGCTTCCCCATGTCTCCCTTCCATTGACTCTTAAAACAGCTTTTGATAAATTGTTTTACCAAGTACAACAATTGCTTTTGCAGCGTTCAGAGTTAATTTTCTTTACTCACACCCGTGCACATTCTGCCCTTCCTGGACCCTTATCATTCGGAAATGCTACAATTGATGCCTTACTTTATCCTATAGAAGCAGCAAAACAAGAACATCTGTTACAACATACTAACTCCAAAGGATTACAAAAATCTCATGCTATGACTTGAAAACAAGCTCAAAATATTGTTCGTTCTTGTTCCATACGTGCACCCTTTGCTTTGCCATTTACCCCACCAGGTGTCAACATAAGAGGACTACAAGCAAATCAGATATGGCAAACAGATGTAATTTACATTTCTTCCTTCGGACAACAAAAATGTGTGCATCATACTATAGATACTTGCACACATTTTCAATGGGCCACTGCATTACATTCTGAAAAGGCTGACGCTGTTATTACTCATTTGTTATCTTGTTTTGCAGTTATGGGATTACCAATTGAATTGAAAACTGATAATGCATCTGCTTACCAATCCGCAAAATTAGCTCACTTTTTATCTCAATACCATATAACTCATACTTTTGGTATTCCTTTTAATAGTCAAGGGCAAGCTATCATTGAAAGAGCTAATCGTACCTTGCATGATTATCTTGAAAAAATAAAAAAGGGGGAACAAGAGAGATTTATGAAACCTAAAGACATTCTGAATAAAACCTTACTTACCCTAAATTTTTTGAATGTTTGGAGCAAGGGAAATCTATCAGCAGCAGAGTTGCATTTTCAAGGGAAAGAAGAGGATAAGAAGATCTTGAATACACCTATTTGGTATAAAGATAAAGAGAAAGATTGGATCCCAGCATCATTAATATATCTGGGACGAGGGTATGCTTTCATTTCTGTTGATAATTACAGGTTTTGGACCCCAGCAAGATTGATCAAAATCAACAATGGCTGATCCCCTTGTTCAAAAATTCAAAGAGCTTACTATACAGAGAAGCCTTACTTCCTGTACAAGGGAAGCAATACCTCCTACGTGGGGTCAAATGAAGAGGTTGACCCAGGAAGCAGAGAAGACATTAATGAAGGTGGGGCAACCTCTGAATCCTACCAATCTTTTGCTTGCCATGACGGCAGTGGTGACATGTCAAGTAATCAGTGTATCGGCAAGTAATCATTCATATTGGGCATATATACCTAATCCCCCATTAGTAAGAGCAGTTTCCTGGGGGGAACCAGAAGTGCAGGTATGTACTAATGAGACTGCTTTCTTTCCCCCACCAGCTTGTGGGGGAATAGAACAACTATCTCATCATAAACCACAGGATAATATTAGTAATTTGACCATTGCAGTGGAAGGTATTCCTTTATGTATAGGGGGACACCCCTTTTGTCTGTCCACCAAGGAACATTCTCATCATTCCTATAATACATGGGGGGTAAAGTATAATAATCGCCATTTTGCTACTTTTACTGTGCTTGTTTCCACCAGGGGACTTAGCACCTTGACAGAACTGATAGATATTCATAATGGAAAACACATGTCACTATGTCCTGTTAGCTTTTTTGTTCCTTGTCTAGAATCTTTGGAGTGGGAACGTTGCCGAGGTCATTGACCCTTTAAAGTCATGAATTATTCTGGGGCCATCATTGTAGATTGGAGTCCAGATCATGGGCAATTCTTAGAAAAATGGTCAAATAAATCTTTTAGGTGGCATCGTGCAAATAGCACTTTGATGGGCAATGGTAATGAAACAGTTAAATGGCAGCAATTTGCACTTATCCCTCCTCAATTACAATTGCAAGGATATCCACACATTCAAGGAGATATTTGGAAACTATGTGCGGTTTCTGGTAATCTCACTATCTGGTCAGGAAACTATACTTTGGACAGTGGTGACTCTTCAGGTCCATTCCATGTTAATTTACATGTTAAAAAATCTTATTCTGCAATAGCATGTGTAAAATATCCTTTTGCATTGTTATATGGGAATTAGACCTGGAATGATACTGTGGGGTCTGTGTCATGTGACTATTGTAATCTAACTCAATGTGTAAATCAGTCTTGGTGGGAAGAATTTGAAAGACCAGCCTATAATTCCAATTTCTCGCTAGTAATTGTTAAGGCTTGGACAGAAGTATGGTTACCTATAAATCTGACTTGGCCGTGGTCAGATTCTTTTGCTGTTTCTCATGTAGTAACCGCTGTACAGACTTTGCTACACCGATCTCGACGTATGCTTGGTGCGGTCATTGCTTCAATTCTAGCAGTCGCGTCAGTAACTGCAACAGCAGCGGTGGCAGGTCTTGCATTACACCAAGGAATTCAAACAGCTGATTTTATTTGGGACTGGCATAAATACTCTCATTTGTTATGGCAACAACAGCGAGATTTGGATGCCCAACTTGCTACCGACATGCTCAATCTTCAACACACCGTTTCCTGGCTTGGAGATCAATTGGCTGTTTTATCTACATTAAGTGTGTTGAAATGTGATTGGAATTCTTCTCAGTTTTGTATAACACCTGTACCATTTAACATGAGTGAAGGATGGGATAAAGTAAAACGATCCTTGACTGGGCATCAAAATCTCACTACGGAGATTATGGACCTGGAATGACAAATTTTGTCTACTTTTAGCACGACTTTACCTGACATTACAGGGTCTGATTTGCTGAAAAGTCTTCAAGAGGGAATGAATAACTTAAATCCATTAGGGCATGTATCCTCACTAATTGAGACTACTTTTGGGAACACTGTGTTTATATTACTTTTATGTTGTGTTGCTTTTCTAGTCTTCCGGCAATGGCGGAAAGGGAAACAACTAAAGCACGAAGCAGAGAAGATCCAGACCATGCTACAATTTATAAAAGCAAATGAAAAAGGGGGAGATGAAGGGTTAATAGGGTAGCAGAGATGTGCCTGCAAACGGGCCTCTCTGCTAGGGCTGGACGTCCTTGCAAACGAGGCGTTCTGCCAAAGAGTCTGGACACAGCCTTGAGTTTGATGGTCCCTTGCAAACGAGGGGGCATTCCCTTCTTGTGATAAAGAAGGAATAGAGGGCTTTGTACAGACTCTGCAGTAGACTAGAATTTTACTCCCCTTTACTATACGATAACCTGTATGCACCTGCGCTGTGCTGAAAAGGCTTATTCATGCAGTCTGGAATTCTGCTTAGGGGGCTTGTATAATAAACGGCAATTAGTTTTTTGCCCAGTTCTGTTCCTCTGGCCAGAGTGTGCGTGTCGTCTGTCTCTTGTGTGTGTCTTGTTCTGTGTCATTTCACTCATAATCTCCAACAGTTGACAGTGGTTATCAGGTGATTTTCTTCAAGGGAGTAGAGAGTATTAGCAATCTTACCCAATTCCTACTCTGTTTCAAGTAGGGATACTTTTATGATGGAAAGTCAGTTTTGTGCTCTGACTAGTGAATGAAATAAAAAAGATCTATACATAATCTATGGGAGGTGAGAGGAAAGTGAGAAAGAAAAGAAACTACTGTCTCCTATTGATAGGCAGGAATACTGCCCCACTGGAGACCATGTTAACCACACAGTACAAAATAGAACTTATTAATAGCATGTTTGGATAATGCAGGAAGAAATTTGTTTGAAATTTAATTTTACTGGTCAGCAGGAAGAGATTAAGTTTGAGGGCTGATCAACTACTTACAAGGTCTTCTTATCCATCATCACTGCCAGAGTGAAATTCAAGTAAGAAGTGGATTGCTGGTCATGTTTCTAATGATTAAAAGAAATTAATATTATAAAATTTTCTAATATTTAGAGCATAGATCCAGGATGGTAGATCTTGGCACTTGACAACAAATTAATAGATAGCAGACCATAAGGCTTTTCCAGTGAAGATTCAGTGATGTTTTTAGTTGAAAGTCCTTAATAAGAATAAGATTTCCAGACATTTACCATGACACTGTTTGTCCAAGTCAACCTTTGAAAAGAATTATCTTGACTCATTCTGATACCTTTTAGACATAGTAGCAATGATATCAAACCAAGATGACAGTGGAATGCTGTGGACAAAAAGCAAATTGGCATGTTTAGAGTAATGAATAGAGATAGCTTTCCTGATAGGGATATAGAAAGAATGATGTGAATTTCATTCGTATTTAGGATGTAAATTGGATCAGAGTTTATAATGGACTCTATTAAAAAAAAGGAAAAATATAAAATGAGTTATGACTGTGAGTATTCTGACTTGCAGGTATTTACCAAAAGTAGACACACTGTAAAAAGACCAGGGGTGGCTATTTTATTTGTTCACTCTTTTTCTCTCTTGGAATGGAATTAATGAAATTGTGAATTTCAACTTGGGCATGTTGAGCCTGAAATGACTTGGACATATCCAAGTCAACATCTTATAAAATCTGTTGAATATTCTGACCTGAAGTTCAAAAAGGTGAATAGAAAGGAGAATGTGGGTGGAAGAAATATAGCATGGTGGAAGAGTTAATTTTTTTTTAAGGCAATAAGAAAGGCTCACTTGAGAGGAAGGTAAATATCAAACAAGAAAATGAATAATTATTAGGTGAGAAGACAGGATGTGATTGGAAAAAAGGCCTGTACTCAGAAAACTGTAAGATGCTGATGAAAGAAATTAAAGATGACACCAACAGATGGGAAGATATATACTGTGCTCTTGGATTGGAAAAATAAACATTGTTAAAATGATCATACTACCTAAGGCAATCTATATATTAAATGCAATCACTATCAAATTATCCAAGGCATTTTTCATAGAATTGGAACAAAATTTGTATGGAAACATAAAGACCCATAATTGTTCATAACAATCTTGAGAAAGAAGAGTGGAATTGGAGAAATCATGCTGTCAGACAGCTCTTTACTGAAAATTTACATTAATCACAATATGGTCCTGGCACAGGAACAGACACATATATTGATGGAATAGGATACAGAACCCAGAAATACACCCACATGCTTATGGTCACTAATCTATGGCAAAGGAAACATGAATATACAATGGAGAAAAGACAGCCTCTTCAATAAGTGGTGCTGAAAACTGGACAGTTTCATGGAAAAGAATGAAATTAGGATATGCTCTAACACTATGTTAAAAAATAAACTCAAAATAGATGAAAAACCTAAATGTAAGATTGGAGGCTATAAAATTCCTAGAGTAAAACACAGGTGTTTGTGCACACACACACACTGTGTCTGTGTGTGTGTGTGTGTGTGTGTGTGTGTGTGTGTGTGTGCTGAGTCATGTCCAACTCTTTGTAGCCTCCTGGACTGTAGCCCACCAGGCTCCTGTGTACATGGAATTTTCCAGATAAGAATACTGGAGTGGGTTGCCATTTCCTACCCCACGGGATCTTCACCACTCAGGGATCAAATCCATATCTCCTGCTTGGCAGGGAGATTCTTTACCACCAAGACAGCTGGGAAGTCCAAAAACATACATGGGATACTCTTTGATATAAATGCAGCAATATTTTTTTTTTAGATCCCTCTCCTGACTTGCTGCTAAGTCACATCAGTGATGTCCAACTCTGTGCGACCCCATAGACGGAAGCCCACCAGATTCCTCTGTCCCTGGGATTCTCCGGGCAAGAACACTGGAGTGGGTTGCCATTTCCTGCTCCAATGCATGAAAGTGACAAGTGAAAGTGAAGTCGCTCAGTCGTGTCTGACTCTTAGCAACCCAATGGACTGTAGCCTATGAGGCTCTTCCATCCATGGGCTTTCCAAGGCAAGAGTTACTGGAGTGGGGTGCCATTGCCTTCTCTGTCCCCTGGCTTAGGGTAATGGAAATAAAAATAGACAAATGGGACTTAATAAAACATAAGAGTTTTTGCACAACAAAGAAAACTGTAAACAAAATTAAAAAGCAACTTAAGGACCAGGAGAAAATATTTGAAAATGATGTCACCAACAAAGGATTAATTTCCAAAGAATAAAAATAACTCATACAGCTCAATATCAAAAAGCCAAACAAACCAATTAAGATATGTACAAAATAGCTAAATAGAAATTTCTCCAAAGACATACAGAGGGCTAACAAGCACACGGAAAAATGCTCAATAAAACTAATAATTAGAGCAATGTAAATCAAAACTGCAATGGGGTATCACCTTCAACAGTTCATCATTAAAATGTCTACCAATAATAAATATTGGAGATGGTGTGGAGAAAAATGAACCCTCCTACAGCATTAGTGGGAATGTAAATTCATGAAGCCCCTATGGAATAGAATATGGAAATGACTTTTAAAAATTTAAGATAGAACTACCAAATGATCCAGAAATCCTACTCCTGGGCGAATATATGGAGAAAACTCTAAGAAGGTAAGTACACCCCACTATTTGTAGCAACACTATTACAAAAGCCAGGACACGGAGGCAATCTAAATGTCCATCAACAGAAGACTGGATAAAGAAGATGTGATATATGCATACAATGGAAAATTAACTCAGCAAAAAAATGAAATAATGCCATTTGTAGCAACATGAATGGATCTAGAATCATCATATTAAGTGAAATAAGTCAGACAAAGACAAATATCATATAACATTACTTATATGTGGGAATTATAAAAATAATACAAGTGAACTTATTTGCAAGGTCAAGAAAGATTCACAAACACAGAAAACAAACCTGTGGTTACGATTTTGGATAGTGGAGGTGGTGTGTAAGATAAATTAGGAGTTTGTAACTAACAAACACATTGTACTATATATAAAATAGATAAACAACAGGGAACTATGTTCATTATCTTTTAATAACCTAAAAATGAAAAAGATCTGAAAAAGAATAGATATATAAATGAATCACTTTATTGTACGTCTGAAACCAACACAACATTATAAATTAACTACACTTAAACTTAGTTGAAAAAGATAAAGAAAGAGGATGAAAAAGCTGGTTTTGATGGAACCAGTATATAACAGCCTTAAAAGCAGGCATTGAATTTTGATTAGCTATGACTGTTACAGTCAGTTTAAATCATCTTGAGTCCTTGAATGCAGGGACTTGATGTTGTTCAAGTTGAATCCAGTGAAAAACTCGGGTAGGAGAAATTGGAAAAAAATTGAAGACATGGAAGTTGGGAGTCATGCAGAATATTTAGAAGTCTATTATAAAATTTCATGTAAAAAGTAACAAAATTGTGAAATAGAATGCAAAATGGTAGGCAGGAGATACATAGCAACAGTTGTAACTGGACATGGAACAACGGACTGGTTCCAAATTGATAAAGGAGTACATCAGGGCTGTATATTATCACCCTGCTTATTTAATTTATATGCAGAGTACATCATGAGGAATGCTGGACTGGAGGAAACACAAGCTGGAATCAAGATTGCCAGGAGAAATATTAATAACCTTATATATGCAGATGACACCACCCTTATGGCAGAAAGTGAAGAGAAACTAAAAAGCCACTTGATGAAGGTGAAAGAGGAGAGTGAAAAACGTGACTTAAAGCTCAAATTCAAAAAATGAAGATTATGGCATCTAGTCCCATCAGTCCATGGCAAATAGATGGGGAAACAATGGAAACACTGAGACACTTTATTTTCTTGGGCTCCAAAATCACTGCACATGGTGACTACAGCCATGAAATTAAAAGACACTTGCTCCTTGGAAGAAAAGCTATGACAAACCCAGACAGCACATTAAAAAGCAGAGATACCACTTTGCTGACAAAGGTCTGTATAGTCAAAGCTATAGTTTTTCCAGTAGTCATGTATGGATGTGAGAGTTGAACTAAAAAGAAAGCTGAGCACCGAGGAATTGATGCTTTTGAAGTGTGGTGTTGGAGAAGACTCTTAGGAGTACCTTGAACTGCAAGGAGATGAAACCAGTCAATCTTAAAGGAAATTGGTCCTGAATATTCATTGGAAGGACTAATGCTGAAGCTGAAACTCCACTACTTTGGCCACCTGATGAGAAGAACTGACTGAAAGATTGAAGACAGGAGGGGAAGGGGGATGACAAGGGATGAGATGGTAATCACTGACTCAATGAACATGAGTTTGAGCAAGCTCCAGGAGTTGGTGATGGGCAGGGAGGTCTGGTGTGCTGCAGTCCTTGGAGTCTCAAGAGTCTGACAGGACTGAATGACTTAACTGAACTGAACTGAGGCAGAAGATGGTTATGAACTTCATTCTACAGTATTTTCTGTTGTTTTTGCATAATTTATTTAAAAATTTTCTATTCAGGTTTTTGGAATCAGATATCCTAGGGTTATTGTTTTGTTTTCCTGTTCAGTCTGCCTGCAGAGGGATCCAGATGGGAAGATACTCTCATTAAGAAGCTTGTTGAACCATTTGTCTAACTAGAAGGCTATTTTCTGTGTCTCTAAGTAATGGTAATTACTTTGAACTTTATTTCTGAAAGAAGGAGTGAAAAAATTTATTCTATTGTCTGAAAGAAAAATATTTGGAGTGGTAGGATAGCTTTGCTTTGCTTCATTTTGGGTCTCTCTCCATCAATTGAGTAACACTAACCAATTGAAAAAAAAATAAGGTGTTTTTCTTACAAAAATGAAAATAATAATAGTGTTCATCAACATTCCCTCCATCTAGCTAAATGTATTTTTTTGTTTGCTTTTAATCCATTCAGTTTTTTCTCATGCATTATGTATTATAAACAAATTGGAACAGAAAAACAATACTATTTTAAAACAACTTGCATTTTGAAAATTAATCTAAAAAACAATTTTTATTCTACTTTGTGCCATGTTGAGCTTTCTTTTTGTTTATCTCTTAAATATTTGGCTTTAGAACTTTCATACAAGAAAATTAGAATATACTATACTATGTTTACTTGAAATTATACTCACAGTTTTTCACAGCTGTGGAAAATTCTTCAAGAGATGTGAATACCAGACCACCTTACCTGCCTCCTGAGAAATCTGTATGCAGGTCAAGAAGTAACAATTAGAACTGGACACGGAACAACAGACTGGTTCCAAATAGGAAAAGGAGTACTTCAAGGCTGTGTATTGTCACCCTGCTTATTTAACTTATAAACAGGGTTACTGCTGTTCAGTCGCTCAGTCATATCCAACTCTGTGACTCCATAGACTGCAGCACACCAGGCTTCCCTATTCTCCTGTTGACTCAGATGATAAAGAATCTGCCCGAAATTCAAGAGACCTGGGTTCAGTCCCTGAGTTGGGAAGATCCCCTGGAGAAGGAAATGGAAACCCACTTCAGTATTCTTGCCAAGAGAATTTCATGGACTGAGGAGTCTGGGGGGCTACAGTCCCTGGGGCCATCGAGAGTTGGGCACAATTAACACTCTCACTTTTTTCAAATCAGAATTTGCAAGACTAAATGATAAATTTAAATTCATTTTTTTCTCATATCATTTAAACAAAGTCAATTAAGTGAAATATTAAAAGCAAATGAATCAAACAGTGGCATAAAATAGTAATTAGAAAATAATTAGCTAATAAAGTAAGATGGCAATGGAGAAGTCATCAAATGACAGTATCAGAACCAGAACATTAATGAGAACTGACATTGAATGATAGACATGCCAAATACAAAAGCAGCTATGATTGAATGCATATTCCAAAGACTGATTCCAATGACAATATCTCCAGAGTTCAAGGAATTTTCCCAGTGCTGACTTAGTATCATTGAGAAAAATAAGTATCTTTAAAATTATGCTACTCTAGTAAATAAGCTTATATATATATATATATATATATATATATATATGCAATGATTAATTTGAGCTTCTTCAATTTTAGTTATCTGTTGTTTAAAAATGATCATGATTTAATTTTCTAAAGAGAAATGATTAAAATGCATACACATCATGCATTAGGAGTTCCATGTGCCTCTTCACACCTTAATGCAAGAGAAAAATCTAGCATGTTGTGAAGCTTAGGTCAAATATGAGATGGAAAGAGTAAAATAAATAGCTAATATGATTCCTGTATCTATCAGACAAACACAGAATTGGTAGAATGTATGTATGTGTGGTGTGCATAAAGACATTTATTTCAAGGACTGATCTTGGCTTATACAAATGTAGAGTCTGGTTAAGGAAGTCTGAAATCCACAGGGCAGGTTGGCAGGCTGTTTACCCTCAGATAAGGTTTTATGTTGGGGTCCACAGGTGGGGTTTCTTCTTCCTCAGGGAAAAGCTATTTTTCTAAGTTCTTTTGACTGATTATATAAAGTTCATTCAAAGTATGGAGGCTAATCTCCTTTAATGGAAATAAACTAATGATAGATATCAGTCACATCTAAAAAATACCTTCACAGCAACACCTTGGTTAACAACAATTTTGTTAGTGTTGAATAACTGAATGCTTCAGTCCTAGCCAAGTGGATGCATAATAATTACAATTCCCAACACTCACCTGTTTCAAGAAGCATTTCTTCTTAATAGTGGTAAGTTTTTAAATCAAACCTTTTGGGGAAGTATTATCTAAGTCTTAGCAGTTAGTTCCTCTTCTTTGAATAGTCCTTGTGCAAACATAAATATGAAAAGAAACAGAGTGAAAAAGAAGAAAACATTAGACCACTTCTATTTGACTTCTAGACTTGCTATAAATAAAGACAGTGTGGTACTGGGGAAAGAATATACGACTACATCAATGCTACTGAATAGAGAGTCCAGAAATAGACCTCTATAAATGCAGTCAACTAATCTTTGACAAGAAGCAAAGACAATAAAATGGAACAAAGATAATCTCTTTAATAAATAGTGCTGAAACAACTGGGCATCCACCTGCAGAAAAATGAATGACTTTACATGCTTCAAAAAAAAGATTGCATAATGAATCCTAGATATAAATGTAAAAATGCAAAACCATAAACTCCTAGAAGACAGCACAGGAGAAATTGCAGATGACCTTGAGCATGACAATGTCTTTTTAAATACCAAAGATGGGAACCAAGAAAGAAATAATTGATAAGCTGAAATTTATTAATATTAAAATTTCTTCTTTGCAAAGCTCAATGTCACAGACTGGGAGAAAAATATTTGCAAAAATCACACTGATGATGGACTATTATCCAAAATAAAGAAACCTTAAAACTCAAAAATTAAAAAAAAAAAAAAAACTGATTGAAAAATGAACCAAAGACCTTAACAAATATGTAACCAAAAAAAGATATACAGATGGCAAACAAGCATGTGAAAAAATGTTCCACATCATAAGTTCTCAGGAAAATGAAAATTAAAACCCCAGTAAGATACAACTGTGTAACTGCTAGAATGGCACAAATCTGAACATTGGCACCATCAGATGTGGGGAGAATAGAGAGCAGGAGATGCTCACAGTTATTGCTGGTGGGAAAGTAAAATAGCATGGTCACGTTGGAGAATATCTTGATGTTTTATTACAGAACTAAATGTACCCTTACTGCATGATCTAGCAATCATACTCTGGTATTTATGTAAAACGTTAGAAACTTAAGTCCCCATATTGATTTTTATAGCAGTTTTATTCATGACTACCAAAACTTGAAAGCAACTAAGTCGTCCTTCAGTTAGGTGAATGGTAAACTCGACTGTGGAATATCCAAACAATGGAACATTATTCATTACAAAAAATAAGCTATCAAGCCATGGAAATATATGAAAGAAACTTAATATGTTGCTGAGTGAAAGAAGCTAATCTGAAATGTCTACATATTGTATGATTCCAACTATGCATCATTCTGGAAATGGAAAAACAAATTATGAACACAATGAAAAGTTCAGTGGTTGCCAAAAGTGATTTTGGCAGGGAGCAGGGAGGAAGGATGAATAGACAGAGCATAAAGGATTTTGAGGGCAGTGAAAATACTCTATATGATATTACAATGATGGATATAAGTCATTATACATTTTTCCAACTTCAAGGTTTGGACCCTAAGGTTAACTGTGGACTGGTTGATTATGATTCATTTATACAGTTTCATCTTTAAGGCAAATGCACCATTCTGGTGAGTGATTTTTTTTTTTCAATTGATAAATAATTGACATAAACATTATGTAAATTTAAGATGTACCTCATGTTAATTTGGTATATTTACATACTGCAGTATAATTGCCACCATAGAGTTAGCTAACATCTCTGCTGCTGCTGCTAAGTCACTTCAATCATGTCTGACTGTGTGCAACCTCATAGAGGGCAGCCTGCCAGGCTCCTCTGTCCCTGGGATTCTCCAGACAAGAATACTGGAGTAGGTTGCCATTTCCTTCTCCAACCTAATACCTCTAGCATGTCACATAATTATCTTTTTTCTGTGTGGTGAGAACAATTAGAATCTAGTCTCTTAGCAACTTGGAAAATTATAATACTGTATTGTTGGCTATAATTACTATGCTGTACATAGGTTTGCACTGTAAACATCTCCCCGATTTCCCTATTTTTGTGCCCTGAAACCATCATTTTAATTTTTCTCTATATAAACATATATATATATATATATATATATATATATATATATATATATATATACACACACACACAATAATATATGTATGTATAGGTTCACAACATATATATATATATATATATATTTGTTGTTGTTTCTGTTGTTAACAACAAAACTAAGAGGAAAGTACAATTTCCCATAAACCTCCTATGCCTTGTATAGGGGCTTTAACCCCTATACAATATGTAGGGGTTATACATGTTATAACCTTCAATTAAGTTTATAACATGTATAACTTTCCTGTATTATCCCCTTCAATTTCATAGTAACAAATGTTTTCATTATGTAACATCATGCTGTTGTTCAATCACTAAGTTGTGTCTGATTCTTTGCAAGCCCATGGACTTCAGCATGCCAGGCTTCCCTGTCCTTCAGTGTCGCCTGGAGTCTGCTTAAGTTCATGTCCATTGAGTCAGTGATGCCATCATGTAACATGAAATCACGAAATGTTATGATTTTTTATGGTATATATTTCTTTCAGTTCTTCTTCTTATTATTATTATTATTCCACACTATGGTATGGAGGTAAGGTCTGTAATCCGTGTTCTATGAAGTCTTGAAATTTCCTGCTGCCTCTGCATTCTGCCCAGGTGGCAGAACCAGCAGCTGTCTTAGAGAATGTACACTCACATATTAAAAAGCATCAGCTAGCATCCTTCTCATGATGCCCTTGGGTACCTCTTGGCTGAGAAAAATTGTGAAAGTAATGAGCCTTTTTTATTAACTTCTGAAAAAGTCAAACTTTTAATGGTACTTATGTTACCTTCTACCTAGTCTGTTAAAAAAAATACTTTTTTTTTTCCTGCCTAATAACATAGCAAAAGCTGTGGTCATTCCCCATTCTCAGACTACTTTCACACTCTACTTCACCAGCAGAGCAGTTTCCCTTGATAACTCTTTCAGGTATTGCCCTTTTATAAATTAATTAAAAACAAATAAACAAAAGAGGGAAGGAAAGACAAAGAAACTTTGATGTGAAGACATTCAGCATTTTTTTTAATTTTCCACACAGATCATCACTGATGCTTCCCAGATAGTTAGTCAAAGTATAAAAGTATTTATTCCTCATTTCCATAATGACACCCCTTCCCTGGCACATGTTTAAAACAGGCAAATTTGGCCTTGGAATATGGAATGAAGCAGGGCATAGGCTAATAGAGTTTTGCCAAGAGAACACACTGGTCATAGCAAACACCCTCTTCCAACAACGCAAGAGAAGACTCTACACATGGACATCACCAGATGATCAACACCAAAATCAGATGGATTATATTCTTTGCAGCCAAAAATGGAGAAGCTCTATACAGTCAGCAAAAGCAAGACCAGGAGCTGACTGTGGCTCAAATCATGAGCTCCTTATTGCCAAATTCAGACTTAAATTGAAGAAAGTAGGGAAAACCATGAGAACATTCAGGTATGACCTAAATCAAATCCCTTATGATTACACAGTAGAAGTAAGAAATAGATTTAAGAGACTCGATCTGATAGATAAACTGCCTGATGAACTATGGATTGAGGTTCATGACATTGTACAGGAGACAGGGAACAAGACCATCCCCATGGGAAAAAAATGCAAAAAAGCAAAATGGCTGTCTGCGGAGGCCTTACAAACAGCTGTGAAAACAAGAGAAGTCAAAAGCAAAGGAGAAAAGGAAAGAAATAAGTATCTGAATGCAGAGTTCCAAAGAATAGCAAGAAGAGATAAGAAAGCCTTCTTCAGTGATCAATGCAAAGAAATAGAGGAAAACAACAGAATGGGAAAGACTAGAGATCTCTTCAAGAAAATTAGAGATACCAAGGGAACATTTCGTGCAAAGATGGGCTCAATAAAGGACAGAAGTGGTATGGACGTAACAGAAGCAGAAACTATAAAGAAGAGGTGGCAAGAATACACAGAAAAACTGTAGAAAAAAAAAAAAAAAAAGATCTTCATGACCAAGATAATCACAATGGTGTGATCACTCACCTAGAGCCAGACATCCTGGAATATGAAGTCAAATGGGCCTTAGGAAGCATCACTATGAACAAACCTAGTGGAGGTGATGGAATTCCAGTTGAGCTATTTCAAATCTTGGGAGATGATGCTGTGAAAGAAAGATGATGCTGCACTCAATAAGCCAGCAAATTTGGAAAACTCAGCAGTGGCCACAGGACAGGAAAAGGTCAGTTTTCATTCCAATCCCAAAGAAAGGCAATACCAAAGAAAGCTCAAACTACCCCACAATTGCACTCATCTCACACGCTAGTAAAGTGATGCTTAAAATTCTCCAAGCCAGGCTTCAGCAATACGTGAACCATGAACTTCCAGATGTTCAAGCTGGTTTTAGAAAAGGCAGAGGAACCAGAGATCAAATTGCCAACATTTGCTGGATCATCAAAAAAGCAAGAGAGTTCCAGAAAAACATCTATTTCTGCTTTATTGACTATGCCAAAGCCTTTGACTGTGTGGATCACAATAAACTGTGGAAAATTCTGAAAGAGATGGGAATTACCAGACCACCTAACCTGCCTCTTGAGAAATCTGTATGCAGGTCAGGAAGCAACAGTTAGAACTGGGCATGGATAAACAGACTGCTTCCAAATAGGAAAAGGAGTACGTCAAGGTTGCGTATCGTCACTGTTTATTTAATTTATATGCAGAGTACATCATGAGAAACGCTGGACTGGAAGAAACAAGCTAGAATCAAAGGTTGCCGGGAGAAATATCAATAACCTCAAATATGCAGATGACACCACCCTTAAGGCAGAAAGTGAAAGTGAAGAGGAACTAACTAGCCTCTTAATGAAAGTGAAAGAGGAGAGTGAAAAAATTGGCTTAAAGCTCAACATTCAGAGAACGAAGATCATGGCATCCGGCCCCATTACTTCATGGGAAATAGATGGGGAAATAGTGGAAACAGTGTCAAACTTTATATTAGGGGGCTCCAAAATCACTGCAGATGGTGATTGCAGCCATGAAATTAAAATATGCTTGCTCTTTGGAAGGAAAGTTATGACCAACTTAGAGAGCATATTGAAAAGCAGAGACATTACCAACAAAGGTCTATCTAATCAAGGCTATGGTTTGTCCTGTTGGATGTGAGAGTTGGACTGTGAAGAAAGCTAAGTGCCAAAGAATTGATGCTTTTGAACTGTGGTGTTGGAGAAGACTCTTGAGATTCCTTTGGACTGCAAGTAGATTCAACCAGTCCTTTCTGAAGGAGATCAGTCCTGGGTGTTCTTTGGAAGGAATGATACTAAAGCTGAAACTCCAGTACTTTGTCCACCTCATGCAAAGAGTTGACTCATTGGAAAAGACTCTGATCCTGGAAGGGATTTGGGGCAGGAGGAAAAGGGGACGACAGATGATGAGATGGATGGATGGCATCACCGACTCGATGGATGTGAGTTTGGGTGAACTGCAAAAGTTGATGATTGTCAGGGAGGCTTGGCGTGCTGCAATTCATGGGGTTGCAGAGAGTCGGACACAACTGAACGACTGAACTGAACTGATGATAAGAAGAACTGAAAATGGTTGATACATTCAAAGTTTCTACAGCATGACTCTAGTAATGTAAGAACTGTTTTATTGTCAACTATACAAACTGTTTAAGGGGTGGGCACTCAAGACAAATAAAGTGGCTCACTTCCCTCCTCCCCACCTTTTGGAGATCATATGGAGACCATAGGATCCGGATCCATAAGTCACCTGAAAAATCTTGAGAGTTTTTTTGATATTCAGAATGTTTAAACTACAACCGTGAGCAAAAATGTGAGTGACCATTGGCAAGACTCTTCTAAAATATTCTGAAGTATCTATCAGTTCAGTTGAGTTCAGTCATTCAGTCGTTTCTGACTCTTTGCAACCCCATGGACTTCAGCACACCACATCTCCCTGTCTATCACCAACTCCCAGAGTCTACTCAAATTTATGTCCATTGAGTCGATGGTACCATCCAACCATCTCATCCTTTGTAGTCCCCTTCTCCTCCTGTCTTCAATCTTTCCCAGCATCAGGATCTTTTCAAATGAGTCAGTTCTTTGCATCAGGTGGCCAAAGGATTGGAGTTTCAGCTTCAGCATCAGTCCTTCCAATGAATATTCAGGACTGATTTCCTTTAGGATGGACTGGTTGGATCTCCTTGCAGTCCAAGGGACTCTCAAGAGTCTTCTCCAACACCACAGTTCAAAACCATCAGTTCTTTAGCACTCAGCCTTTATGGTCCAAAAATCACATCCATACATGACTACTGGAAAAACCGTAGCTTTGACTGTACTGACCTTTGTGGGCAAAGTGATGTCTCTGCTTTTCAATATTATGCTGTCTAGGTTTGTCATAGCTTTTCTTCCAAGGAGAGAGCATTTTTTTGTTTGTTTGTTTGTTTCATGGCTGCATTCACCATTCATAGTGATTTCGGAGCTCAGGAAAATAAAGTATTTCACTGTTTACATGGTTTCCCCATCTATTTGTCATGAAGTGAAGGGACGGGAGGCCATGATCTTAGGGTTTAGAATGCTGAGTTTCAAGCCAGCTTTTTCACTCTCCTCTTTCACCTTCATCAAGAGGCTCTTTAGTTCTTCTTCTCTTTCTGCCATTAGGGTGGTGTCATCTGCATATCTGAGATTATTGATATAGCTCCTGGAAATCTTGATTCCAGCTTGAGCTTCATTCAGCCTGGTATTTCACATAATATAATCTGCATATAATTTAAATAAGCAAGGTGACAATATACAGCCTTGATGTAGTCCTTCCCCAATTTTGAACCAGTCCATTGTTCCATGTCTAGTTCTATTGATTCTTGTCCTGCATCAGATTTCCTAGGAGGCAGGTAAGATGGTCTGGTATTCACATCTCTTTAAGCATTTCCCACAGGTTTTTGTGATCCACACAGGCAAAGGCTCTAGCATAGTCAAGGAAGAAAAAGTAGGTGTTTTTCTGGAATTCTCTTGCTTTTTCTATGATCCAACAAATGTTGGCAATTTGGTCTCTGATTCCTCTGCCTTTTCTAATTCCAGCCTGTAAATCTGGAAGTTCTTGGTTCATGTACTGTTGAAGTCTAGCTTGGAGGATTTTGAGCATGACCTTGCTAGCACATGAAATGAGTGCAATTGTGTAGTAGTTTGAACATTCTTTGTCATTGCCTTTCTTTAGGATTGGAATGAAAACTGACCTTTCCCAGTCTTTTGGCTGCTTCTGAGTTTTCCAGTTTTGCTGGCATATTGAGTGCAGCACTTTAATAGCATCATCTTATAGGATTTGAAATTGCTCAGCTGGAATTCATCACCTCCACTAGCTTTGTTTGTAGTAATGCTTCTTAAGATTCACTGGACTTCACACTCCAGGATAAAGTACAGTAAAAATGTTGCTTTCTAGTTTTAACAAAATTCAGTTGTCAATTTGTGAAAATTAAGTGCTATGGATCAAAATTAAGAGAAAAGACCTGAGAATATAATTACCAGCCAGAAGCAATTTTCTAAAATGAGAAAGGCATCAATTAATTTTCCCACTACCTATTAGTTAAGGTGTCTAAATTCTCAGGGCTGTAGTTTTTCTGTATATAAAGGGGAATATTCTCTTACAGCGATTCTGCAAGTATTAGGATCAATATATGTGAAATGCTTGGCATATAATTCTTAGGCGCTCTGGCATGAATGTTAAAGGTTCTTTTTAATATTTTTAATAATTTTTTGCTCTTGGGCAGAATTAATTTCTCTCTTGGGTAAGCTACTGTTATAGAAAAACTAATAGAAAAAAGCAATAACCTATAAAGCACTTATGAGACCGAAGCTCTTGATGTAAAATAGAGAGGTTTAAGCTCTATATTTTAACATGGTTTTCATATTATTTCAAATTCTTGAGCTATTATGTAGGTACAAAAGTAATTGCAGTCTTGCATTGTTGAAATTTACCTTTCCATATTGGGATATATTCTTAAACGTGGTCACCACTTTAATGCATATTTCTCACTTTATGTTTTTTGCTGATGATTTGTTATTTACTGTATTGTGTGTTTTTTGTTTTTGTTTTTGTTTTTTGTTAATTTTCAGTTCAGTTCAGTTCAATCACTCAATTGTGTCTGACTCTTTGTGACCCCATGGACTGCAGCATGCCAGGCCTCCCATCACCAACTTCTCTATGACAACACCAGACCGCAGGTCACAAAACAAATGCTTCGAAGTTGAGTGAACTGGACTCTAAACTTTTGTCTCATTTTAGGCTAGGGAAATACTGTTAGACACAAAGCCAGTTTGAGAGATTTTCTTATTTAAGTTCAAAATGGGTCGTGAAGCAGTAGAGACAACTTCCAACTGCACAACAAATTTGGCCCAGAAACTGGTAATGAATGTACAGTACTGTGTTGGTTCAAGAAGTTTTGCAAAGGAGGCAAGAGGCTTGAAGAAGAGGGTCATAGTGGTCAGCCATCAGAAGTGGCAATGACTGATTGAGAGCCATCATCGAAGCTGAGCCTCTTAAAACTACATAAGACGCTGCCAAAGAACTCAGAGTTGACCATTCTATGGTCGTTCAGAATTTGAAGTAAATTGGAAAGGTGAAAAAGCTCAATAAATAGGTGCCTCATGAGCTAAATGAATTTTTTAAATCATCAGTTTAAAGTGTCATCTTCTCTTATTCTATGCCACAACAATGAACCATTTCTTGATCAGATTGTGATGAAAAGTGAATTTTATATGACCCACAACTGGTGATGATCAGCTCAGTGGTTGGACTGAGAAGAGGCTCCAAAGCACTTCCCCAAATCAAACTTGCACCAAAAAAGATCATGGTCACTAGTGCTCTGCTGCCAGTCTGATCCACTATAGCTTTCTGAATCATTGTAAAACCATAACATTTGAGAAGCCTGCTCAGCAAATCTATGAGAGGCACTGAAAATTGCAATGCCTGCAGCTGGCATTGGTCAACAGAAAGGACCCAGTTCCTCTCAATGACAGCATCAGACTGCAGGTCACAGAACAAATGCTTCAAAATTGAATGAATTGGGCTATGAACTTTTGTCTCATTTGCCACACTCACCTGGCCTCTAGCCAACTAACTGCCACTTCAAACATCTGGACAACTTTTGCAGGCAAAACGCTTCCATAACCAGCAGGAGGCAGAGGCTGCTTTCCAAGAGTTCATAAAATCCTGAAACATGGATTTTTATGTTATAGGAATAAATAAACATGTTTCTTATTGGAAAAAATGTGTTGATTGCAAAAGTTCCTATTTTGATTAGCAAGGCTGTGGTTAATCCTAGTTATAATGATTTAAAATTCACAGTTTGAAACTTCAATATTATGTGTGATAATGTTGAAGTATTCTAAGAATATTTAAAGCAGCTTGTGCAAAACAATTTTTGTGAATGGTATAGCAAAGAATAAGTTTAATGAAATAATTCCATACAATTATTACTATTTTAAAAATTAAGCTGGGATTATTTTAAAGGAGAAAAATACCATATTAGTTTACACACACATATAGATAGATATTTAGGTAGATGATAGATAGATGTATAGATCAATAGCAAACTGTTTATCTGTGTGTTTTCCATAGTGGTAAGTATAAGATATGCAGAATACGCAAACTAGGCCAGATTGGATTAGTGAAGTTAATGAGGGAAATCAGTGAGTTAAACAACTTTACAGTTTTTCATTATGCTACATTTTATAGCTTTGCTATATACAAGCTATTCTTCCCTACTTACATGTTTGCAAACCTTTTTATATGACCAAATTTTAACCTGTGGTTTTAAATTAGACATTGCTATGAATTATACAAATTTCCCAGTCAAATGTCTAAGAGTTACAGATGTAATGAAAACAACGTTTAAAAATTAAGAATGGTGGTTTTTGTGTTGTTTTATCAGATAGTTTGCAACAAACACTTAGGATTTATCTGGATTCAAATTTTAGTTATATTAATAACCTTTCTTCTTGTTATATGGAGTCATAATATTACAGGGTATTTGGGGATTTAAGAAAAGAAAAATTGCAACAAATAATACATGGCCATTGTAGTAAGTACTCATTTTATAATTATGTTAATTTTAAGACCAATACATTTTATATTTCAGTTGAGGATAAAATAAGATTTGGAATCTCTTTAAATGCAATGCAAGAGTCCCAGGTTCAATTCCTGGGTTGGGAAGATCCCTTGAAGAAGGGAATTGATACCCACTCCAATATTCTTGCCTGAAGAAGTCCAGGGACAGAGAAGCCTGGCAGGCCACAGTCCCTGGGTTTGCAAAGAGTCAGATATGACTGAGCAACTAACACTTTCACTAACAATTCACTAACAAGAAATGAAACACTTAAGCGTTCTCAAGTCAATAAAATAATGTCATGGAAAAAGTTATAAAATGACATCATTAGGTAAAACTTCTAAAACCAATCATCATAAATTGGCATTTTATCTTTCTGTTCAGTTTAATTCAACAATTTTTTTTCAACAATTATTTATTGAGAGAGTAATATGTACCTAGCTTTGTTCTATAGTATCCCACAAGTGCAGAGTTAGAAGATGGCAAAATTTTGCCTCTGTTAACTATAGAGTTGGTAGAAATGCAATATTTGAACATTGAATCAATAATCTTGCAGCAATGTCTATATATATATATATATATATATGTATATATATAACTAGAGGTGAGACTATAACTTAATTTGAAAGCAAAAGCTGAGAAGGGCCTTTCATAATACTTGACTCCAAATATATGTGCCCTGAGTAGTCATTAAGATGAAAGGATACTATCTATTACAAACATCTGAATAGGGCTTATGATGAAGCTGGGACTCATCCTAATTTTGAAGAGTGGTCAACTTAGGAAAAACAAAGAGGACATCATCTAAAGAACAAACACAAAACCATGAGAAAATCTAGAGATGCACAAATGGAAACTGTGTACAGATTGATATAAAGAAATAGACAACTGAATATGAGAAAACAGGCTTTCAAATATACTATCATAGGAGATGAGATAAGGTTATACAACTGTGAATGATCACATGTACTGTTAATATTATTTGGAGAAGGAAATGGCAGCCCACTCCAGTATTCTTGCCTGGAAAATCCCATGAACGGTGGAGCCTGGTAGGCTACCGTCCATGGGGTCACAAAGAGTCAGACATGACTGAGTGACTTCACTTTTTCACTTCTGAAGGAAAATGTAAATCTTTATGAGTTTTTGAGCAAAGGTGTATCTTTTTCTGCACTATACTGTAAGTTTGAGTCAAATATGCAATAAACATAAGTCACTTCACATTGGCTAATATACTGAAACATTGCATGCCTTAAATTCATTATACAGTTATGAAGATAAGGGGAGTCTCTGTATTCCCACTAGGCTACTGTCCACCAGGTGACTGTCTAAGGACACATAGGACAGTAGCTGGCAGTGAGTCACCTGTATTCTGCCTCACTAAAATAATGGTCTGTAGAAAATGTTTAAAAGACTATCATAAAGATTTGGCCATTTTCCTAGTCATGCTTCTATTAACCTGAAATCAGCGCATGTTTATTTTGTGGGTTTAATTATAAAAGCCTATGGTTAACACAGACTTTTTACTATAATTTTTTTTTTTCTTTAAAGTCTAGGGTAACATGTGTTGGCTAAATTAGGTTAATATTTTAAAGAGCAATTTCTCTAACTCAATTATCTCAAAAGCACAAGTATTGATGAATGACTTATAATACAAGGAACATTTTTTGAACTTTCATATATTATCATCCCTAAATTTATTATACACTAATTAGAACCCAACCTCTCTTGTTATTGTATTAATTGAAGATCAATTTGCTAATCACTAAACATCACAAGAGCATAGCAGGAATAATACAGATCACCTCTGCCTTCTGCCGTCAGACTTGGTTTATATCTTAGACTCTGTCAGGACTTTTACATTGAGACTCAAGGACAAGAATGCAGTAGACCTCTTCAACATGGCAAGAAAGCTGCCATCAGGAAAGACAGAATGGTGAGCATCATTTGCTGTCACATGAAGTTGCTTCTTGAGAAGTAACACCAGACCCTTTAGCTTGCTTTTAATTTTTTTTTTTTTTCTTCCATGAGAAATCTCTGTACCTCAGGTGGTAGGACTCACACATCTCCTTCTTTCTATTAAATGTGTGTGTTTTCTTTTTTCTTTTTTTTTTTCCTCTATGCTGACTTAGGAAAGGAAGACATGTTGCATGAATGTTTACTCCAGAAATCAATTTATCTTTGAAAAAGTGCAGCAATACAAAATTCTCATAATATTTCCAAAATACTGAAGCTACAGCCAGAAAGTAAAAATCCCAATAAAATATTCATATGAATGTCATGAGCTAAACTTATTCCTGCTCATGAAAACAATATCTCAAGTGAATATAGTAGTATTTGTTTGTTAATATTGTTACTATCTCAATATCAAACAAAAGTTGAAGGATTTTTAACTTCATGATATATCCACCCACATTTTTAGATCATTAAGTCAAATATGTTATTCCTTTATTCTTAATACAGATGAACAAAATAAGGCACAGAGGACATATGTATCATCTCTATAAGTGATAAATTTTTTCAATGCCTATTTCATATTAAGCAGATTTACTAAGAACAATTTATTTCAAAATAATTCTAACCTGAAACTGTTCAGTCCATTAAATTTATCTTATTCACTTATGAAATATTCATGACCTTTCAGTGTGCTATTTTCTAAAATTATTTTAGTTACAGTTTCTCAAGACTGATACAGTTGTTTTTCCTGAATATAACCTACAAGGATTTTTCTTGGAGAAACAGTTTATGAAAATAGAGTTATAGAAAAAAATAAGGTTTAAGGGAATGTTGATAAGTTAATTTTCTCAAACTACTATTAAGTGTGGTAAGAGACATGGTTTTAAAGGATTATAATAGTCATTTATGAGGACCAGAAATATTGCTCTTTAGAACTTTATTGACAGCATATACACTAAAAGGTAAAAAAAATAAATATGTGAAGTGATTGCTGTGTTGATTAATTGATGGTGGGAATTACTTGATGGTGGGAGTTCATTCAATGTGTGCTTAGTCACTCACACATGTTCTGACTCTTTGCGGTCCCATGGACTAAAGCCCTCTAAGCTCCTCTGTCCATGGCATTTTCCAGGCAAGAATATTGAAGTTGGGTTGTCATTTCCAACTCTAGGGGTCTTCCGGACCCAGGAATTGAACTGTGTCTCTTGCATCTCCTGTATTGGCAGTAGACTGATTACCACTAGAGTCACCTGGGAAGTCCTCTTACAATAAAAATATGCATAAATTATCACATTGCCTGCTTTATATTTATTTAAATTTTATTTGTCAATAATACTTTACTTTAGCAGAAGGAAACATTAATTTTTTTTTCCTTTATTTTAATTTACAATGCTGTATTGGTTCTGCCATACATTGACATGAATCAACCACAGGTGTACATGCGTTCCAAAAATTTAAAGGAACAAGACAACAAAATGAGAAAATGTAGGAAGCCTCTCATACTGTCTGCTTTCTCAATGATTCTGTATCTTCAATTCTGTGTGGCATTTTTTGATTACATAAGTGGAAAAATTTGGGAGTATATTAGTCACAGTTATCCAGAGAAACAGTACCAGTGGAGGAGATAAAGAGACAGTGAAAGAGATAGATTATGGAAACTGAGAATTCCCTCCATCTCCTGTCTGCAGACTAGAGATCTAGGAAAGCCAGTTGTTGTTCAGTGGCTCAGTCATGTCTGACTCTTTGTGGCCCCATGGACTGCAGCACGCCAGGCTTCCCTGTTCTTCACCATTTCCTGGACTTTGCTCAAACTCAAATCCAGTGATTCAGTGATGCCATCCAACCATCTTGTTGTCTGTCATCCCCTTCTCCCCCTGCCTTCAATCTTTCTCAGCATCAGAGTCTTTTCTATTGAGTCCACTCTTCACAACAGGTGGTCAAAGTATTGGAACTTCAGCTTCAGCATCAGTCCTTCCAATGAATATTCAAGGACTGATTTCCTTTACAATTGACTGATTTGATCTCCCTGCTGTCCAAGGGACTCTCAAGAATCTTCTCCAACACCACAGTTCAAAACCATCAATTTTTGGGTGCCCTGATATCTTTATGGTCCAACTCTCACATCCATGGGAAAAAAAAAAAAAAAACATAGCTTTGACTAGACAGATCTTTGTTGGCAAAGTAATGTCTCTGCTTTTTAGTACACTGCCTGGGCTTGTCATAATTTTTCTTCCAAGGAGCAAGCATCTTTTAATCTAATGGCTGCAGTCACCATCTGCAGTGATTTTGGAGCTCAAGAAAATAAAGTCTCTTACTGTTTCCATTGTTTTCCCATCTATTTGCCATGAAGTGATGGGACCAGATGCATGATCTTAGTTCTTTTTAATGTTGTTTTAAGCCAACATTTTAGTAGTGTAATTGAAAACGTCAAACAGCCAGAGATCTAATGGTTTAAATTCCAGCCTGAGTGTAAGGTCCTAAGAATCAAGAGAACCACAGCCAAGTGAACATTGATATTCCAGCTCAACAGTCAATCAGAAAACAAATTTAACCTTCACCTGCCTTTTTGTTTGATTCAGGCCCTCAACTGGATTGGATGATGCAATCCATTAAGGGAGTGCAATCTGCTTTACTCATTCTATACATCCAAAGTCTAATCTCTTCTAAAAACATACTTAAGACTCACCTGGAAATAATGTTTCATCAGCTGTTTGGGCATTTTGTGGCTCAGTCAAGTTGATACATAAAATAAACCATCACAAAGAGAGACTGGAAAAATAATGCAACCATCAGCAGAAGCTTATCTGTATTAATTTTAGGAAGTGTTTCTTCTCAGTATCAAATTCTGCATTGCTCTCTGTGTAGTATTACATTATATCTATGTCACTTGCCCTCTTACTTGGCTTTATTTTTCCATTAGTTCATATCACTTACTGACAAATCATGAATGTGTATGTTAATGTCTTTCCCTTTCCCCACTCATAAGAGAATGTAAAACCTGAAAGCAGAGAGTTTCCCTTTTCACCAGTGTCTCAAGAATCTGAAGTAGCCATGGTGCACAGTACAGGCTCAGTTAATATCTATTGAATGAGTGAATGTTAATTTATCAAATGAATTAATAAATTATTATAAAATTATCATTTGTATCATATTCTTCCATTATTGAAATTTCAGTTTCCTATTTTTTCTTAGAAAATACATATGCTTATGTATTGGCACTGTTCTGCTTTTTTTGTCTACACATTAAATGGAAATTTTAATGAACAAAGAACAAAGTGACTCAGTAGAGGCTCACAGCCAAACATTAGTGGAGAATGTAACAAAAATGAAATCTGTAGCATTAAATTTTGTGAGATTATCTAGGTGTTTGGCAACTTCCATCTTTCTATTTACACATCAAGCATCCTCTAGATCAGGATGTAATTTGCTTGTGGCAGCTCAAGGTTGTACTTACTGAAGGCATACACTCTTTTGCTCTCCCTCGCTGACTTAAACAAAAAAGCGCAAAGTGAGTTATAAATTAAATTTTATTTGGGGCAAAAGGAGGACTGCAGCCCAGGAGACAGCATTTCAGATAGCTCTAAAATACTGCTCAAAGGAGCTGATGGGTATACCAGGATACATAGGAGTTTTTCAACAAAGGGCAGGTAGTTGAAACATCAAAAAATTGCTATTAATTAAAGAAAACCAAATATCTCAAGCTAAGGAATTTAGTGCCTTTCTATATATGGGAATATGCAAGAGTATGAGCTCACTGAAACCATTTCTTTGATATGGACCTCAATTGTCTGCGGCTAGTAACCTGTGTTTTCACACCCTGAGTTTCCTCAGGGCTCACCATAGGGAGTTTCTGCAGTCTGATGGTTGCTAGATGGCTTTTTCTTTCTAAGTTTCCTCAGGGTTCACAGGCTCACATGGAGGGCTATAATTGCTGATAACTGTGACATTCTTACTTATTTATATGGAAGGACATAGTCCATTCCTCATCTTTTTGCACGTGATGTTGTGTGCAAAAGATACAGGGGAGAAAAGTATTATTGTTGCCTCACAACTTGAGTCATCCAGCACATCCTCTGTGGAATTTTGAAGACAAGAGGGAAAAGGGAAATTCAACTCTTTTTTATCTTCATTAGTTGTACCAAGCAGTAGTGATCAGAAGGAAGACATGTCCTGATTCAGAATTAAACAGAGTATACACACATAATGAGAAGAGCTGACTCACTGGAAAAGATCCTGATGCTGGGAAAGACTGAATAAAAAAGAAGAAGGTGACAAAGGATGACATGGTTGGATACCATCACAGACAAAGGACATGAATTTGAGCAAACTCCAGGAGATAGTGAATGGTAGGGAAGCCTGGCATGCTGCAGTCCAAGGGGTTGCAAAGAGTTGGACACAACTTAGTGACTCAACAACAACAATACACTGGTGGTCCATGGGGTAGCAAAGAGTCAAACATGACCAAGCAACAGATCATGCGTGCACACACTATCCTAAATGGGCACTAGGTTTCTATAGCATGAGCTGAGCAATTAAGGGTGATATAAAATGTAAGAACTGAAACTCTTACAAAGGCAAACTAATTTTAGAACACATCTTCTAAAGTTATTAGGTTCATTCTCCACATGTGCTACACATCAGCAAAGTCTGTAATTGCTAAATATCTCTCTATGGATACTTAATTTCAGCTTGCTGAAAGACAATAGACTGTGTCCAGAGGTATATGCAAACTAGTTGTGAAAGTCAGGGTGGTGAGATCAGATGAATAGAGTGGGTGGGCAAAGACAACATTCTTTCAGTCCGAATGCTGAAGAGAGTTATTTCTGTCTAAGCCCCCTTTGTTTGGAAAGGATTGAAAAGCTCTGCTCCTACTTTATTATTATTGCAGCCTTTGCCTCTGCTTCCAGAGTTGGCAGATTCTGCTGGTTTCAAGTGTGATTCAGCCAAAGTTGCTTCTATTCCTTTTATTGTGCTTTGGCTTACTGAAAACTCTATGGGCAACAGCCCAAAAGTACACATAGACCTTACCAGTGGTGCCAAGTTCCCTTAAATGCCCATCCCTGAATGTTTTTACCCTGCTCTAGTATGAACAACTGAGCTTTAAGGTACAGTTCCAAGAAAACTCAGTTCCAATCTAAAAGGCTGGTTCATTTAATTGGATGATGAGTATCCTCATCTTAACTTTTTGTTTTCAATGTTTCATGGGAGTTTTACTTCTCCTATCATGTTCTCTATATATAATATAGATATGCACTTAGAAGTTGCTGGATAACTGACTCCAAAATTACATAATGATAGACCACAGAAGTAGATAGTGTTGACAAGCAAAAAAGCCTAATTCTACCTCCTAGACTTTGTACAAGGCTCCACAGATATATTTACCTTATGTTTGCTTTACTGAAACATCTTGTTTCAGTAGAAAATGGTTTAATGTGATTCTAATTTCCACTATCTTTCAAAGTCTCTGTTGTTTGGAAAGTCATCTACATCTTTCCAGTGACCTGATCATTAGCTTCATGTTTAAACCCCTAACCCCACTGTAAGATTTCTACAATTTTCTTTTATCTATTCTCTCTCTAAATATGACCTACCAAAATAACATTTCCTCAGTTGCAAAGTGTGCCCTAAGCTGTTTTTACTATTACAAATTTCTTGTTTTTGTGATTTCCATGATTTCCAATATAAGCTAAAATAGCTTTAAACTTATTTTTACAGAATAGTCATTTCTGTCACAGAAGTACTCCTATGCATTCTTAATTGTGAGGCAAAGGATTTTATTTGCAGCTGGAATGTATACAGATTGGATTTTATCATCTCTGTTGGAGCTTCCAGTTGGTTCTCAGTGCTTATTAGTTTTTACCTTTTATAATTTATTGCCTTCTCAGGTACCGTTGTTGTTCAGTCCCTAAGTCAGGTCACTCATGGTTTCCCCATGAACTGCAACTTGCAGGATCGTCTGTCCACCAGTATATCATGGAGTTTGCTTAAATTCATATTTAGTGAGTCAGTGACGCTATCTAAACATCTCATCCTCTGAAACTTCTTTTTTCTTTTGCCTTCAATCTTTCAGGTCCCCCCCACCCCAATAAGTCAGCTCTTCACCTCAGGTGGCAAAAGTATTGGAGCTTCAGTAGCAGTCCATCCAACGAATATTTTGCGTTGATTTCCTTTAGGACTGACTGGCTTGATCTCCTTGCAGACCCTCAAGAGTCTTCTCTAGCACCACAATTCAAAGGCATTAATTCTTCAGGGATCAGCCTTCTTTATGGTACAACTCTCACATCCATACATGACGACTGGAAAAACCATAGCTTTGACTATATGAACCTGTGTCAGCAAATTGTTGCCTCTACACTGTCTAGTTTTGTCATATCTTTCCTTCCAAGGAGCAAGCATCTTTTAATTTTATGGCTGCTACTCACCATCCACAGTGATTTTGCAGCCCAATAAAATAAAATAAAATCTGTCACTGTTTCCACTTTTTCTCCTTCTTCTTGCCATAAAGTGATGCCAGAGCTTACTTGTTTTAATGTTGAGTTTCAACCCACCTTTTTCACTCTCCTCTTTCACCCTCATCAAGAGGCTCTTTAGTTCCTTTTCACTTTCTGATACTAAAATAGTATCATTTTCCTGTATGAGGTTGTTTACAGTTCTCCAACCAATCTTGGTTCCAGCTTATGCTTCACCCAACTTGGCATTTCACATGATGTACACTGCACCAAAATTACATAAGCAGGGTGACATTAGACAGCCTTGACATACTCCTTCCCCAATTCTGTAACAGTCAGTTGTTCCATGTCCAGTTCGAACTGTTACTTTTTTACTTACATACAGGTTTCTCAAGAGGCAGGCCAGATGGTTTGGTATTCCCATCTCTTTAAGAATATTCCACAGTTTGTCATGATCCACGCTGTCAAAGGCTTTAGCATAGTCAATGAAGCAGAAGTAGATGTTTCCCTAGAATTCCCTTGCTTTTTCTTTGATCCAATGAATGTTGGCAATTTCATCTCTGGTTGCTCTGCCTTTTCTAAATACAGCCCATACATCCGGAAGTTCTCAGTTCATATACTGCTGAAGCCTAGCTTGAAGGATTTTGAACATTACATTGCTAGCATGTGAAATGAGTACAATTGTGCAGTAGTTAATACATTCTTTGGCATTGCCTTTCTTTGAGATTGGAATGAAAACTGACATTTTCCAGTCCTGTGGTCACTGCTGAGTTTTCCAAATTTGCTGACATATTGAGTACAGCACTTTCACAGCATCATCTTTCAGGATTTTAAATAGCTCAGTTGGAATTCCATCTCCTCCAGTAGTTTTGATCATAGTAGTGGTTACTATGCAATATTATTCTTTACAGCATCAGACTTTATTTTCACCATTAGACACATCCACAAGTGAGCCCACTTCCACTCTGGCCCAGCCACTTCATTCATTCTGAAGCTATTAGTAATTGCCCTCCACATTTTCCCAGTAGCATATTGGACACCTTCCAACCTGGAGGTTGGGGTTATCTTTCAGTGTCGTATCCTTTTGCCTTTTCACACTGTCCATGGGGTTCTCTAGGCAAGAATACTGGAGTGGATTGACTTGACTTCACACTCCAGGATGTCTGTGTCTAGGTGAGTGACCACACCATCAGAGGTTCATTGAGACCTTTTTTGTATAGTTTTGTGTATTATTACCCCCTCTTCACAATCTCATCTGTTTCTCTTATGTCCTTACCATTTCTGTCCTTTATTGTGTCCACATTTGCATGAAATGGTCCCTTGATAGATCCAATTTTCTTGAACAGATCTCTAGTCTTTCCCATTCTATCGTTTTCCTCTATTTCTTTGCATTGTTCGTTTAAGAAGTCTTTCTTAGCTCTCCTATCTATTCTCTCAGTTCGGTATACATTTCCCTTTCTCCCCCACCTTTCACTTCATGTTTTTCTTCAGCTATTTGTAAAACCTCCTCAGACAACTACTTTGTCTTGTTTCATTTTCTTTTTCTTTGAGATGATTTTGGTCACTGTCTCCTGTGCAATGTTATGAACATCCATCCATAGTTCTTCAGGCACTCTTTCTATCAGGTCTAATCCCTTGAATATATTTATCACATCCACCGTATACTCATAAGAGATTTGAGTTATGTCATACTTGAATGGCCTAGTGGTTTTCCCTACTTTCTTCAATTTAAGTATGAATTTAACAATAAGGTACACATGATCTGAGCCACAGTCATCTCCAGGGCTTTTTTATGCTGTTTCTATAGAGTTTCTCCATCTTTGGCTGCAAAGAACATAAATAATCTGATTTCGGTATTGATCATCTGATGATATTCACATGTGAAGTCTCTTGTGTTTTGGAAGAGGGTGTTTTCTATGAGCAGTGTCATCTTCACAAAACTCTGTTAACCTTTGCCCTGCTTCCTGTTGCACACCAATACAAATTTGCCTGTTAGTTTGGGGATCTCTTGACCTCCGAATTTGGCATTCCAAACCCCTATGATGAAAATGACATCCTCTTTGCTATTAGTTCTAGAAGGTGTTGTAGATCTTCATGGAACCATTTAACTTCAGCTTCTTCAGCATCAGTATTTGCGGCTTAGACTTGTATTACTCTGGTGTCAAATAGTTTACCTCAGAAAAGTGAAGTCACTCAGTCATGTGTGACTTTTTGCGACCCCATGGACTGTGGCTACCAGGCTTCTCCATCCATGGGATTTTCCAGGCAAGAGTACCAGAGTGGGTTACCATTTCCTTCTCCAGCGGATCTTCCTGACCCAGGGATCACACCCACGTCTCCTGCATTGCAGCCAGAAGCCTTACCCTCTGAGCCACATCTCAGAAACAAACACACATTATTCTGAGATTTTTGAGACTGCACACAAGTACTGAATTTTGGATTCTTTTGTTGACTGTGAGAGCTACTTCATTTCTCCCCAGGATATCTTGCCTACAGTAGTAGATATAATGCTCATCTGAATTAAATTTGCCTGTTCCCATCCCATTAGTTCACTGATTCCCAAGATGTAGATGTTCACTCTTGTTATCTCCTGTTTGACCACATGCAATTTACCTTGATTCATGGACCTAACATTCCAGGTTCCTATGCAATATTATTCTTTACAGCATCAGACTTTATTTTCACCGTTAGACACATCCACAAGTGAGCCCACTTCCACTCTGGCCCAGCCACTTCATTCATTCTGAAGCTATTAGTAATTGCCCTCCACATTTCCCCAGTAGCACATTGGACACCTTTCAATCTGGAGGTGGGGGTTATTTTTCAGTGTCATATCTTTTCGTCTTTTCACACTGTCCATGGGATTCTCTAGGCAAGAATACTGGAGTGGATTGACATTTCCTCTTCCAGAAGACCACATTTTGTCAGAATTCTTCCCTGTGACCTGTCCATCTTGGGCGGCCCTGCACAGCATGGCTCATAGATTCACCAAATTATGCAAACCCTTTTGCCATGACAAGGCTGTGACCCACAAAGGCAGTCAAACACATATCTTCTGCATTGGCAGGCAAATTCTTTACCACTGAGCCACCTGGGAAGCCCTCTTCCCAGTATGCAATTGGATAAATATATTTATTTTCTCTCCATTAAAATAAATCCACTAACCCCCATTATGTCTCAGTACTTGTTCTAGGCATTAAGAGAAAGAAATAAATGAGATATACTAGTGCACTTCATGGAACCTAAAATCTAATGGGAAAATATAAAAACAGAACAAGCGAGATCCAGGGCTTGGAAAGAGTAAGAGTGAAATCTTGAAGTAGGAACTAACATGGAATTCTCAAGGAATATTGAAATCAACATCAGTGACTTTGATGGAGAGAAAAGTAAATTTTTATACTTTTCTTTACTAGTTAACATTATATTTATGTTGAGTGCATCAGTTACTGAATTCTTTTATTTTTCTCAGGGAAATTTTTTTCTAAATTAATATTTCAGCCTTACAACTTATGTAAGGCTTACCCTTTAAATGAACAAGTTTTGGGGGAAATAGTATCAAATGTGAAAATTGTTGTGGAAGGGTGTTAACACCATGTTGTGATATGAAAATAATTAAAAGTAGGATTTCCTAAAAACTACTATACTCACTTCCATTCTCTCTCAAATATAAATACTTATTTCAAAATTCATTTCAGTAAGATTTCATTCTTGAACATTGTTCAGCTTTACCAAATATGTCTGATTAACATTCCTGGAAGTTCACAAGTAGAGTGCAGTTGTTAGGGGTGCATTTAGAAGAATCTAACAATCTCTAGGAGTCCCAGACAGTTACACTACTGGCTTTCTCTCACTCATGCTACCTGGGCACTCAGTCTTCATTTCCACAATGTTAGCAACTACAACTGCATACAGATTTCTCAGGAGGCAGTTCAGGTGGTCGGGTATTCCCATCTCGTTAAGAATTTTCCACATTTGTTGCAATCCACACAGTCAAAGGCTTTGGCATAGTCAATAAAGCAGAGGTAGATGTTTTTCTGGAACTCTTGCTTTTTTGATGATCCAGCAGATGTTGGCAATTTGACCTCTGGTTTCTGTGCCTATTCTAAATCCAGCTTGAACATCTGGAAGTTCATGGTTCACCTATTGTTGAAGCCTGGCTTGGAAAATTTTTAGCATTACTTTCCTAGCGTGTGCGATGAGAGCAATTATGCAGTAGTTTGAACATATCTTTGGTGTTGCCTTTCTTTGGGATTGGAATGAAAATTGACCTTTTGCAGTCCTGTGGCCACGCTGAGTTTTTCAAATTTGCTGGCATACTGAGTGCAGCATTTTCACAGCATCATCTTTCAGGATTTGAAACAACTCAACTGAAATTCCATCACCTTCATTAGCTTTGTTCATAGTGATGTTTTCTAAGGCCCACTTGACTTCACATTCCAGAATGTCTGCCTCTAGATGAGTGATCACACCATTGTGATTATCTGGGTTGTGAAGATCTTTTTTGTATAGTTCTTCTGTGTATTCTTGCCACCTCTTCATACTGTCTTCTGCTTCTGTTAGGTCCATACCATTTCTGTCCTTTATTGTGTCCATCTTTGCATGAAATTTTCCCTTGGTATCTCAATTTTTCTTGAAGAGATCTTTAGTCTTTCCCATTCTGTTGTTTTCCTCTATTTCTTTGCATTGATCACTGATGAAGGCTTTCTTATCTGTGGCAAATAGATGAGGAAACAGTGAAAGACTTTATTTTGGGGGGCTCCAAAATCACTGCAGATGGTGACTGCAGCTTTGAAATTAAAAGACCCTTTCTCCTAGGAAGAAATGTTATGACCAACCTAGACAGCTTATTGAAAAACATAGACATTACTTTGCCAACAAAGTTCTACCTAATCACAGTTATAGTTTTTCCAGTAGTAATGTATCGATGTGAGATTTGGACTATAAAGAAAGCTGAATGCCAAAAAATTGATGCTTTTGAACTGTGATGTTGGAGAAGCCTCTTGAGAGTTCCTTGGACTGCAAGGATATCCAACCAGTCCATTCTAAAGGAGATCAGTCCTGAATGCTCATTGGAAGGACTGATGCTGAAGCTGAAACTTTAATACTTTGGCCACCTGATGTGAAGAACTGACTCACTGGAAAAGACCCTGATGCTGGGAAAGACTGAGGGCAAGGGATGACAGAGAATGAGATGGTTGGATGGCATCACCAACTCAGCGGACATTTGTTTGAGTAAACTCCAGGGGTTGGTTCTGGACAGGGGTCTCAAAGAGTTAGATACAACTAAGCAATTGAAGTGGAATGAGCAACTACACCTCAAAAATTTCACGTAGAATTATACTTAAATAGCTTCAGATATTAGTAGGTACTTTTATATTATAAACCAATGATTTTACAGTTCTATTAATACCCTGTAATTTATTTCCAAGAGAAGCTCATGGCTCAATGGTAAAGAATCTGCCTACAAATGAAGGCTAATCACTCTAGTATTCTGGCCTGGAGAATTCCATGGACTGTTTATTCCATGGGGTTGCAAAGAGTTGGACACTACTGAGTGACTTTTACACACACACACACACACACACACACACACACACACACACCAATGCAGGAGATGTGGGTTTGATTTCTGGGTTAGGAAGATCCCCTGGAGAAGGAAACAGCAACCCACTCCAGTATTCTTGCCTGGAAAATCCCATGGACAGAGGAGCCTGAAAGGTTCACAGGGTTGCAAAAGAGTCAGACACCACTGAGCAGCTAAACAACACAATTACTTCCAATTTATTTTTATTTATTTATTTCAGTCATATAAAAATATTATAATATTCTCTTCTTTAAAAAAAAAAGTTTTATTACTTATTTTGATCTTACCCATATGGCAAAAAGTTTTTCAGCAATTTTTGACAATTTTTGCTATATTTTCAAATGATCTGTCAAAATGATAAGAGTTTTGATAGCACTTTTATAAATAGCACTATGACATATTAAAGTTGAGGTTGTATTTTCATTTAAAATAAATGGTGTGCTTTAAAAGCCATACTTTCTCTTTTAAAGCAATTCATTTTTACATTCAATTTGGGATCTTTTCAGTTAATAATTCTTCCATATTTAAACTTTTTTTTAGTTTTTAAATATTTTTATTTGTAATTTGAGAAATAATAAATTTGAAGCTTGATATTTTTATCTGACTCAATGTCACTGGTATTGCTTAGCTTTCTAGTTTATTTTAATAGTAAACAATTCATACTTACTACGCATGATCATTAATTAAATCCAAAATTCTCATTAAGAAATTCTAGTTCACAATAACTTTATTAAATGTTTATCAGGTTAGTTTTCTACACATATTCATTTGTATATTTATTATAATTTATTGTTAGGCATTTATTTAGCCACCTCCACATATTTAAAATTACTTTACCCAGATTTTAAAGGTCAGCTTTATTGAGACATAATGTTAATACACTATAAGTTTTTGGTAAGTTTTGACTGTAAATGTCAGTATATGCATATATTTGTTAGCAACTAGCAGAAAATTTCCATCACTCTCCAAATTTCATTTCCTTCCCTTTTAAATGACAATCCTTATAATTTTTACTCCACTTTAAAATAAGTTATTTTAATATTTTAGTATAAAGTGTCTCACAAATCTTTTGCTTCTGTTTTTTTAATTCATCATATACATAACCCTTAGGCTATTAATAAATAATATATACATGCAACTTCAATGAATCTCTAAGACAAGCCTATGAGATAAATGCTATAGATAGTTACACTCTGCAAAAGTAGAGAATGAGGTTTAAAAATGTTAAATTTCCCCAAGGTCCTAGAGCTGTTTTACAAACAGTGGGATACAAACACTCTTCTCTGTGATTCTAAAAACTGATCTGGTAGCAGCTATGTGATATTACCTTTATTAAAAGTAATATAAGTAGAGTAAACAGTTTTGCTTCATATCTGTTATTGTGGATTAATTTTTACAGTGCCCATTTATGGATACTTGCAAAAAAAATCCTGCTTTTTTGGTAAATTGTGTGATCACCCTATTTATAATAGGCATTATTGACTGACATGATTTATACTGAGTATGTGAAACCTAGGGAGAGATTTATAGAGTTGAAGGAGATGAAGTCTGTAATGTCATTTACTGATGCTTCACTGATTTTTATAACTTTGACTTTTAGAGAAAAATGACATAATGCTGACACTTACCAGAGATTTGTTAATATTCAGCAATTTGTTACCTAGCAATTCCAATTCTTCTGCTTGGTGCCAGATGAGACAGATGCTTAAGGACAGGGATTAAATGAAGGAGTGAACATTGTTGACCATTCAACACTTCTTTGCTTCCTCAGCTTTGACTGAGAAATACAATCATGAAAATTTTTAACAGGAACCTATAATAGAGCGGCTTTGGGGGAGATGGAAATGTGAATCAAAAAGTATGATGTGAGCAGAAGAAAATAAATAGAAGTAGTATAAAAGAGAGGTGAATAGCCAACAAAGTTTTAATTATGCCAGATCTATACTTCAAAAGAGAGAGATAAAGAGTATTGGACATAAAAATAATCCATTCCTTCATTTCAGTCATTCTGAACAGATATAATGGAATATTTAGTATTTTCTATGCAAATGTGAACAAGATGGTGAAAATAAAGTAGAAAATATTCCCAGCATTAAGGTCACTCTGTTATTAAAAAATGTCTAAATTATTTTATCTGTGATGTGCAGAAAAACACTGGAGTTTTAACTGAAGGAAGTATGGAATGACATGCTAGAAACTGATAAATAGTTCAGAGACAGTCATGGAGTAAATCGGATAAAACTGCCTATTTTGAGGTCTCTGTAATGCTGTTTCTTTTGCTCGGGAGTCTTCCTCCAGGTATACATACGGTTTTCCTTATCTCAGTCACTGAAAAGTCACCTGCTTAGTGAGGACTTCCACAGTCACTAAGTCACTACTTAAGTCGCTAAATCCTGTACGCATATGCATACACACACATACAACACTTTCTAGCCTCCTCTCTGTATTTTCCACTTACAACACCATTCCACCTGTTACAATATATATTTTTCTTATTTTTTATCTTCATGATCTTGATTCTACTAAAACCTGAAGGTCATGAAAGCGAGGATTTATATTTATTTTGTTCACTACTAACCACAAAAACACAGATCAGTACCTGGTAGGGTTTAGTAGATTTCAGTCTCATGCATAAAGAATGAAAGAAGAAATAGTTCTACTTCAGTCCAGATAGTTTTACAAAGTCATGGGGAAAAAACTGGAGGGTAGCATGTTAGTTCAGTTCAGATCAGTCGCTCAGTCATGTCTGACACTTTGCGACCCCATGAACCATAGCACGTCAGGCCTCCCTGTCCACCACCAACTCCCAGAGCCCATCCAAACTCATGTCCATCGAGTCGGTGATGCCATCCAGCCATCTCATCCTCTGTCATCCCCTTCTCCTCCTGCCTTCAATCTTTCCCAGCATCAGGATCTTTTCCAATGAGTCAGCTCTTGACATCAGATGGCCAAAGTACTGGAGTTTCAGCTTCAGTATCAGTCCTTCCAATGAACACCCAGGACTGATCTTTAGGATGGACTGGTTGGATGCCCTTGCTGTTCAAGGGACTCTCAAGAGTCTTCTCCAACACCACAGTTCAAAAGCATCAATTGTTTGGCATTCAGCTTTCTTTATAGTCCAACTCTCGCATCCATACATGACTGCTAGAAAAACCATAGCCTTGACTAGAGGGACCTTTGTTGGCAAATAGCATGATAGGCTCATCACATAAAAATATTGGCACTGCAATCTGTCTTTTTATGAGTTAGTAGTTGCTCAGACCATGACTACAACATTCCTGAAGTGACTAGATAAACTCATCATAATACCTTTAAGACTCACAGATTGGATGAGCGGTTGAATTTTAATTTGGTTTTCTTTAATATAGAGAAACTCTGATGACATAGGGAAGGTATAAAAAGCACTACAAATTATAACAATAAAATAAAGAATGTCTGTCCCATGTTATCTTGGAGCTTGCTAGTTTTCTGCTATTGTATCTAACCCTAAAGGCTTGCTTGTGTGAAATCTGAAAGACAATGATGGAACCAACAGGAAGCGTGAAGAATGTCTGGACTCTGGGAATGAGGGTGGAGGACACTAATTATGCAGGAGGAGCAGTAGTGCATGGAGCTTGTTGTGCATTTTTTAGTAAAACAGGTACAGTTTAGAACACAAACATTTGTACTAGATGGGGGAAAAAAGTATTGTTTTATATGTCTTTATTTCTTTAACAGTTTTATAGACAGAAAATCATTTTTTATTTTAAAATGTAACTCTAAAATGTAACTGACTCAGTGAAATAGTTTGAGAAAATGAAATAACTTGAGCTCAACAGCACAACTTGAAACAGCAAAGACCTGCCCATTTTGTTGTGTCAAATTCACTTGATAAAATCAGTCAATTCAATCTCTCAGTCATGTCCAACTCTTTGCAACCCTATGGACTGCAGCATCCCAGGCTTCTCTGTCCGTCACCATCTCCCGGAGCTTGCTCAAACACACGCCCATTGACGCTACGATGCCATCCAGCCAAGTCATCCTCTGCCGTCCCCTTCTTTTCCTGCCTTCAAAATTTCCCTGTATCAGGGTCTTTTTCAGTGACTCAGTTTCTTCTCATCAGGTGGCCAAAATATTGGAGTTTCAGCATTAGCCCTTCCAATGACTATTCAGGACTGATTTCCTTTCAGTTTGATCTATTTGTAGTCCAAGGGACTCTCAAGAGTCTTCTTCACACCACAGTACAAAAGCATCAAGTCTATGGTGCTCATTTTTCTTTATATTCCAACTTTCACATCCATACATGACTACTAGAAAAACCATAGCTTTGAAAAGACAGATCTTTGTTGGCAAAAATGTGCCTCTTCTTTTTAATATGTTGTCTAGGTTGGTCATGGCTTTTCTTCAAAGAAGCAAGTGTCTTTTAATTTCCTGGCTACATTCACCATCTGCAGTGATGTTGGAGTCCAAGAAAATAAAGTCTTGACTGTTTCCATTGCTTCCCCATCTATTTGCCATGAAGTGATGGAATTGGATGCCATGATCTTAGTTTTTTCAATGTTGAGTTTTAACTCAACATTTTTCACTCTCATCTTTCACTTTCTTCTGGAGGCTCTTCAGTTCCTCTTCAATTTCTGCCATACAGATCTGTGTATTGGAGGTTACTGACATTTCTCCTGGCAATCTTGATTTCAGCTTGTGTTTCATCCAGCCTGGCATTTCACATGATGTACTCAGCATGTACATTAAATAAACAGGGTGACAATATACAGACTTGACATACTCCTTTCCCAATTTAGAACCAGTCCATGTTCCATGTCTAGTTCTAACTGTTGCTTCTTGACCTGAATACAGATTTCTCAGGAAGCAGGTCAGGTGGTCTGGTATTCCCATCTCTTGAATTTTCCTCGTGATCCATAAAAGGCTTTGGTGTAATCAACAAAGCAGAGGTAGATGTTTTTCTGGAATTCTCTTGCTTTTTCTATGATCAAACGGATGTTAGCAATTTGATCTCTGGTTCTTCTGCCTTTTCTATATCCAGCTTGAATATCTGAAAGTTCATGGTTCACTTACTGTTGAAGCCTGGCTTGGAGAATTTTCAACATTACTTTGCTAGTGTGTGAGATGAGTGCAATTGTGGGGCAGTTTGAACATTCTGTGACATTGCCTTTCTTTGGGATTGGAATGAAAACTGACCTTTTCCAGTCTTGTGGCCACTGCTGAGTTTTCATATTTGCTGGCATATTGACTGCAGCACTTTCACAGCATCATCGTTTAGGATTTGAAATAGCTCAACTGGGTTTCCATCACCTCCACTAGCTTTGTTTGTAGTGATTCTTCCTAAGGCCCACTTGACTTCACATTCAAGGATGCTTGACTCTAGGTTAGTGATCACACCATCATGATTATCTGGGTCATGAGGACATTTTTTTGTATAGTTCTTCTGTGTATTCTTGCCATCTCTTCTTAATATCTTCTGCTTCTGTCAGGTCCATACCATTTCTGTCCTTTATTGTGCCCATCTTTGCATGAAATATTCCCTTGGTATCTTTAATTTTCTTGAATAGGTCTCTACTCTTTCCCATTCTATTTTTTCCTCTTTTTTTTGCATTGATCACTAAGGAAGGCTTTCTTATCTGTCCTTCCTATGCTTAAGAACTCTGCAATCAAATGGGTATATCTTTCCTTTTTTCCTTTGCCTTTTGCTTCTCTTCATTTCCCAGCTATTTGTAAAGCCTCCTCAGGCAGCCATTTTGCCTTTTTGCATTTCTTTTTCTTGGGAATGGTCTTTATCACTGCCTCTCGTGCAATGTCACGAATCTACATCCATAGTTCTTTCAGGCTGTCTGTCAGATATAATCCCTTGAATCTATTTGTCACTTTCATTGTATAATCGTAAGGGATTTGATTTAGGTCATGCCTAAATGGTTTAGTTTTCGCTACTTTCTTAATTTCAGTCTGAAATTTTCAACAAGGAGTTCATGATCTGAGCCACAGTCAGCTCCCGGTCTTGTTTTGGCTGACTATATAGAACTTCTCCATCTTTGGCTGCAAAGAATATAATCCATCTGATTTTAGTATTGACCATCTGGTGATGTCCATGTGTAGAGTCTAGTCTTGTGTTGTTGGAAGAGGGTGTTTGCTATGACCAGTGTGTTCTCTTGGCAAAACCCTGTTAGCCTTTGACCTGCTTTGTTTTGTACTCCAAGGCTAACTTTGTGTGTCACTCCAGGTATTTCTTGACTTCCTACTTTTGCATTCCAGTCCTCTATGATGGAAAGTACATCTTTTCTGAGTGTTAGTTCTAGAAGGCCTTGTAGAATAGCTTGATACAATTGCTTGGCCAATTTACTTTGAATATGTTTAGAGGTTCACTTCCAGTCCATCTTAAGAGAGAACTTTGGGATGTAGCATCTTACAAATCTTCCAGACCATTATTTCTCCTACTTCTGCTTCACCTATATAGATGTTTTGCTCTATGCTTTTCTAAAACACACAGAAGCAAAATGAGTTATATGTCTAACATCTTGAACACTCAGGAAAATTAAACATTAATTGGTTTCCCCATAGCACTATATTATGTTAGGCTCCATTCTTTTTTCATCTAACAGATTATAGGTTTGTCTATGGTTTCCATCCTGGCCAAGAGCAAAACATTCGGTGATTCTTTATAGGAATGTGGGTCTCCTACTCTACATATTTTGGGGGAAGAACAGCCCTTTTGGCAATAAAACAACATTTGTCATTACCCCGAGTTGAATTTTGCTTCCATTCTATTAAATTGAACAAGGAAAGATTGTACATCAGACATGGTAGGTTCTTTAAGAGGAAAACACGTTTAATTTTAAGATGAACTTCTTCACTTGAACTTTTATTTCTGACATTTAATAGTCTTGGAGGATAACACTTTGATGATATTTAATAAAATGTACATGTTCAATAATGTGTTGTCACTGCCCTTCATTTAATTTCTAACTACATGGCATGTACTGTGGAGAGTGAAACTTGCATACATAATTTTTAATTCTCACAGCAACTCAGCCAAATAGATATTACAATCTGTTTTATGCAATAAGGTTAATTTGGAGGAGATCAGATAATTAAAGGAAGAAAGATCAGCACTGAAATTGTGTCTTGCTGATTTCATCAGTTAAAACATTTTTATAAGTAGTGCTCTTATATCGTATTTAGAGTGAAAATTAGAGACAGCAAAGAAAGAAAAAGTATTATAATAAAGAAACTAGAAGTATAAACATATGTATATGTATACATTTAATTAATTGCTATGCCATGGTTATTAATTAAATGCATAAATTAAAATCTATATTTTTAAATTATGTAGAAATTAAAGGGGAAATTTTCCTAGAAAGAAAATAACTCTTCTGATAAAAGCCGCTCGTAAAGCCATAAATATTTTACAATTCAGCTGAAATATTTAATTTTGTTTCCAAGTTGAGGTTGCTAGCTGAAATTTCTCTAAATGTCTAAATTAGGGGGAAAGGAATGAACATTACTGGAAATATATTGAAATAGTTTACTAATTTATACTACATCAAAAATATGTCTGAGAACCGCCATAGGAATATAGACACAAATAATTTTACTGTAAATGACTTAAAGGTGAAGAAGAGGTGGTATCTGCTGCCACATGTACAGAGATTTGAAGCCATCACTTCTGTTCTCACTTCAGATAAAGACTCAAAAAATTGAAAATCTACAACCCTTCTTAGATCCATTAGAATGTTGAGGTCATGGGTAAACTGCCAACATGAAAAACTGAAGCAAGAGCCAAATACGGAGAATCACAGCGTAGTGTAAGCAGATGGCTCTGGAACTAACTGACTGGAAGATTTACATAGTAATTAACAAATTGATGGAGGTTCAGTGTGAACTAGAGTTAAAACAATTGAAGCCCTTTTGTGAATTTTACCTCCAGGAGCAGTATCAGATTATCACAGATAAAACCAGAAAAATATTGCCTTACGCTCAGGCTGGCAAATGTGAAAAGTAGTCATTTTTTTTTTTTTTTTTAACAAGGGGGAAAGTAACCATTTTATTATAAGCTTTGAGTGTTCTGTTTTCCTTAGAAAAAGCTCACGCACCTAACTGTCTGTATCCTGAGAGATAGTCCCATTAGTAGAATTCCTGTTTTTCAGCTTAAAAAGCCAAAATAACTTTATCTACTTATTTATCTATGCGTGTTTTCAAATCCCTTGGGAAAAAAGTCATATCTTGAATCACATTTTTTTCTTGTTTTCTAAAACATGATTCTGATGTTTAATGTAAATGCTATGTAATCTGTTGTTTAAGTAAGAAAAGTAAGATATTTATGAGTAAAAAGTGCAGTCAAATTGCCTTCTTCCTTCCAAATCAAATTCTTCCTTTTCCTAGTCGTACGACCTTGGTCAATCTACTTGACTTGTCTGTGTTGTATTTTCCTCATCTGTACAATATGATGTACAGTGTACATCAGTTTAGTTCAGTTCAGTCACTCAGTCGTGTCCGACTCTTTGCGACCCCATGAATTGTAGCACACCATCCTTCCCTGTCCATCACCAACTCCCGGAGTCCACCCAAACCCATGTCCATCAAGTCAGTGATGCCATCCAACCATCTCATCCTCTGTCCTCCCCTTCTTCTCCTGCCCTCAATCTTTCCCAGCATCAGGGTCTTTTCAAATGAGTCAGCTCTCTTCATGAAGTGAGCAAAGTATTGGAGTTTCAGCTTCAACATCAGTCCCTCCAATGGACACCCAGGACTGATCTCCTTTAGGATGGACTGGTTGGATCTCCTTGCAGTCCAAGGGACTCTCAGGAGTCTTCTCCAACACCACAGTTCAAAAGCATGAATTCTTCGGCACTCAGCTTTCCTTATAGTCCAACTCTCACATCCATACATGACCACTGGAAAAACCATAGCCTTGACTAGACGGACCTTTGTTGGCAAAGCAATGTCTCTGCTTTTGAATATACTACCTAGGTTGGTCATAACTTTCCTTCCAAGAAGCAAATGTCTTTTAATTTCATGGCTGCAATCACCATCCACAGTCATTTTGGATCCCAGAAAAATAAAGTCAGCCACTATTTCCACTGTTTCCCCATCTGTTTCCAATGAAGTGATGGGACCCAATGCCATGATCTTCATTTTCTGAATGTTGAGCTTTAAGCCAACGTTTTCACTGTCCTATTTCACTTTCATCAAGAGACTCTTTAGTTCCTCTTCACTTTCTGCCATAAGGGTGGTGTCATCTGCATATCTGAGGTTGTTGATATTTCTCCTGGCAATCTTGATTCCAGCTTGTGCTTCCTCCAGCCCAGAGTTTCTCATGATGCTCTCTGCATATAAGTTAAATAAGCAGGGTGACAATATACAGCCTTGACGTATTTACTCATTTTCCTTTTCCCATTTGGAACCAGTGTACATAGCACAGTATAATACCCTCTACCTTGTAGGGTGTCTGTGAGGATTTGAATGAGCTTTGTATAAGTAATGTTTCATGCTGCCCGTATTGTTGCCATTGTTGTTTATAATGAGTAACAAGTTGACTCATATTCACATAACCAACAGGAGACTGTCCTCTCCATCCCATGTTAACTACTGGAAATGTTGATTACTTAGTAGCAACATTTGTACAGGAAGTGCTTCAATAGTTTATATCTATTAACATATAATATCTTGCTTTGGGGACATAGACCCACATTGTTTTGTGACATTACTACTATCTCATCAAGCAACCAGTTTTGAAGTTATCTTTATCAGCTAGAGACATTTGCAAATATTATGTATGCTGCTGCTGCTGCTGCTGCTGCTGCTAAGTCAGTTCAGTCATGTCCAACTCTGTGTGACCCCATAGACGGCAGCCCACCAGGCTCCTCCGTCCCTGGGATTCTCCAGGCAAGAACACTGGAGTGGGTCGCCATTTCCTTCTCCAATGCAATAAAGTGAAAAGTGAAAGGGAAGTTGCTCAGTCGGGTCTGACTCTTTGCTACCCCATGGACCGCAGCCCACCAGGCTCCTCCATTTATGGGATTTTCCAGGCAAGAGTACTGGAGTGAGGTGCCATTGCCTTCTCCGAAATATTATGTATACTCATATTGAATTAGACCCCAAATGACTAACACGGCCCGTCAGGTTGTCATATTTTTCCACTTAGTATAGCATAGGTGTCCTGTCAGCTTTATGACAAGTTTGTGGCAGAGTTATGCATCCTCTGAGAAGTTTGCTATAACTGCTTAAATCCCTTACACATAAAATCCTAAGAAGTTCTCCAGAAGAAAAAGAAAAACGAAAACAAAATCTTTAACCATTCTGCCATCTATTCTCTGCTTTATCTTCACGTTTCTGTGAACCTTGATTTAGTATAAATGTGTCATTAATTTTAACATATCAACTCAAGAACACAATTAAAGTCAAATAGAATAATGAGTGTCATTAAAGGAATACAGAGGAGCACACGCAAGAATGCATTCAACCACTCCATATGCTGCGCAGTTACACACACAACACACCCACTAATTTGCACAGATCCAGAACTTGTTATAAAGCAAGGTTTGGTAAATCTTTTCTGCAACAGGCCATAATGTAAACAGGTTATGCTTTATGGGCACAGTAATCTCTGTTATAACTACCCAAATTGTGACATGGAAGTAAACACAGATAGTACTAGAGTGAATAAGAATGAATTTGCTAATAAAATTTTATTCACAGATGCTGAGTCTTCATTACATATAATTTTCATATGTACTGCATATTATTCTTCCTAAAAATTTTGTGAACTAATTAAAAATACAAAAACAATTCATAGCTCACAGGCCATACAAAATGTGTGACAAACTCAGTTTGGCCCATAGGTAATTATTTCCTGATGCTTGATACACAGGAGTCAGAATGTTTTAAGGTGAATTATTTAATCTAATAGGGAAGGAAATGGAAACCCACTATGGTGTTCTTGTCTGGGAAATCTCATGAGCAGAGGAGCCTGGTGAGCTACAGTCCAGGGGGTCTCAAGAGTCAGACACGACTTAGTGACTAAACAACAACATTTAATCTAAATATTGCAACCACGACCTAAATCAACTAGCAATATAAATGTCTCAAGGCATGGATTATAATATCAGCTTTATTTTCATGATTTATTTTGTCAGCTTTCGCACTTTGACATCAGAAACAACATATTATAATTTCACAACTGGCACTAGTTTGAAAGCCTTGAATGAAGACATAACCTCTGGGAATCTCTGTTTCCAAAAATTCAGAGTAGGGCAGATTAATTATATTAGTAGTGCCAAACTATCACCAATGATCAGAATCATCTATGGAGAAACCAAGGCCTACCACTGAGAGATGTGCTTTCACAGAGTGATTTCAACCTACCGACAGGGTTGAAAACTATTGGTTATGATATCCAGATCTCTTCTTGCTCCATAAGTTCAAGTATTTACCTGCTGTATATTTTACATTAGCATAGTACTCAACAGTGATATAGTATGACTTCAGAGAATATTGATGCAAATAATGAGTAGAAGGCCTCTGCAAAACATCTATAACTATTTAATTCCTCTTTCTTTATGGTGACATAAAAGAAAAACATATTTCTCTTCTGTTAACTTATTAGTGAAATGAATAGGAAAGAAAGACTGAATAGATTCAATCAGTACAGTTCAGTTCAGTTCAGTCGCTCAGTTATGTCCGAGTCTTTGTGAGCCCATGGACTACAGCACGCCAGGCCTCTCTGTCCATCAACAATTTCCGGAGCTTACTCAAACTCATGTCAATTGAGTCGCTGATGCTATCCAACAGTCTCATCCTCTGTCATCCCCTTTTTCTTCTGCCTTCAATCATTCCCAGCCTCAGGGTCTTTTCTAATGAGTCAGTTTTTCACATCAGGTGGCCAAAGTATTGCAGTTTCAGCTTCAACATCAGTCCTTCCAATGAATATTCAGGACTGATTCCCTTTAGGATAGACTGGTTGGATCTCCTTGCTGTCCAAGGGACTCTCAAGAGTCTTCTCCGACACCACAGTTCAAAAGCATCAATTCTTCAGTGCTCAGCTTTCTTTATAGTCCAACTCTCACATCCATACATGACTACTGGAAAAACCATACCTTTGACTAGATGAACCATTGTTGGCAAAGTAATGTCTCTCTTTTTTTTTTAATATGGTGTCAGTTTTGTTCATAACTTTTCTTCCAAGGAACAAGCATCTTTTAATTTCATGGCTGCAGTCACCATCTGCAGTGATTTTGGAGCCCCCCAAAAATAAAGTCTGTCACTATTTCTACTGTTTCCCCATCTATTTGTCATGAAATAATGGGACCAGATGCCATGGTCTTTAGTTTCAATAAAAACATTGAATATTCTAAGAATAGATTCAATAGAAAATAAGCAAAGCAAAGCAACAACCATATATATTTTAATCTCAATAAGTAAACCATAGAAATCTTGGAGGAGAAAAAAGCAACAACCATCAAAAAAATCTGTGTTTTTCTTAACGTTTCTCTGAAACCCTAATTCCTGCATTTTACAGTTCTTTGTAACTGAATGATTGCAACATCATTTTCTGCTTCCATTATCCCTATTCTAAAGATAGTTTATTCTAAAGATATGCCAAAATGTAATGTACAACATCACAGTATGGATTGCTTCCTTTTAACTTTCTAGCTGTCCACTGTAAATATCTTGTCTCTACTTACCTTCTTGATTCATTGTCAATTGTCAAATTAAAAAAAAAAAAAAAGATCATCAGGAAAATCAGATAATAAAGCAAAGCTTAGCATTTAGACTTCTTATAATAATGGAGAAAAACAGGCACACAAAACACCCACATGCACATACACACACTCCTTAACAGAGCTTCAGTAATGTCACAAGTTTTGGATATTGGGAAAACAAATGTTCAGGACTTTTATGGCAGGAACTGAGTGACCTTAAGATGGATTTTTCAAAGCAGGAAACTTGTTGAATTAGGGGAGAGGTTATAAATTAATGGCTTTAAACAGTGAGAAACTAGTCTTGAAAGGAGTTTTAATAAACATGATATCACTCTTGACTAGTTACTGAATTTGGTTCACAGTCTTGTCTTAAAAATAAATATGAATAAATACCTAAAGTTGGTTTGCTTGCTTCCCATATTTTTTTTTAAACACAGGAATACTCTTAGCACCTGTATTACACTAAGACAGAAAAGTATGCCTGGTTTGACACAAGAAGAGAGAATATGCTCATATTAATTCTCATTGACTGTGTTTAGGCTAAACCAGAATATAAATCATTATATTCTGGGGATATAGTTAATAGAGTCCAATACCACTGTTTGTTATGTCTCTGCAGTAGGTAGAAACACTCCTCATTCCCCCAAAGATGTCTACTTCTTAAATCCCAAAACCTGAGATTATGTTACATTACATAGAAACATGTTATTTAAAGTTACATATAAATTTAAATTTGCTAATTAGTTGATCTTAAAAATAGGATGTATTCTGGATTATCTAAGTGGGCACAATATAATCTTCAAAATAGAAGCAGAGAGAAGACTTCTAGGATGACAGTGTGAGGAGCTCCAGAATCCTTGCCTGAATGAAACTAGTGACAATTATTTAAAGAAAAAGCCTTCCTGATGAATAACACCATAGATATAGCAACGTTGAGTGAGGGATATAGACATCACTAATATAATTCAGCCCTGAAATGGGGGAGACCAGTAGTATCCAAAGTTCTTATAATATATTATTTATAATGTCCACTTTGCAAGAACGAAGTATAAAGCATGCAAAAAATCTGGGAAGTAGAGTACATACATTGGAACAAAAGCAGACTGTGTGTATGAGCAACCAGATGTCACATTTAACTGGAAAAGACTTCAAGGTGATCACTATAACTATGTTCTCATAAATGAAGGTAATCATGAAATAAAAAGTAAAGGAAGATATGATGACAATGTCACATCAAAAATAGAATATCAATAAAGAGATAGAAATTATATAAAAGGAAAAAATTGAAATTTTGAAGCTGATAAGTGTCATACATCAGATGAGCTCAATTATTTATACTTGAGTTGACAGAAGAAATAATCAACAAATTTGAAGATAGACTGATATGGATTGTGCTATCTGAAGAAGAAAGAGAAAAAAAAAAAAAGAGACAGAGAGAAGGAAAATGAACTGCCCCCCACCTTAAGGAAATGTGGCACACTCATTAAGTGTATCAACATACATGTTAAGGCAACCATAGAAAACTAATACAGACCAACTGTGATGGTCATTTAGTATGCCAACGTGGATAAACTATAGTCTCAAGTTAAATTAGGTGTTGCTGTGAAGATATTTTGTAGAAGTAATTATAGTCAATAATCAAGGGACTTTAAGGACAGAAGATTATTCTGGATCATCTGAGTGGGACTGGTTCAGTTCATTACAAACAGAGCTGAGTCTTCTCTGAAGAAGATTTCCAGTCTATGCATGAAAGTTTCAGTCTATCCTTTGTGGAAATCTGACTACAGATTTAGGATTTGTCTAATCAACTCCCACAAACACATTAGCCAATTTCCTATGATCCAGCTCTCAATATGCATCTACTGATTCTACTTTTCTTAATCAACTCTAATAAATATAGCCACATGTGAAGTGTTCATGGCAGCCCTTTCAACATTTATTTGGGAAAAAAAAATGTTGACTAATCATTTGTTAGAAATCCTTATGGGATAACAACTGCATAACATTTTTGACAATGACTGAGAAATGCCAGTTGACTACAGTGGCCAACTTGTCCTTAATGATAGTGAAAGATTTCATTATTTTTTTTCTTAAATTTGAGATTCTCTGGTGCCAACAACTGACCATCCTGAAAGTGCCAAGAATTATTCTCTTTTAATTTGTGAAGATTCTTTTTCCAGTATCCTTTTATCTATCTTAGTGATAGATAGTGAACAGTGAAATCTGACCTGGGCAGATTTTACTTGGTAAGAAGTAAGTATACTACTCAAGTATAAATAATCAAATATAAATAATCGAGCTCATCTGATGTATACTTCACTTCAGCTATGACACTTATCAGGGGTAAGTGTCTTCTAGGGGTAAGTCAAGATCTGTTGAGGTATATCTGACCTGATATTCTCCTTTATCAATCTTAAACTATGATCCATCAACAAGTGATATTAAATCTGAATTTCTTTTTATAAGAGTTTCTAATAAATCTGTTCAGAGCAAGCAATTTTTCAGATAAATGCTGGAAAGTTATGAGTTTTTCATTGTTTAGGAAATGGGAAAAGACTTGAAGATTTAAAGTATTATGAATGAAATTGATGAAGAGAAAAATAATAGGATTTTATAGGATAAGTGTGTCATATTTTTGAGGGAAAAAAAGTGTATTTTCAGTGATGAAAAAAGATTATAAAGCACCAAGAGCCATGTAGTTTAGTGAAAGCTTTAAAATAAGGCAGCATTGGGTTTTTGCTAATTTAGATTTAGCTGCTATTTCATGGAGGCAAAATGGGGAAATTTCTGGCACTAGTCCAAATGAAAAGCTGTAGTAAGTTATTGATCATTGATCATTTCCATAAAGCCATCATTCTATCAAGTGCTTCTCCAGACAACTCTACCCAAAGGAAGATAGATCTGAAATTATAAGGCAGAATTGAATTTGAGAGTTGTTGGAAGTGCTAATTTCAAGTTGCATAATCTTTAACGCTCTTTTAGTTCCTAAGGAAGAATGTTTACTTTACTATATTTGACTGTGCTAAGTCACTTTAGTCAAATATAGTTTGAGGAGCCCTCCAGGTTCCTCTGATCATCAGATTATCCAGGCAAGAATACTAGAGTAGGTTGCCATGTCCTCCTCCAGGGGATCTTCTCAACCCACATCTCTCACATCTCCTACCTTGGCAGACAGATTCTTTACCACTAGCACCACCTAAGTCAAATATTGCCATTATAATTGCAGAGACGTTGGGAATCCATTTTCTACAGGAACCAGTGGGAGTCAAAAATTGTCTTAATTATCTTTAAGAGATCAGGAGTGTTTGAATTGTTTGTAATCTGTCAGAAGTGAGATGACTATCTCCTCTGGCTATACCAAGGCCTTTCATATAAAAATGTAAAGTTTCCTTTGAAAATTTTAAATCCTTCTGAAGCTCAAACAATAAGACAATAAATATAATCAATGTGCTCATTCCAACATTCAGTTCAGTTCAGTTCAGTTGCTCAGTTGTGTCTGACTCTTTGCGACACCATGAATCACAGCACGCCAGGCCTCCCTGTCCATCACCAACATAGCAATCAGACATTCACATAAGTATACTCAAGTTCTTGAATAAATTTTTACCTTGGATAAAGAATTGTGTGCAAGGAAATGCCTGAGTAATCCAGATATGTTGATGTTTCCTGGAAAAGACAAACAAATATTATGTATTTACCTGAAGGACACTAAAGAAGGTAGAACATAGGTTGACAATTATAATACAGCCCAAGGGATAAAGAACTATTTACATTTAATACCACAAGAAAGTGTAGTATGACTATTTCAATATGGCCCTGGGATGGTTACTATTTCAGCAAGCCTCTTCAGATGAGTTTCTTTGCTGAGACAATATAATTACAAGAAAGGTGCAAGGGATGACCTTGAATTCTGCAAAGCTTTCAAATATTGATTTTCAGTTCAGTCAGTTCAGTCGCTGAGTCATGTCCAACTCTTTGCAACCCCATGGACTGAAGCATGCCAGGCCTCCATGTCGATCACCAACTCCCAGTTTACTCAAACTCATGTCCACTGAGTAACTGATGCCATCCAACCGTCTCATCCTCTGTCGTCTCCTTCTCCTTCTGCCTTCAATCTTTCCCAGAATCAGGGCCTTTTCAAATGAGTCAGTTCTTCACATCAGGTGGCCAAAGTATTGGAGTTTCAGCTTCAGTCCCTCCAACGAATACTCAGGACTGATTTTCTTTAGGATGGACTTGTTGGATCTCTTTGCAGTCCAAAGGATTCTCAAGAGTCTACTCCAACACCACAGTTCAAAAGCATCAATTCTTTGGTGCTCAGCTTTCTTTATAGACCAATTCTCACATCTACACATGACTACCGGAAAAACCATAGCTTTGATTAGATGGACCTTTGTTGGCAAATTGATGTCTCTGTTTTTTAATATGCTGTCTAGGTTGGTCACAACTTTTCTTCCAAAGAGCAAGCGTCTTTTAATTTCATGTCTGCACTCACCATCTGCAGTGATTTTGGAGCCCCCCGCCAAAAAAAAAAAAAAAAAAAGTCTGCCACTCTTTCCACTGTTTTCCCATCTATTTCCCATGAAGTGATGGGATCAGATGCCATGATCTTCGTTTTCTGAATGTTGAGCTTTAAGTCAACTTTTTCACTCTCCTCTTTCACTTTCATCAAGAGGCTTTTTAGTTCTTCTTCACTTTCTGCTGTAAGGGTGGTGTCATCTGCATATCTGGGGTTATTGATATTTCTCCCAGCAATCTTGATTCCAGCTTGTGCTTCTTCCAGACCAGCATCTCTCATGATGTACTCTGCATAGAAGTTAAATAAGCAGGGTGACAATACAGAGCCTTGATATACTCCTTTCCCTATTTGGAACTAGTCTTTTAGTTTTTCTTTAATTTCTAGTTGTAAGGGGTGCTGTGCAAGCCTGCTTCTACAGTTATTGATGTATCAATTGGTACCTTTGTGGGTTTAGCCCCAATAATTATGTGATTCAGTAGAAATTTGGCTTGCAAAGAGAGATCTTCAATTTGGGCTTGAAGTACACACACGGATATTTTTAAGGCAATGTTCAAAATAGCTATGGCCTGATTATAAATTGAGCTGTCCTTGGAGTTAAAAACAAAACAAAACAGTACATTAGAGAGCATTTGATCTGAGTATTCTATTTGCATAGGAAACCTCTTATTAATTAGCAGATGTGATATCACAACATAGAAAAGACTATCCTTCAATTTTAAGGTCTGAAAATAATGATTATAGGATGAGAGGTGAGGGAAACCTGAGAAGTATGAGAGATACCTGTCCTATAATTAGTTTTTGACCTTGAGGAAGAAGCTGTGCTCAGTTAAAGAGTGCACGTAAAATACTGTGGCACCCAAGTCAATCATGCATTTTCAAGTGTTCTGTTTAAATATTTGCATGGAAATTCTCATTGTGAATTTAAGTGTAAAATAGACACTTGGCCGTCCCTTGAACAGTGTTATTAATCTTCAACCTTTCTTTTTTCTTTTTCATTCAGTGTCTTAAATAGTATAAGGCAATTATTTTTCCAATATTCATTCTATCACATCTACACTTCTCTTTATCAAAAGTCTCCCTCATCTTGATGATTAATAACAGATGTTGAAGCATCTAAGGCCACCAACTCATTCTGTATCTTTTTATGCTTTGGTTCCTAGGCTCTTCAAAATATCTATAGAGGTATTGGAGTTTGGGTAACAGGGCTAATTCTCACTGCTATATATTTTTCACATTATATTCTCATTTTTGGCTTATATTGTTCTCAAAAAGAAGAGTTTAGCTCACGTATACTTCAGGATCAACTGCTTAATGCTACCTAAACGTGTTAGAAAATCTATTCCTGAAATTTCAAATGGACTAATTTCTTCTTTACCTGCAAGTACAGATTAGAGTCCAATCTACTTTCTTAGTAAAGACATTAAAGATGGTATTCGAAATATCTTAAAGAACCTGTGAAGCTTCTAAGAACGTCTCTGATTTTCAATGTAATGAATGGACTGAAGTGGGGAGAAAGATTTTCTCACAACACTGAGATTTTTCTGCCTTGCATTTTGATTCAATTGTTTAAAATTAATATGGACAGGAACTCTGTATCTTCCTAGATCTGTTCTGAATCCTGATGAAAATTTTGTTCTTTGATGTCTAGGCTTTGGAAAGCTCTTTACAAGCATGAAGCTGAGGCTTAAAATTGGTCACAAAGAGCTTGCTCTAATCCAAGAAGGTTTAACTTTAAAAGGTAATTAAAATATGAAGGTTTGCTGTTCAGCAGGGGGAAGAGGAAGTAGGTCAGAAGAAGGGGTCAGAGCAAAGCACAATGGAGGATTATAAGAGTGAAAAAAGGAATAGTGGAATAAGGTCTCTTAGGTCTGAGGTATGATTTCAGAATATAAAAAAGAAAGAGTTTTACAATGTTCATTTGAATTGGCTAAAAATCTTTTCAGAAATGATTTTAGAATGTGAATTTATTTTGTAAGCTTTCCCTTAGCAGCCAAAGAACTCTGAATGTTGGATGTTTGGAAATGCATTCCTCCTTTTGTTCTAATTTTCTTGCAATTGTAATTTACCCTTGAGAATTTATTGGAATATAAATGCATAATTAAGTTATAGAGTTGTTGAATAAATATATTGTCAGGTATTTCTATAGCAAAGATGAGTTTATTCAGGGTCAGCCAACTGCAGTTTAGTGTCTGCAAACATGGAGGGCCACATGCAAGTCCCTAAAGTACAAGGGAAGATGATGCTTTCATAGAGGGGAAAAGGAAGCTCTTAGATGAAAACTATCTCAGCGTTCTCTCTCCTCCCCATCTTGTTACATAAATGTGGCTTCAGCAGGTCTTCTTCAGAAGTCATCAGTTTCAGTTCTGAGAAATGTTTGCTTTCTGGTCTCCAGCTAATGTGTAGATCCAGCTAGCATTCAGCGTTTTCTTTAGGTGTGTCACTCAACATTATTCCTTGAAGTTGGAGGCATAAGGGCTTCCCAGGTGGCACTAGTGGTAAATAACCCGCCTGCCAATGCAGAAGAAAAAAGAGACAGGGGTTTGATCCCTGGGTTGGGAAGATACCCTGGAGGAGGGCATGGAACCCACTCCTGTATTCTTGCCTGCAGAATTTCATGGACAGAGGAGTAAAGAGTCAGACATGACTGAGTGACTAAGGACATACACACGCTGCAGATATACTGCAAATATTTGTTATTGAATTACTTGTAATGATAGAAGCCTGGAAACATCACTTAAAGTCTATACACAAAGGAAAAATTCAATAAACTCAATGGTAGATGCAGGAAGCTGGTACTTAAATATGGGGAACAGGGGAGAGGGTTTTAGGAGGAGATTTAAGGTGAGTTGTAGCTTATTGTCAGTGAAGCTTTTGTTTTTGGAGGTGGATAAATGGGTGCTTTTTACATTACTAAAAATAAATGCAACTGATACATGAAAGATGCCTTCCATTCATGTACCAATAGTGAATTTTTGTCATGGACTTACAATGTGATTTATCCAATTCAGAACAATGGAAACTCAAACAAATGAGATAGATGGTAGATAGAGAAATCGATAGTCAAATAGAGATAACTGTGCATATAGATACAACCTCAATTACACATACACATATACTTGTGTTTGTGTGTGTGTGGATGGATGTGTGTGTGTGCACTGTGTGTTCATGCCTGACCCTGTAACACTTTGGACTGTAGCATGCTAGGCTCCTATGGAATTTTTCAGGCAAGAATACTAGAGTGGGTAGGAAATACTATAATGGAGTTGAAAAAGAAATTTTTTTTAGTATATTTAGAATAGAATCCAAATCATGAAATGCTTAGAGATAAGTTTAACAAAATGCATGTAGGACCACTATAGTAAAAATTATAGAACAAAACAGGGAAATACAAAGAAACCTTAAATAAATGGAAATTTGACAGTGTTCAATGACTGGAAGATAACATCATTATGATGTCAGTTGTTCCCAAATTTATCAATAGATGCAACACAATCCCAGCCCAAAAGCCAAAAAAAAAATTAAAAATAAAAACTGACAAACTGGTCTTAAAGTTTATATGAGGATTCAAAGTTCTTAGAAAAGTCAACACAATTTTGAAAAGACTACATTTGGAGAAATTACAATAACTGACTTTGATAGTTAAAAGAAAGATAGAGTGATCAAGTCAACACAGTACTGGTTAAAGAATAGACAAAAATAGATCAATGGTACCAAATAGAGTTTCCAGAAATAAACAGAGTTTATTGGTTTCATAGTTTGTTTGTTTTTCTCAGAGATGTCAAAGCAAATGTACCTTTTAAAAATGATATGAAACAAGTGGACATGGAGAAAAAGAACTTCAACCCTCACCTTATGCCATTGTTGTTTTTCAGTTGTGTCTGACTCAATTGTGTCTGACTCTTTGAAACTCCATGGACTGTGGCATGTCAGGCTTCCCTGCCCATCACTATCTCTGGGAGTTTACTCAAACTCATGTCCATTGAGTCAGTGATGCCATCCAACCGTCTCATCCTCTGTCATCCTCTTCTCCTCCTGAGTCAATCTTTTCCAGCATCAGTGCCTTTTCCAATAAGTCAGTTATTTGCATCAGGTGGCCAAAGTACAGGAGCTTCAGCTTCAGCATCAGTCCTTCCAGTGAATATTCAGGACTGATTTCCTTTAGGATGGACTAGTTGGATATCCTTGCAGTCCAACGGACTCTCAAGACTCTTCTCCAACACCACACTTCAAAAGCATCAATTCTTTGGTGCTCAGACTTCTTAATGGTCCAACTCTCACATCCATACTTAACTACTGGAAAAACCATAACTTTGACTATATGGACCTTTGTAAGCAAAGTAATGTCTCTGCAATATGGTGTCTAGGTTTGTCATAGATTTTCTTCCAAGGAGCAAGCGTCTTTTAATTTCATGGTTGCAGTCATCATCTGCAGTTATTTTGGAGCCCAAGAAAATGAAGTCTTGACTGTTTTCATTGTTTCCCCATCTATTTGCCATGAAGTGATGGGACCAGATGCCATGATCTTAGTGTTTTGAATGCTGAGTTTTAAGCCAGCTTTTTCCACTCTCCTCTTTCACCTTCAACAAGAGGCTCTTTAGTACTTCACTTTCTGCCATAAGGGTGGTGTCATCTGCATATCTGAGGTTATTGATATTTCTCCCAGCAATCTTGATTCTAGCTTGTGCTTCATCCAGCCCAGCATGTCACATGATGTACTCTGCATGTAAGTTAAATAAGCAAGGTGAAAATATACAGCCTTGATATACTCTTTTCCCAATTTGGAAACAGACTGTTGTTCCATGTCCAGTTCTAACTATTGCTTCTTGACCTGCATACAGATTTCTCAGGAGGCAGGTAAGGTGGTCTGGTATTTGCAAATGATACATGCAATAAGGGGTTAGTTAATATCCAAAATGGGGTTTCCCAAGAGGCTCAGTGGTGAAGAATTTGCTTCTCAATGCAGGAAACACAGAAGACGTTGGTTGGATTCTTGGGTTGGAACGTTCCCCTGGTGATGGAAATGGCAACTCGCTTCAATATTCTTGCCTGGGAAATTCCATGGACAGTGTAGTCTGGCAGGCTACAACCCATGGGATCCCAAAGAGTTGGACACAACTCAGGGACTGAGCAGAGTACTCTATATAGTTTTTGCCTTGACTGACCATCCAGCTAGAAATGCACATGAGGATAGACTGTGGTTTTGAAAGATAAAATTGTCCAAAGTTCTTGTTGGGAGGAGTGCCCTCAAAGTACTAAGATGGCTGGGATCCCATTTCCTAGAGATTTTTCCTCTAAAGTAAAGAACAATTGTAAAGCAGTTCAAACAGCTTACAGTACAGACAGCTCAATTCCAACAGCTTGCAAGCCAATCCTAGCCAATTCAAACAAACACGTAAACAAACCTCTTTCTGGAGGAACCAGGTCAAAGGCTTTTTAAGCCAGTTTCCAGGGAATAGCCCTTCAAAGGACTATACCAAAGACTGAACTGGCACAGTTTCATTTGAAGCAATCCATTCCTGAAAGAACTGGGCCAAAGACATTTTCAGCTAGTTTTGGTTGGAACTTCTTGTGTTAATATCAGACAAAGGTGTCAAACAACTACTCATATACAAAACAAGACCTTAGCCAGAAAGACAAAACCTTTAAATAGATCCCAGTCTTCCCTGGTGGTCTATAGATCCTTTGCCAATGCAAGGGATGCAGGTTCAATCCCCGGTCCAGGAAGACCCCACATGCCACAGAGCAACTAACCCCATGTGTCATAGCTATCGAAATGCTCTGCAATAAGAGAAGCCACCATAATGAGAAGCCTGCACTGCCACTAGAGAATGGCCCCCACTTGCCACAACTAGAGAAAGCCCATGTGCAGCAACAAAGACCAAGCACAGCCAAAAGTAAAAAAAATAAATAAATCTTTAAAAATATAAATAAATCCCAAATAAATCCTGGAGATCTTCAGATACAAAAGGTCATGAGTTTGGAACCAGGAGAAAGACATGCCTTCAAATTCAGGGTCAGGGAGGAAAGTGAACTCAAAGGACTCAACTGCCTATACTGCACTCGTCTGCTCCCCAGTCTGAGGGCTTCAGGAGTCTTCTCTGATCTCAGTACAGGCCACCAAAATGCAGACCTGAAACAAATAAACTACCAGGTATTTATCCCCCCAAAATGGGTTTATTTGGAATCAGCAGAGAATTGCAATTTACAGTCCACAACAGTGCTAAGCCAAATGAAATCACTTCACAGCATGGGAAGAATAATACTTTTACAAAGGAGAAAGTAATTTGGGAGGATTATGGTAGATAAAGTGTTCATAAATTTATTGGCCTAGTCCTTTGTTAGCAAAGGAGTCTCCTTTCTGTTGGGCTCTACTATCTTCACAGAGCATGAAAGCACCTCCTTCTGATCTCCTGATTCTATGTAACTGAGATTTCTGTTTACTGTCTATATCTCTAAATGATTGCAGCCATGAAATTAAAAAATGCTTGCTCTTTGGAAGGAAAACTATGACAAATCTGACATCATATTAAAAAGCAAAGACATCACTTTGCTGACAAAGGTCCATATGGTCAAAGCTATGGTTTTTCTAGTAGTCATGTATGGATATGAGAGTTGGACCATAAAGAAGGCTGAATGCCAAAGAATTGATGGTTTTGAACTGGAGAAGACCCTTGAGAGTCCCTTGGACTGCCGAGAGATCAAACTAGTCAATCCTAAAGGAAATCGACACTGAATACTCATTGGCAGGGCTGATGTAGAGTCTGAAGCCACAATATTTTGGCCACTTGATGAGAAGTGCCAGCTCATTGGAAAAGAGCCTAATTCTGGGAAAGATTGAAGGCAGGAGAAGCAGCAGACAACAGAGGATGATATGGTTGAGTGCCATCATCAATGCAATGGACATGAGTTTGAGCAAACTGGGAGAAAGCGGACAGGGAAACCTGCTGTATTGCAATCCATGGGGTCACAAAGTGTTGGACATGGCTTAGCGACTGAACAACAATAGCTCTAAATATAATCAATCCTAAAAAGGCAATGGCACCCCACTCCAGTACTCTTGCCTGGAAATTCCCATGGATGGAGGAGCCTGGAAGGCTGCAGTCCATGGGGTCGCTGAGGGTCGGACATGACTGAAGTGACTTAGTAGCAGCAACCTTAAAACAGGGAGGCAGGAGGGTCACAGTAAAAGGAGATGTGATCACAGATGCAGAAGAGAGCCAGAGAGAGCAAGAGATGAAGATAGTATACTGCTGATTTTGAGGATGAAGGAAGAGACCATAAGCCAAGGTATGTAGACAACCTATGAAAGATGGAAAAGGCAGAAGAAGCTTTCAGAAGAAACTCATCCTTCCAACACCTTGACTTTAACCCAGGGTGACTCATTTTGGACTTTTGACCTCTGCATATGTAAAGTAACAATCATATATCATTACTGTGAAGGCTCAAATGGGACAATCTTAGAGTTAAAAACTTCAAATAGACCCAATGGAGTAGTATTCACCCTAAAACAATGGGTTATCAAACCATGAAAAGATATGATTAAACTCAAATGCACATTGCTATTTGAAAATGCCCAACTGAAAAGACTATATATTTTATGATTCCAACTTTACAGCATTCTGGAAAAGATGAATCTATGGAAAAGGCAAAATGATCAGCAGTTTCCAGGGGCTGGGAGGAGAGAAATTAACAGGCAGAACAAGGAGGCATTTTAGAACATATAAAATACTCAGTTTGATACTATAATAATGAATGCATGTATTTATGTTTGTCAAAGTCTTCAGAATGTGCAACATCAAGAGTGAACCCTTATGTAAACTGTGGACCACAGTTTATGTTAATGTGTCAATGCAGATATGTCAATCATAACAAATGTCCACTGTGATGGGGAAGATGAGTGAAAAGGTACAGAGTATACTTGGGAATTCTCTGTATTCTGATCTCTTCAACTTATGTCTGGATTTAATATCTCCCTGCAGGAGTTCCCCGTCATTTATATGCATCAGAATCTTGGGAGGAGCTTGGAAAAAATATTCAATACGAATATCAAGGAAGGTCCTGCCCAAGAGCAATTGAATCAGAGCCTCCCAGGGAAGGGCCCCAGAGAATTCATGTTGGCTACTGCAGTGTCTCCCCAGTTGTTTTGTCTTTCTTGGAGAACTTTTCTAGGCACAGTAACTTTATATCTTAACATTGCACCTTGAGACTCAGTGCCTTACTTTACCTCAAAATTCCCCTGAATCAGATTCAGACAAATATTTTGTCTACAATCCACATGAATATTGCATACTATGAAGGTTACATTATATAGATTCTGGTGAAAAGATTTTCAATAAGTGGTTTTGCTTATTCCATGGTAAATTAGAAGGGCTTTGAACTGAATCCAAGCAAATTGTGTCTTGTGTTTATTCCATATATCTCTGTTTTCATTGGGACCTTCAAAAAACTAAAATGGCCTCTACTTCCCCTTCACAAATGTAGAATAATCTTAAACAAAAATGTGATATCCCCACATGAAAAAATGATTGTGTTTATTAAACTGTCTCTGCAAGTTGACTCACATTGTCCATATCATTAGACTATATGTTTTGTGTATGTTTCAATTTGTAGTTCTCTCTGGTAATGTTTGAATACAAATGACCTATATAGGAGGCTTCCCAGATGGCTCAGTGGTAAAGAATCTGCCTGCCAACCTGGACCAGGAAGATCCCCTGCAGGAGGAAATGGCAACCCATTTCAGTATTCCTGCAAGGATAATCCCATGGACAGAGGAGATTAGCAGGCTACAGTCAATGGGATTGCAAAGAGTCAGATACAACTGAGTGATGGAGAACATATACATACACACAGTGTATGTGGGAAAAAAATTTTTTAAAGAGTGGATATGTATATATATGTATAACTGATTCACTTTGCTGTATAGCAAAAAATAATACTATATTGCAAATCAACTATACTCCAATAATTTTTAAATGAAATAATCTGAATTAAGTCTGAAATTAGACAAAATTTGCTACAGGAAAATTATCATATCTCTGTTAATAAGAAGCTACTGATAGATTTTAGAAAGAAAGAAGATAAAAAGCAGGAGCAATTTCAGTCTTAACAGATGTTCTTCAGGTCAGTTGCATATTCAAGTGAACCACTAATTTTGTGACTATATATTCTCCTAACTGACTAATTTTATGAATGGAAAGGGAGCAGACAGTACCAAGCACACTCAGAATTGTCCAAGGTGCACTGGAATGATGGTAACCCTTGCTCTTTGTGACCCAGAGTTAAGAGACAGGGGGCTGAAGGCAGAGGTCAGCTGTACTTTCATCCTCAACATGTCAAGGTATAGCTTTCTTCTTACCTTGCTCAGGTCATAGAATAAAGAGTCCATTCTGGATGCTGGGAGAGGATGGGCAGAAGGAAGCACATTAAGTGTGTCCCAGTAGGAGGGACAGTTATTAGCATGAATCGGGGAATAGAGAATAGTGGTTTTCACTGGAGAACAGTACCTGAGACTAAGAGCAAACAGGGAGTTTGCAGGAATAATCTATGAACTACATGATGGACTGTATGCAGGTGTGAGGCACAAAGGACAGGTCAGGAGGAGTCCTCAAGTGTCTGGTCTGAGCAAGTGAGGGGGCATGAGATTATCTACTGACACAGGAGATTCTACATATGGTTAATAGTCTAAGACTGGCTCACCCAAGGACGACTGAAGTCTGTGATTCACTGTGCTTATCCTCAGGACAAGATTCCTCCATGGCAGATAAGAGCTTCGGAGAGTCATATCACAAAGAACTCACCTGTATAAATTGTACATCAGTTCTGACAGGCCATTCATGCTTCTGCTTGGGATGCCTTTATCTCCCCAGTCTACTTTATCTCCCCAAAACTCCTACCCCATAATCATCTAAAAATCCTTGCTATTCCATGCCTGATCTCAATAAGAGTATCATTTGGGACCAATACAGAGGTCATACCCACATAGACCTGATGAATCATGATTTGCTTTGTAACAAGACCTCTAAAGGCTTCATATGCCCATTAAAGTGTGAAAAGCACTGTAGATAAATCCCACTTATTCTCAGTACTCAACACAGGGGTTATCTCCTTCAGAGAGCCCCATATTACCTCCCACCCCACACCCAGTCTACTGCAGGGAGAGTTAGAGTCAGGCATGGTGGCAACAATGAGTACAAAGGTCACATTCATGGGTACTTCTAGTCCATGGGTCCTTCTCTCCCACTGGCTGTGTACTCTGTGGATACATGTGTTATTCATCTTTTCTCCCCATGAGTAGGGTTATGTCAGCTCAACTCAAGTAGGAAATTCATCACAATGGAGTCATCCCTCTGCACTCAAACCCCACTGCACCACCTGCTTTTGGAGTCTCTGTTATGTAGGCACCAGAAAGGTAGAGCCCTTGATCATGGAGGTCTTCAGGAATGGAAGAAACCCCATGGTGTCCAAATGGATGGACATACCTTCTCCACACTCTTTTGCTATGGAAACCATGCTTTTACTGGTTGTAATACATCTATGCATTGATGACCTTTCTCAGGGTGCCCTTCATTTTATTAGGATTTACTTAGTCCCTAATGACACAAAGTGCTATTAGAAAAGTTCTATGAGCCCTTCTTCATCTGTTTTTTCTGACCTTCAAACCTCCCAAACACAGCCTCATCTGTCTTTCTCCTGCATCTCTGTGACTAACACCCCAGTGCCATTCCCTACAGCTCCATATAGATCCCTATGCAGCCCATCCCTAAGTCCTGCCCTGCATCTCTCCCTCCTCACATTACAATCTCTCTGAAATCAAGTCACATTGTGTCCATATCCTTCAACACTCTCTCTCCAGGTCTACTCTTCCCTATAGTGTCACTAGCTGCAGTAGAGCCCCTAACCTCTGCAGTGGGCTTTGTTTCCTACCCACTCCCCACTGTCATTTTTGCCACCTTCCCCTGTGCCAGAAGCCCAGTACGAAGGCCTTTATAGTTCCTGAGCTCTCTGCCAAAAATATCCTGCCTCCCAACCTCCCAGTCTAACTCCTCCTACCTGATAGATGGCAGCATAAACATCACCTCCTGGTGTTACCCTGTGACACCCGCCCCCCGCCCCATAGCCCAAGCAAAGCAGATCACAACATCCTTTCTTTCTCTGTTCTTTATTATCTGACCTAGTCCTCACTAAAATGTAGCCTCTGGAATACACAGGTCTCAAACCTGGTGATTTTTTTTTTTTTTTTTCATGGCTACATCCCAAACACCCAAAACAGTGCTCGAAAGTGTTAGTCACTCAGTCATATCTGACTCTTTGTGACCCCATGGACACTGGCCTGCCAGGCTTCTCTGCTCATGGAATTCTCCAGGCAAGAACACTGAAGCAGCTTACCAGAGGATCTTCCTGACCCAAGGATTGAACCCAGGTCTATTGCATTGCAGGCAGATTCTCTAACATCTGAGCCATCCGGGAAGTCCATAAAATAGTACTGAAGACATCTTATAAGCTTCATAGATATTTACTAAATAAATAGACGTGAATGAAGACAAAGCACACATACACATATGCACATGCACATATACTTACACAAGTTTTAGGTGTAAGTGTCTGGTCATTCACCACAATCTTTTAGATTTTTATTTGATCCACTGTGTGCCCAGGGCTGAATCTTCTGCCCTTTGCTGCAGTAGTAAACCAGAAGGCAGGAGGACAGAAGTTGGGAGCAGTTTTTCCTGTTCTAGTGACAGCTGCCACTGGGCTCAGATGACACGACTTTCCTCTCCTTTTCCAGGACCATGACGGCAAACAGCTTCCATATTGAGAGTACCTGCAGGACTTTCAAGTTCCCGTTATCCACGTGGTCTCCAAAGAGGTCAAGCAAGCGGATCGTCTTCAGTGGGTGTTCAGCCACTGGTGTTATCTAGTTAACTTTATCATTCAGGATTTGCTCCATTTGTGTGACTGCTCCAGCCTTTCTTTCTCCCCCTCCTTTTCCTGGACTCTCTGCTTCCATTTCACAATTTCCTGGTTGAGCATTTCTGGACTTTCTGGAAAATGAGTATTTTCATTCACATCATTCATTATTTTCTTCTGAAGTTGTTCTCCATTTTTTTCCTGCATTTATGGTGGGTTTTCCATCACTCACTTGGGAAAGTTAAGGAATATTGCTCTTTTGTGCCTTTTCCAGAAAGTCCACAGTGCTCAGAAGAGATGACCTGTTCAGGTTTGTATTCAATCCCAACAAACGCAAGGTTTGTACCACGGGAGGACTCACATCCATCCTAGGGGGTCCTGAGGGCTTCTTCGGATTTTGTCATTGGTCTGATATTCTCACTGCATTCTCCACAGACTTCAGTGTGCACAAAATACTTCTTGCCTAGCAACTTAAAATGTGAAGTCTCTTTACCAACAAAACTAGCATCACAATGCATACCAGGATACCCCAGGAAAATGAAGGGAGATTTGGCATTTTTCTCAAGCCTTCGGCAGTCACTAGCAGAGTACCCTCCAGGTGCTCCAAGGATAAGGAAAGTGGATCAGTTGGCAGGTAGTTAGCCCTTCATGGCTGTGTAGGACTCCACAACTCTGCCCCAAAGGGCCCTGGCTCTATGGGTCACAGCTAACCTCTTAGAACCCTGAAGAGTATTCTGTCTCTAAGGTAAACAGGTGCCTGACAACCTGACAGATCAGTTCAGCTAGGAGAGTAGAGTCCGACCAAGTCCTAGAAACAAATTTTCCCTAACTTTCGTCTGAAAGTAGAAAGTGATCTCACGAGTTGCTGTTGTTTAGTTGCTAAGTTGATTCCTTGGTGGCTCAGATGGTAAAACGTCTGCCCACAATGAGGAGACCCAGGTTTGATTCCCGGGTTGAGAAGATCCCCTGGAGAAGGGAATGACAACCCACTCCAGTATTCTTGCCTAGAAAATCCCATGGGTGAAGGAGCCTGGTGGGCTACAGTCCATTGTGTTGCAAAGAGTTGCTAAGTCATGACTTACTCTTTTGCAACCCTATGGACTGTATGTAGCTCACCAGGCTCCTTTGCTCAAGGAATTTCCCAGGCAAGAATACTGAAGTGGGTTGTCATTTCCTTCTCCAGAGGATCTTCCTCACCCAGTGATCAAACACACATCTCCTGTGTCTCCTGCATTGCAGTCAAATTCTTTACCACTAAGTCATCAGGGAAGCCCTATTTTATACATAGTATCAATAGTGTATATGTGTCAATCCCAGTATCCCAATTTATCTCACCCCACGTTTTTCCCCCTTGTGGGAAAGAAATCCAAAAAAGAGGGGATGTATATGCATATGTATATAAAGCTGATTCACTTTGCTGTACAGCAGAAATTAACACAACATTGTAAAGCAACTGTATTCCAATAAAAACTTCTTTAGAAAAATAAAGAGTACAAGCATTTTCAGGTAAACCACATTTAATATCAAATTTTAAGTGGATCCCTAGACTCAGTATTTGGTATACTTGCCCTTATGCCACCAAAGCTACCGGATGAAAGAGCCAAGGAGGGCCCACTGGTTCTCATGATCATGTTATCCCACTTCTGCTCCACAGACTTACCTTTCCCATGTCTTCTCAACAGGGTGTGAGCAGACACAGGAGGCAGAGTGGTGCTTGTGGTTCTTGGGTTGCCTCTTGTCTACATCTGTTTTTTTTTTTTTTTTTTTTTACATTGTTAGGGCCTATTTGGAGTCCGAATTCACTAAATGCTCCTGGAATGGATGTGTAAACACACAGCATCTCAGGGGTCTGAAAGTTCTACCCAGTCTTCTTCCTAAATGCAAAGTTTGCCAGGTGCTACAGTGGTCATTTCCCACATTCTCACCTTTGGTCCATAAGAAGTCTTTCCACATATCTACAAAAATAGAGAAAGAAAATGAAGAATAATAGGAAGTCAACATACAGCTAAATAAACTGAATTTAAATTGGTTTCTATTTTGAGATTATTTAGTTTTCCTGTATTTTTTCTACTTAAAATTTCTTTTATAAAATAATAGCAATAATGAAGGTAATTTGTAACTTTCAATTTCTAGTTTGGCAATATTGCAGGTTGAGAACCCAACTTGTAAGACTTCTAGATTTTGGTCATTTGTGGAAATTTTAAGGGTCTGTGAAATTCAGTCTGGAAACTTCTAATCAGAGGCTGGCTCTTGAAATCCAGGGCACTTTCTCCATTCTTCCTGGGGTCCTGCTTCTATCTGTTTCTTTGATATTTTGGTGTGGGGGAGGAGCGTGTAGGTTGTGAAATTTTAGTTTCACTGGCCAGGCATCAAACCCATGTCCCCTGAAGTGGAAGCATGGAGTCTTAACCACTGGACCACCATGGAAGTCTGATAAGCTTTTTTTTCACTATGTTTCCATGTTCTGAAGTCACAGATCCACTGATCAGTTCTCTATATTTGAGGACAATGACTTTTCTTGGGGTACCTTGTTCAACAATTATTTGATGTATAAATTGAGTGAGTAAATGTTTCCAAGTTGAGATGAAAAATCAATTTGAATGGTGTTTTAAGACTCAAATTTTCATTGCTTGTAATATATAATTATTTAGCCCAGGAACATAGCTAAACCTTCATTTTATGACTGGATCCTGCCTTGTGGATGAGGAGTTTAGGAAGAGGGCATGTTCAAGGGTTATAGGCTGACCATGAGGAGATGAGGGACATAGACAAAATGATGCTGGAGAGTGAGGGTGTTGAGACAAAGAAGCCAAGGAAGAGGAGGCTTCAGGAGTTATTTTATCTTTCTTTAATTGTTTGTTTGTCTCAGTCTTAAATCTTGTTTTGTGGAGTGGCAATTTTAGAATTGCCTTGGGAAGCCTCAAGGCACCTGTTGAAATAAGTACTCCATTCAATTCTGAGCAATTTTGAGCAATTCTAGCCAGATTCTTTTCTAAGTAAACTAAGTTTGAAATTTCAAAAGGTCTCAATAATGATCATTGATATTCTAAACTACCTCAACGATATTCTAAATAAGTGCATTTATAAGAAATGAGCATGAGAAAGAACTACAGGTTTTTCTTTTTTCTTTTTTCTTTTTTTTTTTAATAAAATCACGGGAAGTTCCTTAAGAGGGTAACCCTCTTAAGAGGATAACGGGGAACCCATTTTCTTGGTTTTTTCCTCAAGATTAAAGAACAGTTTTCAAATCCCTAATAGCACAAATGACTCATTGCAAACAGCTTGCAAGCCAACTCCAGAAAATTAAAAGTGAATAGCCTTACCAAAAGCCTTTTCAGCCAGTTGCCAGATAATAGTCCTTCAAAGACTAGACCAAAGGCAGAACTGACAGTTTCATTTGAAGTAGACTCTTCATAGAGGAACTTGGCCAAATGGCCAGCTTTGGTTGAAACAATCTCAAGATCATGATGAAGTACCAAATGAGTGCTGATATTCAGAGTAAGACTTAAACTAGCAATAAGAAAATTTTAAATAGATCCTGAATAAAGCCTGGAGAGCCTCAAATGTAAATAGAGTATGAAATCAGAACTGGAAGAAAAAAGGATCTTCACTTCAGGATCAGCAGGGAAATCAATCAAGGACCATGTGCTCAGTTGTGGGACTGCACCTGTTGGCTCACTAGACCTGGAGCCGTCAAGACTCATTTCTGGTCCTCTTAGAGGCCCACCAAAATGTTGACCTAAAACAAATAGACTTCCAGATAACTACCCAACAATACTGGATTTATTCAGAATCAGCAGAGAGTTAGAATTCAAGGTCTGCAAACATGGTGAGCCACATGCAAGTTCTAGCATGGCAAGGCAAGGAGAGCTCTTTTACAGAGAGGAAACGGAAGTTTACAGGGAAGGTTGCAGTAACAAAGTCTGTGGCTTTTCATTGACTGAGTCCTTGCCAATAAAAAATAGAATTTTTCTTCTTCCTGCTGGGTTGTCATTGTCACAGGGCATGAGAGTGCCCCCTTCTAGTCTCCCAACTCTATTTTTTCCCAAACTTTTTATTTTGTACTGGGATATAGCCCCTCTCCACTCTATCTAATTGAGGTTTTTGTTTATTAATCTTTCACAGCAAAACAGAATCTACTATTAAAAGGAAATGAATAAAAATTTTCCCATTGGGAATTTGGCACTGATTTCAGTTATTAATTATACAGTAAAATATTTTAAAAAATGGATAAACAAGGTCTTACTGTATAGCACAAAAATTATGTTCAATATCCTGTAATAAATCTCTGTGGAAAAGAATATGAATATATATATATATATATATATTTGAATCACTATGCTGTGCACCATAAATTAGCATAACATTGTAAATTAACCATGAAATTGAAAGTGTTAGTTGCTCAGTCATATCAGACTCTATGCAACCCCATGGACTGTAGCCTACCAGGCTCACTGGTCCATGGTATTCTCCAGGCAAGAATACTAGAGTAGGTTGCAATGTCCTCCTCTGGGGGATCTTTCCAACCCAGGGATCTAAACCACGTCTCTTGTATTGCAGATGGATTCTTTAGCAACCAGGGAAGCAATACTTCAATTTAAAAAGTCTTCTGATATTAGGGTAGTTATTAAACCAAATTCTTTCAATGCCTATCATGTTTAATCTTTCTTAGTTACTATACAGCATTTTATAAAGTTGCTCTATTTTTTCCTACTATTTCAGAAAGCTATATTTTTGTACATATATTATAGTTCCACATTGATTTAAAGTGTTTCCCTGGTGGCTCACATGATAAAGACTCTCGCCTGCAGTGTAGGAGAGCTGGGTTTGATCCCTGGATCAGGAGGATCCCCTGGAGGAGGAAATGCCAACCCACTCCCATATCCCCACCTGGGAAATCCCCTGAAGAAAGGAGCCTGGTGAGCCACAGTCCATGGGGTTGGAAAGTGGGACACAACTGAGTGTTCAATACTAATGGTTTTAAAAATATTTGTGCAAAATTTTTTTTTTTATGTTATAGATTCCCTTTTAAAAAAATTTAGGCCATTTATAATGCTGTGTTTCTAATGTATAACAAAGTGAATCATATATTCATATATATACATATATCCCCTCTCGTTTGGATTTCCTTCCAATTTAGGTCACCACAGAAACTGAAGAGAGTTCCTTATGCTCTGGGATAACCAGGTGGCGCTAGTGGTAAAGGATTTGCCTGCCAGTGCGGGAGACATAAGATACACCCTGGTTTGGGAAGATCCCCTGGAGGATGGCATGGCAACCCACTCCAGTATTCTTGCCTGGAGAATCCCACGGACAGAGGGGCCTGGCAGACTACAGTCCATAGGGCTTCAAAGGGTCAGACACGACTGAAGCAACTTAATATGCATGCACACCCAGTACTATACAGTAGGTTATCATTAGTTATCTATTCTATACAAGCACTGTATAGGCATCAATTGCAGGCTCCCCCTTTCTCCCTTGATAGCCATATGCTTGTTCTCTATATCTGTGTCTCTACTTTTGCTTTGTAAATAAGATCACCTATACCAGTATTTTTTTTTTTCAGATTCCACATATATACAGTAACATACAGTATTTGTTTTTCTCTTTCTGACTTAAGTAAGTGCATGTGCATATGTAGTCTATGCACGTAACCTAAGAACTAAACATTTTAAACCTTCTTTCTCCTCCCCATTTTTAATCCAGTCGGTCATATAATCATCTCTTTGGAAATGACCATCAGATGTGTCCTCCCCTCTTTAATCCTGTAACTCCTTCTCACCCTGAAACTCTCAACATTATGCTGATCATCATTTATTCTCCATTCCATCCAACCTATTCATAAGGCTACTGCCAGATAAATGTGACTGAACACTCTTTTTGATTAAAATTACTTGCTCAGAAATTTATAAACATTGCTCATTTCCTGTCACACTGTGTAAACATTGTTTTGCATTCTGAACCTTAGTCTTTGCTTCAGACAAACAGGATTCCCTGAGCAAACCTTCTTCATACCTATATCTGTACCTTTCAGAGCTGTTCCTACTACCTGAAATGTCTTCTTCTTCTAAAATCACTAAATGCTCCTCTTTGTGTGTGTATGAGAGTCTTTACACATATACACTTACATGTTAAATCTATAACTAATACATAAAGTTTCAGAGCCAAAGTTTTCACTATTTTTCTGTTTCAGGGAAAAGTCAGTTCTGACTCCATGTTGGAATTATTTATTAGATTTGCTTTCTGCTGCTTCTGTAATCATAATCATATATAATGGCCTGACGCAGAGAATCCTGTCCTCTTCTTGACTGTTAAGCTGAAGTGACTTTCTTCAGATCTCTATCCACTTGTAGATGGCAGTAAGGAAGACAATAACACATCTCCCTGCTTGAGACTTGCCATTCTAAGAGATATTTACAAGATATCTCCTTTTTACTTTGTTTCCTCCCCTCCCTTCCCTTATCTGATCTGGACAAGAATCTGGCATCCAGACCCCAATAAGATGGCCATTTTGAGATGTTACTCTTCCATCCGCCATAGCTCAGTTGGTAAAGTATCTGCCTGCAATGCAGGAGACCTGGGTTTGCCCCCTGGGTCAGGAAGATCCCAAGGAGAAGTAAATGGCAACCCACTCCAGTATTCTTGCCTGGTGAATCCCATGGACAGAAGAGCCTGGCAGGCTACAGTCTATGAGGTCACAAGAGTCAGACATGACTTAGTCACTAAACAACCACCACCACAGTCTGCCATTTTTTCAGTCAGCTGGCTCTCTGAAAAAAGTCTTATTCCTTGCCTCAGCACCTTGTGTCTCGGATTCATTGGCCTGTTGTGCAAGTAAAGCAAACTTGGACTAGGTAACATTTCCATAACAAGTGTGTCTCTTCTATCTCATAAAGTCAAAGGATACAGTTCTTTTTCTGCACTGAAGTTTACTGTTATGTCACTGATCAGCCAGGCATCTGAAACTTAGAGGAGGCTTCTGTTTTATTAAAACTGTTTAAATCACCAGCTTATTCCCTAGTTTATATTATTTTCAATAGCAACTACCAGATCATGACTCCATTTCTATTACAACAGGTTATAAATGTACCACATTAAACTTTGCTTAACAGTTCCCTGATATTTGATTTCATCATGCCCAAAAGGCCTGAGACTGGAGACTTGATTATCATTGTCTTCATTTTCTAGATTAGGAAACAGAAAATCAAGAGGCTGTGGCTTCTTCAAGATCACAGGGCAGATAAGTATTAAAATTAGGTCTTGTCAACTCACATTTATACTTTTTTCCTGCATTAAACAAATCTGACTTCTGCTTCCTAAACCAACAAATCTGGTTGGTCTGTGTTTATTTTACCTATATTTTATTAACCTCCTTTAGATGGCTGTCAGCATCTATACTGTATTTCAAATAGGCAAAAAATAGTTGTTTTAAAGTATTTCTATGACAGTGTGTGAGTTCAAATTTTAGCTACTAGAATTATACTTTGCACACACAGACATACACAAAAGAAAATTATGTGCATGCTAAAACCAAATACAATTTCATTTCCTAATGGGCTGAATAAAGCATGAATATGATAAAGCGTGCCCTGAGGAATAATTATCAGCCTTTCCTCTTTAACAATATCAGGTTCTGCAGCGCCAATTGGAATATAGATGAAATTATGTTGACAAGAACACATTTAGAGAAAAGCAATAGTAGCTAGTAAAGCAGACTATTAGATTATATTTTAATAACTTTATAATAGCAATATGATACTGTGAAAAAGCCTAAAATCTCTAATAAAAATAATACATGTCTGATTTAGCAAAGATAAATATAATTTAAATAAAATCAAATGTTATAAAGAGTGCTATAAAGTGAATTTATTCTGCTAAAATATATCTTAGAAAGAGGAAACCATGTGAACAATTAAGAAGTTCTTCCAAATTTCAAGTTTAAGAACTGCAATGAGCATGAAAATACACCTATAATACATATATGTAGAAGGTAGCAGCCATCTTAGTTATTATTATTTTCTGTCTTCTATATTGATGTTTGACTTAGGATGTTAATTTGATGTTATAAATTTTAAAATGTAGCTCAAATTGGAAAGGGTGCATGTATATGTATTTTACTACCTATGATTTTAATATTTAAATTATTTGCTACCATCTAACTATAGGATCTATAATACTTAGAATTGATAACTCTAAATAAACTGATTGAAAGTTTTAAAATAAAAAAAATTTGTTCAAGTTCATCATAAGATTAATTTTGTTCTTAATATATATTAATATATTTTGTGTCTTCATGATCTTGTGTATACATCCAACTGTCTCACTTTGGAGCATACTACTCTAGGGAAGTGACAGTAGTAAGTTGCAAGATGATCCCAATTTGTCTCTCTCCTTTGCCATGTACTTTGCATTATCCTACATGGGATGGTGATATGTATAATTTCCTGACCCTGGGCTTGGCCAAATAGCTTGCTTTGGCCAGTGAAATACTAGCATATGTGAGGTAAATAGAAGTGTGCAAGAGGCTTAGAATGTCAAGCTTACTCACTCTTGCCCTTCTGCTATTGCCGTTAGGTAGACATACTCTGATCTGCTTGTTGGTCTCAGAAAAAAAAAAAATGAAGGACCCACAAAGCAGAGCCCAGCTTGTATCATTCATCCCCTGAGTATGACTGAGGACATCATATATCAGCCAAACCCCAAACTCAAAACTTGAGAGCTATTATAAAAAATGACTGTTGTTTCTAGTGCTGCATTTGGCAGTGGTTTGGTTACATCAGTTCAGTTCAGTTCAGTCGCTCAGTTGTGTCTGACTCTTCGATCCCATGAATCACAGCATGCCAGGCCTCCTTGTCCATCACCATCTCCCAGAGTTCACTCAAACTGACGTCCATCGAGTCGGTGATGCCATCCAGCCATCTCATCCTCTGTCGTCCCCTTTTCCCCCTGCCCCCAATCCCTCCCAGCATCAGAATCTTTTCCAATGAGTCAACTCTTCGCATGAGGTGGCCAAAGTACTGGAGTTTCAGCTTTGGCATTATTCCTTTCAAAGAACACCCAGGGCTGATCTCCTTCAGAATGGACTGGTTGGATCTCTTTGCAGTCCAAGGGACTCTCAAGAGTCTTCTCCAACACCACAGTTCAAAAGCATCAATTCTTCAGTGCTCAGCTTTCTTCACAGTCCAACTCTCACATCCATACATGACCACTGGAAAATCCATAGCCTTGACTAGACAGACTTTTGTTGGCAAGTATTGGGCCTGAATAGCATGTGTAAATTATGTGTGCATGCTCAGTTGCTCAGTAGTGTCCAACTCTTTGCAAACCCACGGACTGCAGGCTGTCACACTCCTATATCCATGGAATTCTCCAGGCAAGAACACAGGAGTAGGTTGCATTTCCTTCTCCAGGGAAATCATAGCTATAGCCAAAGAACACAGTGACAGCATGACCCCACAGATCAAAATTTCATTATGTAGAAATGAAGAGGAAATGGAGTAGTTGTCTCTGATAAACAATAACAAAGCTGCTTTGAGAATGTTTTTTGAGTTTCTGCCTCTCAAAAGATTGCAGACCAGAAAAAAAAAAAAAAAATCATAGTCCAAATGCTAGACTAGTTTTGCCACCACTCTTTAAATTGCATTACCCATTCATATGATTTCTCTCATATGACCGTCTAAAAACATATAATAGATAGGGCTGATATCTTCTACTTTTTTCTGAAATAGCTGTCCTCTGGTAAGTTATGACCAACCTAGACAGCATATTAAAAAGCAGAGACATCACTTTGTCAACAAAGGTCCATCTAGTCAAGGCTGGTTTTTCCAGTAGTCATGTATGGATGTGAGAGTTGGACTGTAAAGAAAGCTGAGCACCTAAGAATTGATGCTTTTGAACTGTGGTGTTGGAGAAGACTCTTGAAAGTCCCCTGGACTGCAAGAAGATCTAACCAGTCCATCCTAAAGGAGATCAGTCTTGGGTGTTCATTGGTAAGACTGATTTTGAAGCTGAAACTCCACTACTTTGGCCACCTGATGCGAAAAGCTGACTCATTTGAAAAGACTCACGCTGGGAAAGATTGAGGGCAGGAGGAGAAGGGGACGACAGAGGATGAAATGGCTGGATGGCATCACCGACTCAATGGACATGGGTTTGGGTGGACTCTGGGTGTTGGTGATGGACAGGGAGGCTTGGCGTGCCGTGGTTCATGGGGTCGCAAAGAGTCAGACACAACTGAGAGACTGAACTGAACTGGTAGAGTCAAAATCTAACCAAGGCTTCTCACCCCTGGTTCCTTCCCCCTTTCCTGACCAGCCTCATTATATTTTCACACAATAGAATGTAACTAAGAAAAGCAGAGCAGGAAGTCCAAGTGAGACTGACAAATACAAACAACCCTATCAAACAGTAGCAGTAGAAAAAAGTTGCATTTCTGAAGATTGGACAAAGTCATCTCATCTGAGACATCAAAAGAATGGGGAAAATGCAAGTTTCAAGAGCCACTTGGAGTTCATTTTGCAGTACAAACCCTGAGGGGCTTCCACGGTGGCTCAGCTGTAAAGAATCTGCCTGCAAAGCAGAAGACACAGGAGATTTGGGTTCTGATTCCTGGCTCCAGAAGATCCCCTGGAGGAAGGCATGGCAACCCACTCCAGTATTCTTGCCTTAGGAATCCCATGAATAGAGGAGCCTGGGAGACTACAGTCACAAGGTTGCAAAGAGTCAGACACAACTGAAGTGACTAAGCACACACACACACATAAACCCTGAGCCTCATCCTGCACTCTATCATAAGCCAAGCTTGTAGTCACCTGTATGCTTTATGCTCCTCTGAATGCAATTTATGGTTAAAAAAAACCCTGAGATTAAGTAATTAGGGTTCTCTGAGTCAATGTAAAATCATCTGTGATAGCCTTTGTGTTGTTCAGGAAAATCTCATCAATACTTTATTAGAAACTCTGAATTAAGTCTAAAAACCACCAAGTCATGTTTACCTGCAAGAAGGAATCAGTACTAAGGAATTCCTATTTGAAAATCAATGAATCTCCTTTCCTCTCAGAAACAGTGTCCAGTTGGAACAATTAAAAAGCAAAAATAAGCAAAACCTTCAAAAGAAGTTGTAAGAAGAATAAAAAATTTGGATTTTAAAAACTAATTGAATCCCAAATCAATACATAAATGTCTCTTAATCAAGAAAACAACAATTAATCTGTAAACATGAGAAGAGAAATGAAAAGAAATATAAAAGAGCAAAAAGGAGGAAATATATAAATCAAAGTGTTTCCTCTCCTATTTAGACAATCAATTTACCAAACATGTATGAATATACAATAGACTTTATATAATCTTTACAGTACATGTTTTGAAAATAAAATTATCAGTATGTTGAATATTTGTATGTAATATATATATATATATATATATATCTTACTGTGAATATAGGCTATTTTATTATTATTAAAGTACAATTATGCTCTCTTACATTTGATTTTTTATCATGCTTTTGCCCAGTTATTGAAAATAGAAGCCTAATGTTCTATTAGCATCAATTGTATATTGACAGGTGTTCTTTAGTGTCATTTATATATTCCTGACTGGACTTCCCTAGTGGCTCAGAGGTAATCTGCCAGCAATGCAGGGAATGTAGGAGACTCAGGTTTGATCCCTGGTTTGGGAATATCCCTTAGAGGAGGAAATGGGAACCCGCTTACCATTTTCTTGCCTGGAAAAATCACATGGCAAAGGAGCCTCATGGGCTAGAGTCTATGGAGTCACAAAGAGTCAGACACAACCAAGGATTCACTTACTCACTCATATATTCATGACAACTTGGTTATTGTGAGTGACATCTATATTGCACTGTCCAGCAATTGCATGACATAACAGGTAATATATGTGTGATATCTATACATATACCTGAAATCAATTTTTCCTCCACAAAAGGAAAAAAAGAAGTCATGAAAAGGCAAATTCATTATTTCAAGAACTTTAAAAATTTGGGGGTCCACAAATGAAACTGGTTAAATATCCTGTCCCCTCCATGCCATAGTGACAGCAATCACATTTGTTTTAATTCAAATACAGTTGTCTAACATCTAAATGGTACTTAATTACACTTGTGTCATCCACTTATTGGTGCTTCCCAGGTGGCGTTAGTGGTAAAGAACCCACCTGCCAATGTAGGAGACATAAGAGATACAGGTTTGGGTTGGATCCCTGGGTCAGGAAGAGCTTCTGGAGGAGGGCATAGCAACCCACTCCAGTATTCTTGCTGAAAAATCCCATGGACCGAGGACCCTGGTGGACTGCAGTCCATAGGGTTGTAAAGAGTCAGTCATGACTGAAGCGACTTAGCATGCATGCATGTACTTACCGTATTTGTGTTTGTGTTTAATCATGAAGATCCTCTATTAATATGGGGAAGATTCTGGATAAATCTGGATCCTACCCTAAGAATGTACCCTCAAACAAAGATTTATTATTTTTTATTTTCTAACTTGTTAGCTGCTTCTGATAAAGTCTCCAACTCTGCACTTTAAGTGGGAATTTAACACAGTTCTTGACACCAATATTATCTATAGTTTGCCTATGATTTTCCATTCTCAGTTATCCAGAAAAGTCCACAATCACAACAGTCCTAATTGTTAGCTATTTACTCACAGTGCATGCTGTAACAAATCCCTTCATTAAAATCAAATTTGCCAAATAGCTTCTGATTTTCATACTCAAAAATCACAGATACAAAGATGTTTTATCTTAATTATCTTCAAACTGATCGTTAAGAATCCACCTCTCTATTCCTGCCTAGGATCAGTCAGCAGGGGAGGGAAGTACACATGACCCCACCAACTTCCTGCCTTTCATCCCAATGGTTATTTCTGTTATGTGTGTGTGTTTTAACTCAGCTTTATTGAAATATAATTAACATATAACATTGTAGAAGTTTAATGTGATAATGATATACACATATATTGTGAAATGATTACCATAAGTTAACATATCCATCAACTCACAAGATTATCTTTGTACTGTGTTGTGAGAACACTTAGTCTTATCAACTTTCCAGTACAGAATACTATATGGCATTGTCCGTTTTAACCAGAGAAGCACAACTTCATTCTCTGACAGAGTTAAGCTTTGCTGAAGAAGGTAATTCATTGTTTAAATAAGTAAATAAGGGAAATGACTGACTTAATTCAAGCCTTAATATTAAATATTTAAAATATTAGGCTTAAGGTGGTTAAAAATATATAAGACATTTGTCATTGAAAAATCCATTTTAAAGAAGTAACAGTTCTTCAGATGATTGCAAAAGTTCTCTTATTTGAGTTGTCATTATCCTCCACTTTATTTTCTTTTTATTTATCTTATTTGTATTTATTTATATTTGTGGGCATGCCACAGGGAATGTGGGATCTTGATTCCCTGACCAGGATTGAATATGTGCCCACCTGCAGTGGAAACATGGAGTCCTAACCACTGAACTGCCAAGGAATTCCCTCCACTTCATTTTCTGAGTGAAAATGTAACAGATGAAGACATAAAATTCAGCCAATATAAATTGAAATTAAAAAATGTAGGATATTTTGTGTTTTCACAGCTACTCCAATTATTACTTTCCATTTGACTTTTATTTTAAAATTGTCTCAGCATTAATATGTAGAAAATTTTTTAACTCTGTTATAATTAGAGCAAGGCAGAAAAAATGGAAATGGAAAAGCTGTGAAGATTAAACTCATTCGATTACAGTGGCAGCCAGGACATATTCAGGAATCAGGTATAAAAATAAAGTTTTGAAAATCAAAGCTCATCTAACATTATTCTCAAGTCATCAATTCTCACTTTTTTTTTTTTTTTTTTTTTGGATGAAGAGACAAATATCCACTATGGCAGCACAATACCAAAACCATCTAGATGAGTGTTAGTGTCATCTTTCTAAAGTATGACTCAGTATTCTCACTATTCTGTTTTCCAATTTGCAATGGTTTATAGGAAAATTAAAACATAAAGGCTCCCTTTTTACTGATGTCATTATGTTCTTTGTTTGCCTATATTCCAGTTCCTCTCTTATTAGAATATAAGCTCCCTAAGATGGTGATTCTACCAGTCTTGGCTAGTTCACCCCTGATATTCCTAGCCTGGCATTTAAGTGCTATTTAAAATACCAGTTGGCTGTCAGAATTACTGAATGACCAACTCTTTGTGACCCCATAAACTGTAGCCCACCAGGCTCCTCTGTCCATAGGGCTTCTCCAGGCAAGACTACTGGAGTGGGTTGCCATGCCCTTCTCCAGGGAATCTTCCTGACTCAGGAATCAAACCCAGGTCTCCTGAATTGCAGGAAGATTCTTTATTATTTGAGCCATGGGTGTCTCAAAGGCAAACGACTGACTAACTGATTCAGAATTGGAAAGCCAAGTTATAAGATGATTGATTTTTCAAGGAAAATGGAAGCTGGAAAGTCCTAGGTGTATTTTTTAGTTCTTTTTACCAAATAACTTTTGAGCACATGTTTTGCTCATAACCATTCATTCACAAAACATAGAATCAGAACTACCTTGGTGCCAGAAATTCTCTAGGCTCTAAGATTAAATAATTCAATCACAATAAGTAAGACACCTTCTTCCCTTAGGACTGGTTCTTTGTGTGTGTGTTTCATGAGAAATAGCAGTCTATTTTGGGATATAGTGGAAAGTGCTGTAAAGAAAAATCAATTAATTTTTGTAGAGAATGACTCAACCATGCCACAGCCCCTGTCCAGCTATCAAAAAAGTGACATCGCAAAGCTTCATGCAAGGGAAGAGGTTGTCAGGAGAATATTCCAGCTGGTAACATAGCTAATGACTGAGCCCTGAGACAGGAACAAATGTGAACTAATCTAGGAAGAGAGGAACACTACTAGGGACAGTGAAGAATAAGCATTTGAGAACAAGGTCTGAGTTGCGTCTGGGAAGGGAACAGTGACAGGCCATGGTAAAGAAGTTCAAGTTTATTATTCTACATGAACTAAAACACTGTAAATATTTTTAAATACAAGAATGATATAATAAAAATTGCATTTTTAAAGATAATTTTGTTGCCATATAAATAGTACCCTTAGGGTACAAGAGTGGAAACAACAGGAAGGAAATATGAAGTCTATGTGTTATTTGTTGTGACCAAAACAAAAAGACTAGTAACATACAACTAAGAGGCTTATAATCAAGGTAAAAAACATGCTACCTTGCTCATCCTAGAAATCCTTCACTTAAAAACCAAGAGTGGCCTCCAGGTTTTAAGAAAACTTACCTGTGTTCATCTCTAAGGCCAACACTAGCAGATTGCTATTTAGTTCTCTTTTTAGGAACCGCACTAAAGCATTCTTCAGATTTTAATACAAGGAATTTCTATTCTTTAAAGTATAAGAATTTTGCTTATGTTATTTTATTATCTCATGAAAAACTGTAGTTTTCCATATTCCTCATTTCCTCTGTATATTAATGATTCAGATTTCCTTTCCTCTTGGCTGGTCTTTAGCACTTAAAAGAAATTTAATCTAAATCAACATCTTTTTAGCATTTACCTGACATTTTTGCACAGTTATTTAAATTTCTTACTATCCATCAGTGAACTTTTATGTACAATAAAACATAAGACTAGTTAAATGTTTACAAATTTTTAAATTTTTACAAAACTAAGCCCTGGATATTTTAAATTTATGTAAAAATTAGCTTCTTGTAATTAAGAAGACTAGGCTCTCACATAAAATATAAAGTACTTGGATTTAAAGAGATAAATGTATAGACAAAGACAAATATTTACAGCTATCTATCTGTTCAAATCTCATTATATTAAATATATTTATATGTGTGTATATTGTGTATGTTCAAATTCCACTATTTTTCATATAAATATATATATACACACACACACATATACACAGACAAACACACACACACACACAAACACACACACACACTGAGCTTTCCCTATGCCTCAGCAGTAAAGAATCCACCTTCAATGCAGGAGATGTAGCAGGGGTCATGGGTTCATTCCCTGGGTCTGGAAGAGCCCCTGAAGAAAGAAATGGCAACCCACTCAAATATTCTTGTTTGGATAATCCCATGGACAGAGGAGACTGGCGAGCTATAGTCCATGGAGTCCCAAAAGAGTCAGACACAACTGAACACACACACGCATATATATGTGTGTGTATGTATATATATATATATACACACACATACATATATACATAAAGTATATATATATATACTTTATGCTTTCTCTTATTAGAAAAGTTGTACAACACATGAGTAGTTAAAATAATGACTTATGTAACATTGTTTCAAGGTATGAACTACCGAACTTTAGCTTGCTGATGCTGCTGCTGCTGCTGCTGCTGCTAAGTCCCTTCAGTCGTGTCCGACTCTGTGCAACCCCATAAACGGCAGCCCACCAGGCTCCCCCATCCCTGGGATTCTCCAGGCAAGAACACTGGAGTGGGTTGCCATTTCCTTCTCCAATGCATGAAAGTGAAACGTGAAAGTGAAGTCCCTCAGTCGTGTCCGACTCTTCGCGACCACATGGACTGCAGCCCACCAGGCTCCTTCGTCCATGGGATTTTCCAGGCAAGAGTACTGGAGTGGGGTGCCATTGCCTTCTCCAACTTTAGCTTATTCTCTAATTATTATCTCTTCATAACCCAAAATACTGATTTTAGAGAGATCTACTACCAAATACATAATCCAGGTCTAAGAGTCACCCCAAGAATGCTGTTTCTAGAATAACAGAGTCACAATGTTAAAGTATAATCAGACGGTTCATTTCAGTCACTATTAAATACAATTCCTTTCAAGTAAGGCAGTGAATTTAGTCGTTTATCCAAATCAACTTATTAAGAAACATTAAAAAAAAAAAAGTGTACTTGTCCTCAGATTAACTTTCCTACATATTACTTAAACTGAGGGGAAAAAAAAAAGTTAAGCCTTGTCTATCACTTGAAATCACAACAGAAGCAGTTGAAACAGTGTACCTTTACAGAGAATAAAATCTGAGTACAAGTTCTAGAAGCAGTATTGCTCCCCCTGATGACTTCAAATACCTCTGCATATCTGTCCATGTCTTTATGGTCACAACCAAATTACTTAAATAACTCAGTTCACAGAAAATACTCATGATGATATTACACACTGTGAATTAAGGAGAAAATTAGCTATATCCACTCCAAATGTCTTCCTTATAGAATTATTTTCTAAATGAGTAAAGCAATATTCTATCTTTTAAGCACTGTATGAAAGAAAATTCATGTGTGGCTTCTGGTTGCCTATATGCATAGACAAGTTGAAGAAATATTTTAAGAAATATGTAGATTGCTTATTTGTGAATGAACATCTTGGAACTATTTCTCATGTTTTACTCTATGTTGATGATTTGACATAGGATAGACACACCAGTATCTAGTTCAGGAAAAAAAAAAAAAAAAAAAAATCCAGGAGAAAGGTAGAGGAAAACCTTGCTCAGACCACAAATGAAAATATCCCAGAGCCCTAAATGGTGAAAAGGAACCTTTAGAGAAAAGGCTGGACTTTAGAGATTGCAAATGCCATAAGCTATTAAAACTGTAAAAGATTGCTTCCCAAAACTGTTTATTCCTGAAAGTGAGAGGGGAAATCTTATGGCTATAAGGAAACAGAAAAGAATGATTTCCAGTGTGTCTTGGGATTTGAGTTTTGTTTTTCACCTGAATTTCTCACAGTAGCAGATGAAAGTAGAAGAAAATACAAGAGTGGCTCCAAGATCCACAAGGGAGGAGGAACTGGCAAGCTAGTGAGAAAGATCACTGTCCCGCCAGAAGTTGCTTTTCCTGTTCACCAGGGTTGACCTGGTTGTTCTGATGTGTGACAACTCATCAACCTGCAAACTTGTGAGATTCTGGAGGAAAACTTTCTAACCAAAGAGATGCTCTGTTTTGCATAGCCCCTTGTAAAGATAAAAGTACTACTAAAGCACAGTATTATGCTCTTTCTCACAGAAATATAAATATAAAATGGTATGACCTGTCTGGGTTTATTTTTAGAAGCAGTTTTATGAATCAGTTAGTTGCTCAGTCATGGTCAACTCTTTGCAACCCCATGTACTGTAGCTCTCCAGGCTCTTCTGTCTGTGGAATTCTCCAGGCAAGAATGCTGGAGGGGGTAACTATTCCCTTCTTCAGGGGCTCTTCCTGGCCCAGGGATCAAACCCAGGTCTCCTGCATTGCAGGCAGATTCTTTAATACCATGTAACTACTTGGGCTTCCCTGGTGGTTCATATCGTAAAGTCTGACTGCAGTGTAAAAGACCTGAGATTAATGTTTGCATCAGGAAGATCCCCTGGAGAAGGGAATGGTTACCCACTCCAGTATTCTTGCCTGGAGTATTCCCTGAACAGACAAGCCTGGCGGGTGGGCTACAGTCCATGGGATCTGAAAGAGTCAGACACAAGTGAGTGACTAACATACTTTTTAAAAATGTATCAATATTGTTTTATTTTTACTATTATTATTATTACTACATTTTTGGTGATGAGAGATTGAAGGAAGACTCAAATAACTTATCAAGATGTAGCTTAATGTTTCTTTTTTTTTCTCTTTTTTCCTTCTGTTCACCTCAACAATATTTCTCCAGGATGTCCCTTCTAGGGATATCCTCTGCTATATGTAAAGTTATCCTATATGCTAACTCAGCCAAAATTGACTGGATTATAAGTACTGAATTGAAAATACCCCAACTGCACCTTGGAATCTAAGGTTCATGGTTTTTCTCAGTGTTCTTCAAATTATCTCCTAGGGCAATTAATAGTCCAAAATGTTCCAAATGAAAGTTTCAGAGGTGGTAGTAATGGCAATGATAGATATGGAGAGGAAAATTCAAAACTATATATTCCATAATAAAATAGTAATCACAAAGTACCATCACTCAATATGAATGTAGATTATCTTCTCTTAATTATGTTGATACCACTAGAACAGAAAGCAAACTGCTATCCCACCGATCACTTCTCCAAAACACAGACAGTGAAAAAACATGAAGTCATTTCTCCCTAGTAAATTTAACCCTATTTCACACTGAAAATTATTTGTTACTTCAGCCAAGACACAGTCTTGTTCTAATTCTCCTTTTCTTTGGTAATAGCATATTCTCTTGAAAATCACACAATATGAACTGCATGTGGTTATTCTTCAAGCCTGGGTGTTAGATAACTTGCTATTATTTCTCTCCTTTCCTTGATGAGGAGACGATTTCTGCCATAATGACTCTGAATTTACTTCTCTGCCTTAGTTTAATTCTTTGTTCATTTAGACTTGTTTTAATTCAAACTTATGTTTTATACTGCTTTCCAACTTACTAAACCACTGTGCAGGGATAAATATCAATATTTCTTGCTATAAACCATTGCCTATCACTAGCTTCTTCCACACTAAAAATAGCAATACAAAGAGCCTCTTAGCCCGTTTTCAAAGCTTATAGCAGAAAGGGTCTAATTTTTCACTTGCATTTTTCCAGTTGTATGATATGTATGATATATATGGTATATTTAATGTTATAACAATCTCAATCTATGTGTACAATCCTTAGTATATCATGAAAACAGTAACACTTGCTTTCTTAAATTTAAAAAATTTAAGAAATTTCTTGATTTCAAAAAATTTAAGAAATTTCTTAATTTCTAAATTTAAGATCTCTAGTGTTTACACATTGACCACACATCACCATTTTCCCTTTGATCTAATTCAAATTATTTATTAACCATGAGCTACAAAATTCTGCAACTCACTCCTCAGCCTACCAACTTTTATTATCTGTTATTCCTAACTTTTCTATTTTGCATTTTACTACTGTATAATCAGACAGTAAAGAATCTGCCTGCAATACAGGAGACTCAGGTTGAATCCTTGGGTTGGGAAGATCCCCTGGAGAAGAGAATGACTATCCGCTCCAATATTCTTGCTTGGAGAATTCCATGAACAGAGTAAGCTGGTGGGCTACAGTCTATGGGCTCACAAAGAATTGGACATGACTGAGTGACTAATGCACACACAGACACTCTATAACTGGTTTTCAAATATTCCTTCACTTCTTCAAAGTGCTATTTAAGTTGCACACATTTCAGCATGTATTCTCTAAAAGTTTTTTGCTCCATTCTGGTCATTTTAACTCTATATCTCACATATCTTTCATGATAAAGTTGGCTAAATATATGACTTTGTTTTTCTATGTAAGTTATTTAGCCATTTTCCTAAAGAATGTTCTTTCTTCTTGAAGGCTATTCTTAGACTTTCATAGAGTTTAAATAGATTAATTTTGTGAGTAATATTTTCAAACTAAAATAAATGCATTTTAAGTTTTTGACACTGAACAATTTTCCAAATGTTTGAGAAAGTTTTTCTGTCTTCCCATTGACTCTGTATATAAAATATGTTTATACATATTCTAGTGGAGAGTGTTCTACTCAGCACACATTGTTTAAATGATAAATAAGTATTTATCATTTAAACAATATATTTATATTTATCATTTAAACAATATATTCAAGTGCTCAATGGTATTTATTGTCCAACAACCACAGCCAAATATGACTACTAATAGCTTTATAGGTTGAGAGCAATGAAATCAGGCATTTTTCTGCATCTAAGAGCTCATGTCATGGGGTGGGGGACAGTTTAGTTCAGGTCAGTCGTGCAGTCATGTCTGACCCTTTGCGACCTCATAGACTGCAGCACGCCAGGCTTGCCTGTCCATCACCAACTCTCGGAGCTTGCTCAAACTCATGTCTAACATGTCAGTGATGCCATCCAACCATCTCATCCTCTGTCATCCCTTTCTCCTCCTGCCTTCACTCTTTCCCAGCATCAGGGTCTTTTCCAATGAGTCAGTTCTTCTCACCAGGTGGCCAAAGTACTGGAGCTTCAGCTTCAGCATCAGTCCATCCAATGAATATTCAGGACTGATTTCCTTTAGGATTGACTGGTTTGATCTCCTTGCAGCCCAAGGGGGGACAGTAGGTAGTAAAATTAAAGTAAATAATATGTGTTATGGGCTGAGATAAGTCACCCCAAAATATGTATGTTGAAGTTCTAACCCCATAGTGTTTAAGAATGTGACTATATTTGGAAATAAGACCTTTGAAAAGATGAATAATTTAAAATGAGGCCATAAGTGTTGGTCCTAACTCAGTCTGTCTGGTGTCTTTATAAGATGAGGCAATTGATCAAAACACATTGCGAACCACCAGGGATGTTCATGCACAGAGAAAAAGCTAACTGCAAACCAGGGAACAGGCCTCTAAAGAAACCAACCATGTTGACACCTTGTTTTTGAACTTGTAACCAGCAGAACTGTGAGAAAATAACTCTGTTTAAGTCACCCAGTCTGTGGAATTTTGTTATGACAGCTGTAGGAATCTACTTGGAACTCACTTGGGGAAACAATGGAAACAGTAACAGATTTTATTTTCTTGGGCTCCAAAATCACTGCAGATGGTGACTGCAGCCATGAAATTAAAAGACACTTGCTCCTTGGGACAGCATATTAAAAAGCACAGACATTACTTTGCTGACAAAGGTCTATCTAGTCAAAGCTATGGTTTTTCCAGTAGTCATGTATGGATGTGAGAGTTGGTCTATAAAGAAAGCTGAGCACCAAAAAATTGATGTTTTTGAGCTGTGGTGTTGAAGAAGACTCTTGAGGGTCCATTGGACTGCAAGGAGATCAAACCAGTCAATCCTAAAGGAAATCAATCCTGAATATTCATTAGAAGGACTGATGCTGAAGCTGAAACTCCAATACTTTGGCCACTTGATGTGAAGAACAAACTCATTTGAAAAGACCCTGATGCTGGGAATGATTGAAGGCTGGAGGAGAAGAGGATGGCAGAGGATGAGAAGGTTGGATGGCATCACTGACTTGATGAACCTGAGTTTGAGCAAGCTCCGGAATGGACAGAGAAGCCTGGTGTGCTGCTGTCCATAGGTTCCAAAGGGTCAGACACAAGTAAGTGACTGAACTGAATTGAACTCACTTCAAACTCCATAGGTAGTATGAAGATTATTTTCAGCTGAAGATTTGAGATTCAACAGCAGACGGAGTTTTTCTCAGAGCTTCAGTTATCAGACCAAAAGCAACAACTTCTCAGAAGTGAAATTGCTATAAATTCCCACTTTGGAGAGTCTACTCCCAGAAGAGAGACCAAGAGACAACCTACCAATGATCCGTTCTCTAGGAAAGCTTCATGGTCATGAATAAGATAGAAAGACCACTCACACCTGCATAAACAAACATATCACAAACTTTCTTGTCTTCAATTTAATCCCCTAAAAGCCCATTTGTCTTTATGTGTGAGTGTGTGTTTAATTACTCAGTCGTGTTTGCAACCCTTTGGGCTGTAGCCCACCAGGCTCCTCTGTCCATAGCATTTTTCAGGCAAGAATACTGGAGTGGGGTGATATTTCCTCCTCCATGGGATCTTCCCGACCCAGGGATCAGGGATTGAACATGCTTCTCCTGGGTCTCCTACATTGCAGGCAGAGGACTATTTACCTGCTGAGCCATCTGGGAAGCCCGTTTGTCTTTTTTTTTTAATATAAATCTATTTGTTTTAATTGGAGGTTAATTACTTTATAATATTGTATTGGTTTTGCCATACATCAACATGTATCCGTCACAGGCATACACGCATTCCCCATCCTCAACCCTCTTCCCTCCTCCCTCCCTGTACCATCCCTCTGGGTTGAAGAAAAACACCATTTGTCTTTCTAAAGGAACTGATTTGTCTTTTCTATTGAAGCCTCTCCCCCATCACCTCTTCTCTTACTAAATAAGGTACCTAAGCCTCTACATTTAACTGTTTAGCAAGCTACTTATTTCTTTTGTTAGTTTGTACTTGCATACAAGCAAGCTTTTTTTCTCTGTTTCAACTGTCCTTTGTCAATTTAATTCATAGGTTCACAGGAATTGAAACTGAGAGAGTAGAGGAAAAGTTTTTGTTCCCCGTGAAGCCTTACCAAACTATATGACATCAAATAGCCATGCATACTACAAAAAAAAAGGAAACAAAGGGATGGATGATATTCAGGACTTTAAAAGCCATAAGAAATATAATTGAAAAAGTGACATTTGAGGTGAGAGATGAATTAAAAGATGATTTGAGGGAGCTGACATTTGACTGCTAACCAAATTAAATAATTTGGGGAAGGATAAAGTGCAAAGTCCCTAAGGTGGGGCAAGCTTGTGTGCTCTGAGATTGAAGAGGCCAGAGTGAGTGAAGAAACTGTGGTCTGACACTAAGAAGGTAAGTGACAGGTAACATGTCATTATGTTTTGCCAGTGGGGTAAGGAGCTTGGTTTCCATCATCACGCTGAGAAAAGCCACGAAGGTTATTAAACAATCCACTTAAGGCAAGCTGAAATTTACGTGAAAATATTTTAAAAGACATAAAGAGACATTTGTTTACTAAATACTCCCCAAGTAGAATTCCTTTCAAAATGGAATGGCCATCTTTTTTTCAAACTCCCATCTTATTTTTTTATATTATACTTTAAACTTTCAAATAGAAATTGAATTAATGAAATTTACTATATTTTATTTATAGTTTCCAAATCTTGTAAATGTTCTCCTTAATCTTTCTACCATACTATAAGGTGTGCTTTAATTTAATTTTAATTTTATAAGTAAAAATATTACTATGCAAGTGATTATTTTCAAAAGCACATAAAGAATAACTTGCCAAGTAAGGCCTTAAAACCTAGGGCTTTGTTACCTAAATTATGCCTTTTTATTATAATATTTTGGGACAATTAAGGATCTTTACTGAGATACTCCACAACATGCTTTGGTGAAGACTTTTAAGCTGAAATTAGAAGGCAAGGTCCAAAGGCATAGTTTCTCTATGCAAAGGTACCTCACAATTTATAGCACCTTTATTTGGGATCCAATCACAGGACATTATCTGACAGGGTCAACTTGCTCAGACCTACAGAACCAAGAACCTAACAACTGAAAACTCTCTGGGAATTCTTTTGCAATACCTATTCCACAATCAATACCAATGCATTAAGGTATTTCTTATAACTTTATTCTTTAAATAATGAAGATGTATCTAAATGCAAAAACACTTCTTTTCTGATTTTCTGAACATTTACTTTTAAAGCAATGAAATGTTCCAAAAATAATTTGATTATTACATCCAAACATTTCCATGGGCCAAGAGCATAGAAACATAAACCATTTTCTGTTGATGAAAATATTTTAAATCCCTGACTTCCTCTAATAAAATGTTTTAAATGATAGAATGTGACAGATTTCTTTCCATGTCTAGAATTATCAGCATTCTATTCCTACATAAAGGCAAGCACGTCGTTAATTATTATCAATAGTGAACTACATTAAGAATCAACAAGCTCCCGATATGCAGTCAACACCACCGTTTATACAGAAGACGACCTATAATCAGGACACAGCCATTGTGCAGAGTAGCACAGAGAAAAGTACAGCAGAAATGTGACAGGTTACAAAAAGATTGTGAAGCATTAACTCTTTTCGATTAAGGCCGGTCTACTTACAGCAACAAAGACAAATCTACTTTACCATTTAAGTGATGAGCTTGCCTCTCAACCATTTCCACAGACATCAGTGAGCCCTGAGAATATGTTCCCTGTTGTGTCGGGGCAGTGGAAATATTCTTTAAAAATTGGTTCACCCTCTTGATTTGCAGCCCTCTCCATTACAAAATATCACTTCAAACTGTAAGTTTTGCCTCTAAAGCATATTGTCCATTATATTTTCTTTCCCTGCTTTGATTTTACCTGCATGGTAGATTTGATTTATATTGAAATAGACCTGCAAAATTAGAGAGGACCCAAAGTGTTTGGTTTCTGAACAGTCTTGCAGAAACTCCCTCTTGCTTCTTTTGAATAATAATGATAACACAAAAGACAGATGAATTCTATATTCCAGTGCATTGGTTATGTTATATTTTATATTATATACACTATACTACATTATGGGGTGTCTTCAGTGATTCAGCAGGTAAAGAATCCAGCTGCAATGCAGGAGACACAGGAGACCAGGGTTTGATCCCTGGATCAGGAAGATCACCTGGAGGAGGAAATGGCAACCTATTTCAGTATTCTTGCCAGGATAATCCCGAGGACAGAGGAAGCTGATGGGCTACAGTCTATAGGGTCTCAAAGAATCAGGCACTACTGAGTGAATGAGCACAGCACAGAATACTATATTATACTACTCTATATTACTGAGAAGGCAATGGCACCCCACTCCAGTACTCTTGACTGGAAAATCCCATGGACGGAAGTGCCTGGTGGGCTGCAGTCCATGGGGTCTCGAAGAGTCGGACATGACTGAGCGACTTCACTTTCACTTTTCACTTTCATGCATTGAAGGAAATGGTAACCCACTCCAGTATTCTTGCCTGGAGAATCCCAGGGACGGTGGAGCCTGGTGGGCTGACGTCTATGGGGTCGCACAGAGTCGGACATGACTGAAGCGACTTAGCAGCAGCACCCTGTACTATGCTGTTCAGTTCAGTTCAGTCGCTCAGTCGTGTCCAACTCTTTGTGACCCCCATGGACTGCAGCATGCCAGGCTTCCCTGTCCATCACCAACTCCCAGAGTTTACCCAAACTCATATACATTGAGTCGGTGATGCCATCCAACCATCTCATCCTCTGTCATCCCCTTCTCCTCCCATCTTCAATCTTTCCCAGCATCAGGGCCTTTTCTAAGACATCAGCTTTTCACATCAGGTGATCAAAGTATTGGAATTTCAGCTTCAGCATCAGTTCTTCCAATGAACACTCAGGTCTGATCTCCTTTAGGATGGACTGGTTGGATCTCCTTGCAGTCCAAGGGACTCTCAAGAGTCTTCTTCAACACCACAGTTCAAAAGCATCAATTCATTGGTGCTTAGCTTTCTTTATAGTCTAACTCTCACATCCATGCATGACTACTGGGAAAACCATAGCCTTGATGAGATGGACCTTTGTTGGCAAAGTAATGTATCTGTTTTTTAATACACTGTCTAGGTTGGTCATAACTTTTCTTTCAAGGAGTAAGCATCTTTTAATTTCATGGCTGCAGTCACCATCTGCAGTGATTTTGGAGTCTCTAAAAGTAAAGTCTGACACTGTTTCCACTGTTTCCCCATCTATTTGCCATGAAGTGATGGGACTGGAAACCATGATCTTAGTTTCCTGAATGTTGAACTTTTATACTATGCTGTACTATAATATCTAATGCTAATAAATAGTATTAACCATCTAACCATTTATTTTCCTTTCATTTTTCCTTAAATAGAGCTACACAGTTGCTTTTGTCATTTATATAACAACTATATAATCGTTTCACACCTTTAGCTATGGAAATTAGCAAAGTACTAAACAACACTCAGTTTTAAAATAGATCCATACTAACTAAATGTTAAAGACTCCTAGATAAGCTCTTTTATGAACTGTGGGATGAAAAGTCAGAAGCAAGTTCTCATAGGTCACTGGAAAAAAATATAATTATAATACAAAAACTTGCAATAAATGTATAAGCATTCACGTAACAAAATACTAGGAGTAAAACAAATTAAAATTTCAGGAGTCTTCTTCACCTCCACTATTAACAATGCTTTGTTCTACTGTCATTTCTATTAGTGTTCCCATTAGCACTGCTTCATGTTTGGTGATTCCTTTATTCTGCTTTTTCTAGAAAAACATAACGGCACATATCTCATATTTTGAAGAGTCAGCTGTGGGAAAATATAGTGAAATTTTCAATGACTGAAGTTTCTTCACCATTCTTTTCACACCTATGAAACTGAAATAGGATCATGCCGATGCTTCCACTAAAACTATTATTTCAAACGTCATCCATCACTTTCTCATTAATAAAACCAGTATCTTGGTGATCCATGATATGGGGGTTTGGTGCCAATTGGGCCACAGAGGCCTAGCTGATTCTAGACACAGTTATGGGAGTTTGGGGCTACCAAGGAGACCTGACTTGTCAGACAAGATATCAAAATCATAGAAATATATACAAAAAGGAGATCCGGAAATCTGCATGGAAATCTACACAAAGCTTTCACTAATTTTTGGTTGATTATAAGTACAAATGCACAGGATAAGACTCCATGAGATGAGAAAAAAACAAAACTTGAAACTAAAAATCTGTCTGGAAATTTGAACCGAATTACTGCTGATGCTGCTGCTGCTAAGTCGCTTCAGTCGTGTCTGACGCTGTGAGACCCCATAGACAGCAGCCCACCAGGCTTCCCTGTCCCTGGAATTCTCCAGGCAAGAATACTGGAGTGGGTTGCCATTTCCTTCTCCAATGCATGAAAGTGAAAAGTGAAAGTGAAGTCGCTACTTCACAAAAGGATGAAGAATATTCATGTACAAACCAGAGTTGAAAGATCACTTCCTACATCATGGACATTAAGTAATATCCCCCGAACACTACAGTGTAAGGAAGAGATAGTCTAGTCCTAAATTAAGGCAACTCTAGAACTGATCTAACATTGCTGAACAACAGAACTGTATTAAGCATGCTAATCTTCAGTTAAAGTTAACTGCCTGTAAGAAACAACTCATCACTCTATTAGGGAAGACAATAAAATAGAGATACTCAACATCGTAGCACAATGTCTAACAAGCAATGAAACCATTCTGGACACGCAGATAAAAGACCAACAGTCTTTTGACTTCAGGGACCTCAGAGACACTCTACACATTTACTAGCTTAAAAATAAAGTGAATAAAGCAAGTTTACCAAAGGCAACTATTGAGTTTAATAAAATTTTCTAGACACAGAACAAACAGGGAAAACAAAGCAAAAACAAAAAGAATCTAAGTTTCTGGAAGAAATGGTCTAAGCAGTAAGATGGATGTGTACAGCCATTATTACCGGGAACAAACAAGAAAAGTTTCTGCCTGATTGAGGCAGACAGACTTCAGAGCAACAGCCTAGTACGTACACAAGTAATGAATGATAAGAGGAAGATGAGCAAGTTCTGGGACAAGATGGTTGGGTTGAGAATGTGATGTTGGAGATATGACTGGAAAATAGAAACCTAGACAGGACGAAAGATCATAGATCTTACTCTGTCTAGAAACCACTTGATTTTTGCTTGTGTATGAGTGCTCAGTTGTGTCCTCCTATTTGTGACCCCAGGGATAATAGCCCACCAGGCTCCTCTATCCATGGAAATTTCCAGCAAGAACACGGGAAAAGTTTGCCATTTCCTTCTCCAGAGAATCTTTCTGACCCAGGAATCAAACCCACGTCTCTTGCATTGGCAGGTGGATTCTTTACCACTGAGCCACCTGGGAAGCCTAGATTGTCTCTCAAATGAGAAATTTGACTAGTTAGCTGCTGCTGCCGCTGCTGCTGCTGCTAAGTCGCTTCAGTCATGTCCGACTCTGTGCGACCCCATAGACAGCAGCCCACCAGGCTCCCCCGTCCCTGGGATTCTCCAGGCAAGAACACTGGAGTGGGTCGCCATTTCCTTCTCCAATGCATTAAAGTGAAAAGTGAAAGTGAAGTCGCTCAGTCATGGACCCCATGGACTGCAGCCTACCAGGCTCCTCTGTCCATGGGATTTTCCAGTCAAGAGTACTGGAGTGGGGTGCCATTGCCTTCTCTGGACTAGTTAGCTGGATTACCCTAAATTAAAACTTTCAAAAAATAGATATGTCTTCCGCATCCCTTCATGTTGAGATAAATAACATAAAGTCCTTCACATAGAAAGAGCTATAAAATATGAGTTTAATGGATTTTTTATAACTGATATGATTGGTGAACTATGTTCTATCTTCCAAGGTCGTGTTTCTAAACTGTAGCTGAGAACTGACTACTCCTCAAATGGTTAATATGCATGGACATGATTTGCACCTCAATTTTTAAAACTAAAGTCTTCAGCAAACTACTAACAGAAATGTTATCAAAGATGAACTTCTCTTCTTCCAGCTGAACTTTAGAAAGCTAACTTTAGAAAGAAAGATATATTGGGGAACCAAATATAAGCAGTGTAGACAGCAGAATGTGAATGCCATAATGCTTCTTTCATTCCAGGAAAAAAAAAAAAAAGCCTCTTATAAAGGAATGCATTTTACAGTCCCTGGAGGGAAGTTTGGCATGAGACATAATTCAATCACTGTAAAATAATTCAAAAAGCAGCTCATTGAATACTAGACAGTGATGAATATTGAGTCAGTGAAGAGTGAAAGTCGCTCAGTTATGTCTAACTCTACAACCCCATGGACTATATGGTCCATGGAATTCTCCAGGCCAGAATACTAGAGTGGGTAGCCTTTCCATTCTCCAGGGGATCTTCCCAACCCAGCGATGGATCCCAGGTCTCCTGCATTGCAGTCGGATTCTTTACCAGCTGATACACAAGGGAAGCCCAAGAATACTGGAGTTGGTAGTGTATCCTTTCTTCAGGGGATCTTCCTGATGCAGGAATTGAACCAGGGTTTCCAGCGTTGCAGGCGGATTCTTCACCAACTGAGCTATGAGGGAAGCCCAACGAATATTAAGATAAGCCAAAAGTAACATGGGTCTTTTCTAATCCAGCAGTTCTTGTGAAAGTCAGAAATGCAATGTAACTTTGAACAATTTAGATTCTTTGGAAAAAAAAAAAATCTATTGTCCTTACAATATGTAAGCATGGGTAATTTTGTTTTATTTGTATTAATCTTCAAATGTTATGTATGTATATATATACATGTATACTGCCTGATATGTATAACATTTTAAAATATAACTTTTTTTAAAGGAATAGATATGTCAAATATAAAGATTATTTAGTGGGCAAATGGGTCATATTTGCTTGTTTCTGAAGACTGCTAGGGAGAGATTTCTTACAAAAGTATCCTCAAAAGTTCAAGCTGATGGAAAGAAATATATAAAGGAAATAAATTCAAGTCATATCTCATGCAGTGTAGAGCAGGTTCGGTATCCAGGTGTGCCAGATGGTGAGAAAGGAGGCAGCCCCTGAGATGCAGGGAGAGAAGATGGGCAACAATCAGTAGACTTCTGAGGTGCCAAGGATATATCTCAGGGTCATTTTCAACAGCAAGGATTCACAATGCCTGTTGCATATTGCAACCCACATAAATGCTTCCACTTTAAGATTTTGCCAAGTAGGCTTCCCTGACCACTCCTTCCCCAGGTAGAGTTAATTGCTCCATCCTGCATCCTCCCATTTCATTTTACATTTATTCTCTGAGTTTAGAACTTATTAAGTATTCCATAAATTTTTCAGGTCTGAAACCAGTATTTTACATAATTTATTTCATATATATTTTCAAATATCCATTTTAACTGAATTATAGTTTGTTTACAATGTTGTGTTAATTTCAGATGAACAGCAAAGTGCTTCAGCTATATATACATATATACATTTTTACATTGTAAGTTGCTACAAGACGTTGAATATAGTTCCTGTGTTATATAGCAAGACTTTATTTTTTATCTATTTTATAGATAGTGGTGTGTGTGTTAATCTGAAACTCCTAATTTATCCCTGTTCCCCAATGGAAGTATACTATAATTGATGCATGTATGTGTAAAATTTCTCTCTGGTTATATTTTAAACAATTAACTGAAGGAATTTTGAGTGGAAAATGGGTATCTAATTAATGTCTCTATGCCCAGTGCCTGAGTCCATGGGTCCATCAGTGCGTAAATACCTAGAATGGAATGATCAGTGTAGTCTCCCCATTAATTAACCTTACCTTTATTTTCATGTCCTCTTCTGTATTTTCTGGCTTATCTTCCCTTTCTGGAAAGTTCTTTTGCTTTATCTATCCAAATCTATCTTTTGTAATGGTTTCTCTCACAATTTGACTCTGAAGTAATCATCCCTTTTCTGAAATACCACAGAACCAATAGCATGTGTCTAATCAGACATGTTGAAACTCTAACCAGGAGCAAAACACCATAGACTAGGTGACTTAAACAACTTACCCTTATTTCTCACCATTCTGGAGACAGAAATGTCCAAAACTAATGGGTCGACAGGTTGGGCTCCTGGTGAGAGTCTCTTCCTGGTTTGCCATGCAAAAGCCATCATCTCCCTGTGGTTTCACAGAGTATCTTGGCTCCACCCTCATGACTTCATCTAAACCTAAGTACCTCTCAAAGGTCTCACCGAGAAATAACACACACAGTGAGCATTAGTGCTTCAACATATGCATTTTAAGGAGACACAACCATGTAAACTATAACACCATATGACAGACTATTAGTACAAGTACAGCTAGTGATTAAAGACTGGAGGAGATGTTTCTTCCTTACATACACCTCAGGTCCTGAAAATTGATAAGAACTCTGGTCACATGCTCTCAAGCTCTTTGCTAATCTCAAATCATGATCAACAGCAGAAAGATCATGAACAGATGATTTGAGTTATCCTAATCCTGTACTTGGGTCAAGATTTCTTCTTATCCTCAATTAACTGATGGCTCTTAAGAAATATTTTATTGTGAAATTTTGTCATGAAGCCCACTCTATGCTGTGCTGTGCTTAGACACTCAGTCGAGTCCACTCTTTGCAACCTCGTGGACTGTAGCCCACCAGACTCCTATGTCCATGGGGATTCTCCAGGCAAGAATACTAGAATTGGTTGCCATGCCCTCCTCCAGGGGATCTTCCCAACCCAGGGATCAAACCCAGGTCTCCTGCATTGTAGAAGTATTCTTTACAATCTAAGCCATCAGGGAAGACCAAAGTCCACCCTAAGGCAATCTAATTTCAGTAGTTCTGGAAGTAGTTTCCTTCATCTCCTCTATCTTGCCCATTAAAAAAACAAAGTGGAACAATGGCAAAATATATCCATGTATTAGACACATTACCTTATTTGCCTTATTTCAATGCTTATTTCCCAAGCTTTAAAATATCACTTTCACTTATTTTCTTGAATTTTGTAGAACTATAACTACAATAATTATCCATTTTTTAAGAAAAGTTCAGTTTCAAAACATTTATTGTTCTATACTTGTACTTACAGGCATAGGTGTTTCCAGTAGAAATGTGAAAACATACTTAATAAAAATTACTGTTGATAGGAAAAAGAGCACTCTAAATAGATATCCTTTTCCAGAATGAATTCTAAAATACCCCAAAGTGAAAAACGTGACTGTTTATAGGGCTGCACCTTCAGGTCTATAAGGCCTGTACTTGCCCAACTTCAAGACTAAAGAGCCCAGAGACAGTGACAGAGACATCAGTGGTTTAATGCATAAGGGTGGAGGGTGGGAACTTATATATCTGCAACAGGGTCCTGAACTGACACCTGACCATGTGTGGGAGATCAGCAGGCATTTTGTTCTCCCAGGGGAGGGGGAGATTACTAGTTATAGGGGTAATTGAGGTCAGTTTGGCTCATTGGTTATCAGGGAAACTAGCAGAGAGCCATACCCCTCACCACCCCTTTGACAAGCTATCACGGTGGAGATTTGTTGTTGTTCATTTGCTCAGTCATGTCTGACCTTTGTGACCCCATAGACGTCAGCAGGCCAGGCTTCCCTGTCCTTCATCACCTCCTGGAGTTTACTCAAACTCATGTCTGTTGAGTCAGTAATGCCATCCACCCATCTGATCCTCTATTTTCTCCTTTTCCTCCTGCTTTCAATCTTTCCCAGCAGCAGAGTCTTTTCCAGTGAGTCAGTTCTTCCCATCAGGTGGCCAAAGTATTGGAGCTTCAGCATCAGTCCTTCCAATGAATACTCAGGACTTATATCCTTTAGAATGGACTGCTTTGATCTCCTTGCAGTCCACAGGATTCTCAAGAGTCAAAGCATCAATTCTTCAGCACTCAGACTTCTTAATGTCCGACTCTCACATCCATACATGAGTGAGTGAGTGAGTGAAGTCACTCAGTCATGTTTGACTCTTTGCAAGCCCATGGACTGTAGCCCACCAGGCTCCTCCCCCATGGGATTCTCCAAGCAAGAGTACTGGAGTGGGCTGCCATTTCCTTCTCCAGGGGATATTCCCGACTCAGGGATTGAACTCCGGTCTCCAGCATTCCAGGCAGACGCTTTAACCTCTGAGCCAATGCTGGGTGCATTGGAAAAACCATAGCCTTGACTATATAAACCTTTGTCAGTAGAGTAATATCCCTGTTTTTTAATACACTGTCTAGGTTTGTCATAGCTTTTATTCCAAGAAGCAAGAAGTTTTTAATTTCATGGCTGCAGTCACCATCTACAGTGGGAAGTGTAGAGCCCAAGAAAATAAAGTCTGTCCTGTTTACATTGTTTCCCCATCTATTTGCCATGAAGTGATGGAATCAGATGCCACGATCTTCATTTTCTGAATGTTGAGCTTTAAGCCAGCTTTCTCACTCTCCTCTTTCACTTTCATCAAGAGGCTCTTTACTTTCTGACATACAGATGGTGTCATCTGCATATCTGAGGTTGTTGGTATTTTGCCCATCAATCTTGATTCCAGCTTTTTCTTCATCCAGCCTGACACTTCTCATGATGTACTCTGCATATAAGTTACATAAGCAAGGTGACAATATATAGCCTTGACATATACCTTTCCCATTTTGGGACAAGTCTGTTGTTCCATGTCCAGTTCTAATCTGCATATAGATTTCTCAGGAGGCAGGTATGGTGGTCTGGTATTCCCATCTCTTTAAGAATTTTCCACAGTTCGTTGTGACCCACATGTTCAAAGGTTTTAATGCAGTCAAAGAAGCAGTGAAAGTGAAAGTCACTCAGTTGTGTCCAACCCTTCGCAATCCCATGGACTATACATGGAATTCTCCAGGCCAGAATACTGAAGTGGGCAGCCATTCCCTTCTCCAGGGGATCTTCCCTTCCCAGGGATGAAACCAGTTCTCCCACATTGCAGACAGATTCTTTACCAGCTGAGCCACCAGGAAAGTAAGTATATCTCAGTGGTGGTTTAGTCTTGCAACCGGACCCCATGGACTGTAGCCCAAACCCTCCATGGATCCTCCAGGCAAGAATACTGGAGTGGGTAGCCATTTCCTTCTCCAGTGGATCTTCCCAACCCAGGTCTCCTGCATTGCAGGCAGATTCTTTACCTACTGAGTTACAAAGGAAGCACCAATAGAGCAGAAGTGAATGTTTTTCTGGAATTCTTCTGCTTTTTCAATGATCCAATGGTGGAGATAGTCCTACCTAAAAATTAAAACAGGGACTTCCATGGTAGTCCAGTGGTTAAGACTCTGCACTCCTATCGCAGGGCCCAAGGTTCATTCCTTGGTCAGGGAGCTAGATCCCAGCACAGTGAAATAAAAGAGAACTAAAACAAAAACAAAAACAAAAAAACTGAAACAGTGATAATCTGGAGCTGAAGCAAGTATGATGAAGGGTCAGTCACGTGAGTTTGTGTTAGGTGAAGCAAGCACTGGTTCAGCCAAGGATGTGCCAAGAGCAAGAAAACAGCCAAACTAGGTGGCCTGACTATATACATTGCTTCATCTCAGTAATAGTCTAATAATTTGTAGTTGAAAAATGAGCCCTTCAATTCCCACTAGTTTTGCCCCCAAATCGAGCTCTTGTGTAACATCTGAGGCACTGTGTGGAGTGCAACCCTCTGACCATTTCAAGATGCCATAATTTTTCAGAAAAGAGGAAATCCCTGAACTTAGGTTTTAGCAGATAAATAGCAAAAGCAATCTATTTTAAAGGCTGAAAAATAATCATAATCTTCATGTGCTTTTCTTAACTTTAATGCAGTTTCATCTATATTACGCTGGGAATTTCAGCGAAAAGGGTACATTTTATTAAGTAGAAAATTTTATTTTTTTTAATTTTCCCATAATGTTCCTTCTATTACTAACCTCTGATTTTATTAAATCCCACTGTGATATTTTTCCTTCAACAGAGCCTATGAAAAGTACAATTCTTCAGAAATTTCATTAAGGGCAGCCCATGAGCTGCTGCCTGACTTATTCCTGCATGAACAATGTCACTCTCATGACACTCACCCTCCATTATGTCTGAGGAGAAATCAAATTTGTAATATGCCAGGCAGTGAGGAGGGAATTTCTCGTTTTAAAGAGCCTGAAAAACTAAGTACTATGTACACACTTGTGACTTATGCTAGCTTAGCCCCCAGATAAGCTTGTAAAGACTTTTTAAATTGGGACTGCAATTCCATGTAAACACGTTGTGGATAGAAAGTGGAAAGAAAATTGATGCCGATTGTACTCCAATATGAAACTGAGAATGAAAGAATGTATTCACTTCATGTATTCTTGGAAAAAGAACTAGGTTGGCACAGATTTTTGTTTCATGTATTCTTAGCTCCAAACTGTTCAAGTTATATGCGTTAAATATGCGCAGCTTTCTGTCAACCATATTTCAATAAAGTGGCTTAAAAGAATTGGGCTAGTAAAACATTCATATTTTTAGTTAACCTGTGTAGCACTTAAAGAGATTATATTTCCAAAATAAATGTGTGGAATATTTATTTAGGGGTTTTTTAATGCAAAATATTTTTTACTGGTAAAATACTGTAATTTTCCCTTTTTTTAAACACCCGTTCCCAATTTATCTTCAATGATCTGAAGTCAAAATTTCTTTAAAACTAAGCTAAGTCCACCTCAATTACTTTTACTACTATTATTTTAACAGTATTTGATTCATAAAAAGCTAATACAGTTGTCAGTATCAAAACTTGCATGATAATCATGTGCAATGTGGACTCATGTAAAATTTATACTTATTCTACTTTATATTTTTTGACTTTGCCCCTGTGTCCAACACACACACACATACATATACACACAACCCACAAATAAATACAAACATTTCCAACCCCATTCTTTTCTGCAAAAGTTCGAATATTTCCTTTTTTGGATGAATAAAAGGAAATAATTTGAGACATCAGTGTTCTCTGATAATATTCATGGTTTACAATTGCATTCCACATTTGCATAATGCTATTTCAAAATAAGATAAAGTCACCTTAATAATAAGCTTGTTTAAAGATATGCCACTTTCTGGCTCATGAGGAGGAAGACTATTCTGTGTGCAGGCACCATTAAAGAGCAGCAGAATATCTTGGTTGGTGGAATGACTATAAATGAAGCTATAGTTTCCATCTTGCTGTTCTTGTGCAAATTTATAGAAAACCATACCCTCTAATGTTGCTGTTCCATTGCTAAGCCATGTCTGACTCTTTGTGAGCTCATGGACTGCAGCACACCAGGCTTCCCTGTCCCTCACTGTCTCCCAGTGCTTGCTCAAACTCATGTCTGTTGAATCAATGATGCCATCCAACCAGCTCATCCTCTATTTCCCCCTTCTCTTCCTGCCCTCAATCTTTCCCAGCATCAGGGTCTTTTCCAAGAAGTCAGCTCTTGGCATCAGGTGGTCAAAGTATTGGAGTTTCACTTTCAGCATCAGTCATTCCAATGGATATTCAGGGTTGATTTTTTTTTAAGATTGATCTAGGGCTTCCCAGGTGATACCAGTGGTAAAGAATATGCCTGCTGGTGCAGGAGACACAAGAGATTCAGGTCCAATCCCTGAGTTGGGAAGATGCCCTAAAGAAGGCAATGCCAACCCACTACAATATTCTTGCTTGGGAAATCCCATGGACAGAGGTGCCTAGCAGGCTACAGTCCATGGGATTGCAAAGATCAGACACACCTGAGTGCATGTGCACACATAATGATGACACCCAATATAAATGGAGCAAAAATATAAAATACTTCTGAGTGGTAAACCTTGGAAACCCTGAACCCTAGGCAAATATGAGTAGTGGAATTTCTAATTAAGTTGGGAAACATTTTCTTCAGTTATTTGAAGTAAAACTATATGATCAGCATTGGTAATAATAGGAAAAAATTCAACAATGTCTTATGTATTCATTTGCTAGAGCAGCCATAACAAAACACCACAGACTGGAGGATTTAACAGAAATTTCTTTCCTTATAGTTCAGGCTAGAAGTTCAGGATCAAGATATTGACAAGGTTCAGAATCTTCTGAGGCCTCTCTCCAGCTTTGGAAAGACTGCCTTCTTGCTGTGTCCTCATATGGCTGTCTCTTGTAGCATGGGTGTTCCTAGTGTCTCCTTGTGTGTCCAAATTTCCTCTTCTGTTAAGGACATGACGTGACTAATATCAGATAAGGGCCCCACCTTAACAGCCTCATTTGATCTTTTCAAAGACCTTACCTTCAAATATAGTTATATTCTGAGAGTTTCTCTCTCTTCTCTGTCTAGTCAAAGCAGTTAGGCAGGGGCAGAAAATTGAAGGATGTTTCCAAAGATATTAACTAAGAGACCTGGGTTTCAATTATAGCAATTCAGGAGACAAATCAATTGGAAATGGGAAAGTCTTCTAATTTCATGGAGTTTATGTGGAGTCAGTTTGTCACTGTTCAAGTATTCCAGGAAGTGGGTAGCTCACCTCCAGAGGTGACTCAGTGACCCAGGCTCCTTCCCACATATAACTTTTCAGCACAGGCCTTCCAAGGTGGCCCTGGGTACAGTCTCCAATCCACCTAGTCATTTCCGAGAGTGTGCCTCTGCCCTCAACTGCATTTCAATTCTCTATTGTTAGTTCCTAAAATAATGGTATGCTTTTCCTATCCCTCTTTTTCTGACTCTAAATTTACTTTTCCAAATCCGAGAAGCAGTTGCTCCTGCTCCTGGATGCCTATTATTAATGGTGGAAACACGATGTTGTAAATTGCCAGGCTAACTAACAACAACAAATCCCTTTATGTTAGTGAGGCATTTATGTCACCTTAGCATAATATCTCATTTTTATCTTCAATAAAAGTAATCAATAATGCATTAAATTTCTTACAACAATCATATTTCAAGCAGTTACCATTTCAAGTATCATTCTGGAACAACTGCAAAAAGACCTTACTACATATTTTATGGGTACAATCCTCTTAAAGTTTGTCAATCCTTTCAGCTTTTTTGTTCACCAATAGTGTTGGGGAGCAATAGGTCTTTTACACTTATTCCTAAATATAGACTTTCCATCACCAATGAGATGATTTAATTAAAAAATGCCCAGAGTATTTGCCAATAATTATAAGAATCTAAATGGCTTCCCAAGTGGCATGGTGGTAAAGAATCTGCCTGCCCATGCAGTGTACACAAGAGACACGGGTTCGATCCCTGGGTTGCAAAGGTCCCTTGGAGAAGGAAATGGCAATGTGCTCCAGTATTCTTGCCTTGAGAATTCCATGAACAGAGGAGACTGGCAGGCTATAGTCCATGGGGTTGCAGACATGGGCTCACAGAGTTCAGACACGACTGAGAAAGCACAACAGCAATATAAACATAAAAGAGTGACAGACTTTGAATAAATAGTCTTTCACTGAACTAAAGACTACTCTGGGAGACTCAATGATACCAATAAAAGTTCTCAGAAGGAATAAAACACAATCATAAAATACTGGAAGGAAAGAAGAAAAAAGGAAGAATTTTGATCTTATACAGAGTCTCCAACACCCTTGACAGAGAATAGCAAGACTTTCATGAAAGTATAAACATTATTGGATATAAGACTTCTGAAATCAGAAAAACATAACCCAAATTCTTCAAATTCTTTTTTTTAATATAGCAGTAATTTTATCACTGTTCAAATTTGTGGTTTTTATAATGTCTCATTGCATCAGTATATGAAAACTATCTAACTTTTGATTTACCTAGCCTAATGATAATTTCTGTTTAATTTAATTTTCTTTAAAGGTGGTGCAGTAGTAAAGAATCACCTGTCAGTGCAAAAGACACAAGAGACATGGGTTCAATCCCTGGGTTGGAAAGTTCTCCTGGAGTAGGAAATGACAACCTACTCCAGTATTCTTGCTGGGAAAATTCCACGGACAGAGGAACCTGCTGCTACAGTTCATGGGATCACAAAGAGTTGGATGGGACTGAATGACTGAGCACACAGGCACAGACACAAAAGACAATGACAAAAGCATGATAGTTGAGAAAATATGAATTCATATTTATGAGAGAGAGAGAAGTTTCCACCTTGAGATGGGCCAATAGTTTCTCTAGACGGGAAACAAGAAATTTATAAGATTCGGGGACATGACTTTGAATAATTTAAGGCAAGTGTTTCAAGGTAGACAGCTAGTTAGATTTAGAAAATTCACAAGGTAAGCAGTTTTAGACTTCCTGGAGATGGTGAGTGGAATGTCTTGACTAAGTTTTGATGATAATCTATTGTCTTAAAAGGACAGTTCTTTTTTTATTTTTTTTTTCTTTGTTGGCTTTTGTTTTTTTTTAATTAAATTTTTATTTTTACTTTATTTTACTTTACAGTACTGTATTGGTTTTGCCATACATTGATATGAATCCTCATTATTAGAGAAATGCTACTCAAAACCCCAATGAGGTACCACTTCACACCAGTCAGAATGTCTGCGATCCAAAAGGACAGTTCTTTTCCAGGATGTGTATCTTGTGTGCTTGAATAATTTGGTTAACAACAGTTTCCTAAAGCGGTAACATTATTTACTGGTTATCAGTCTGATGCTCCAAGATAAGAATTTCCTGTAGTAAATTGTTGATTTGCTGACAGGTGGTCTTGATTTTCAGTCTCCATCCATGCTGGATGCTTGAATAGTCTCATTCCAAAATTACTTCTTTGCAAACTTCAGCTTCCATTCATGATGATTTCTCCAGTTTTCAGAGGTTTCAAATTTCCAAAGTCAACTTTCTCATCACATATTAGATGTCTCTTTTTGACAAACACTTCAGAAAAACAAATTTGGTTCTCTGGGTTAGTGATCCATAAATTTCTTACAGTGGTTTAGGTGTTTTTGTTTTTGTTTTTGTTTTTAATGGTTCCAAATGTGTTTCTTTCTGATATTGTTGTTATCAAGGAGAGAGTTCTAGTACACATATACACATGTATGTATGTGTATGTTTCTAGAGAGTATATGTATGGGTATGTTTCTTAAAATTTTAAATTGAAATGGTGCCTTTTCAAGTATACTCACTGAAAAATATATGTAATACCCAGAACATAAAACTTTATATTTGCTATTTGATTTGTTTGAAATAACTTGTGTTGTCAAAAAAAAAAAAAAAAAAAAGCTGCTTTCAGCTATCTCATGACAAAGTCCTTGTGCTTTTTTGATTCCAAGAAGGGTGAAACAAATCATTTATATTTATCTGGCTTCTGATATCTTGCTTCAGAAGAAAAAAATGCCAAATATGTCTTCCCCTTCAATTCAAGTAATTTTCCTTTTGGATGTATGCCATTAAAAAAAGAAGGTGAATAAAAACAGAATATAGTTGATGAAGGCAGCATATGTTGCAAGTTACCAATTTAGAAGGCATTGAGTGAAATCTAATTTTGAAATGCAAAGTCAAAACAGGAGTTAAGAAAAGAAAGTCATTTTGATTTTTCTATATGCCCAGCAAGTTCATGACTGTGACTTTATTGAATATTTAATGTATCAACCTAATTATTTACTATAGAATATTTTTAGAGCAGCTACAGCGTCTAAATTTACACAGCATCTAGTATACGTCAAGAAGACTTAGATGCCACAATGAGCATAAAGTGAAAATGTACCATAAATACCCTTCACCTTGACTAACCTACTCTGAAAGTTTACATCAAATATCTAATGTTTAATTGTAGATCTCTGAGACTTGCTTGTAACAGAAAGGCAAATTTATTAGATTCTTATTAATTAAAAAAATAAAATAGTTTCTCTGGAAAACCTTGTAAAGGTTCTCAGATTAAAATTACTTGCATGTAATTCTTTGTTTTAGATTACTTTAGCAGTTATATATTTGGGCTAAAGACCCTACACATGAGGTAATAAATACAGAAGGGAATTCACATTAACACATTTATTCTTCATCCAAAATCAACACATTAAATTCATGATCATTTCATAGTGGAAGAATATGTGCACATTGCTGAATGTGGCAAAGCCTCACTTACCATCAGATTACCCATACTGGAGAGAGATCATAGAAATATAATGAATGCCCCAGAGTCTTTTGCTGGAATTAATACCACAGCCAAAACATTATCCAGGCCTCACATTGCACTAAGGGCTTCCTGGGGGCACAGGTGGTAAAAATCCCACCTACAATTGCAAGAGACAAAGGAGACACAGGTTTGATCCCTGAATCAGGAAGATCCCCTGGAGGAGGGCATAACAATCTACTCCTGTATTCTTGCCTGAGAATCCCACGCACAGAGAAGCCTATGGGCTACAGTCCATGGGGTCGCAGAGTTGGACATGACTGAAGCAACCTACCTACAAAGTCACTATAATATGTTCACTGAAAAATTGTCCTAAATGTACTTTCCTATCATTTCACACACATTTTTTCTTTCTCTAGTTAGGTTAAAACATCTTTAAGAGCTGAAATCATTGTCTTCTGTTGCTTGCTTTTCCTCTATCAGTTCAGTTCAGTTCATTTCAGTCTCTCAGTCGTGTCCGACTCTTTGCGACCCCATGAATTGCAGCACGCCAGGCCTCCCCGTCCATCACCAACTACTGGAATTCACTCAGACTCACGTCCATCGAGTCCGTGATGCCATCCAGCCATCTCATCCTCTGTTGTCCACTTCTCCTCCTACCCCAATCCCTCCCAGCATCAGAGTCTTTTCCAATGAGTCAACTCTTCGCATGAGGTGGCCGAAGTACTGGAGTTTCAGCTTTAGCATCATTCCTTCCAAAGAAATCCAAGGGCTGATCTCCTTCAGAATGGACTGGTTGGATCTCCTTGCAGTCCAAGGGACTCTCAAGAGTCTTCTCCAACACCATAGTTCAAAAGCATCAGTTCGGCGCTCAGCCTTCTTCGCAGTCCAACTCTCACATCCATACATGACCACAGGAAAAACCATAGTCTTGACTAAACGGACCTTAGTCGGCAAAGTAATGTCTCTGCTTTTGAATATGCTATCTGCTGCTGCTGCTGCTGCTAAGTCGCTTCAGTCGTGTCCAACTCTGTGCGACCCCATACACGGCAGCCCACCAGGCTCCCTCATCCCTTGGATTCTCCAGGCAAGAACACTGGAGTGTGTTGCCATTTCCTTCTCCAATGCATGAAAGTGAAAAGTGAAGTGAAGTTGCTCAGTTGTTTCCAACCCTCAGCGACCCCATGGACTGCAGCCTTCCAGGCTCCTCCATACATGGGATTTTCCAGGCAAGAGTACTGTAGTGGGGTGCCATTGCCTTCTCCTGAATATGCTATCTAGGCTGGTCATAACTTTTCTTCCAAGGAGTAAGCGTCTTTTAATTTCATGGCTGCAGCCACAATCTGCAGTGATTTTGGAGCCCAAAAAAATAAAGTCTGACCCTGTTTCCACCATTTCCCCATCTATTTCCCAGGAAGTGATGGGACCGGATGCCATGATCTTCATTTTCTGAATGTTGAGCTTTAAGCCAACTTTTTCGCTCTCCTCTTTCACTTTCATCAAGAGGCTTTTTATCTCCTCTTCACCTTCTGCCATAAGGGTGGTGTCTTCTGCATATCTGAGGTTATTGCTATTTCTCCCGGCAATCTTGATTCCAGCTTGTGCTTCTTCCAGTCCAGCGTTTCTCATGATGTACTCTGCATACAAGTTAAATAAGCAGGGTGAAAATATACAGCCTTGACACACTCTTTTTGCTATTTGGAACCAGTCTGTTGTTCCTTTTATGTCCAGTTCTAACTGTTGCTTCCTGACCTGCATACAGATTTCTCAAGAGGCAGGCCTGATGGTCTGGTATTCCCATCTCAGAATTTTCCACAGTTTATTGTGATCCACACAGTCAAAGGCTTTGGCATAGTCAATAAAGCAGAAATAGATGTTTTTCTGGAATTCTCTTGCTTTTTGAATGGTCCAGCGGATGTTGGCAATTTGATCTCTGGTTCCTCTGCCTTTTCTAAAACCAGCTTGAACATCAGGAAGTTCACGGTTCACTTATTGTTGAAACCTGGCTTGCAGAATTTTGAGCATTACTTTACTAGCATGAGATGAGTGCAGTTGTGCGGTAGTTTGAGCATTCTTTGGCATTGCCTTTCTTTGGGATTGGAATGAAAACTTACCTTTTCCAGTCCTGTGGCCACTGCTGAGTTTTCCAGATTTGCTGGCATATTGAGTGCAGCACTTTCACAGCATCAGCTTTCAGGATTTGAAACAGCTCCACTGGAACTCCATCACCTCCACTAGCTTTGTTAGTAGTGATGCTTTCTAAGGCCCATTTGACTTCACATTCCAGGATATCTGGCTCTAGATGAGTGATCACACCATCGTGATTATCCGGGTCATGAAGATCTTTTTTGTACAGTTCTTCTGTGTATTCTTGCCACCTCTTCTTAATATCTTCTGCTTCTGTTAGGTCCAGACCATTTCTGTCCTTTATTGAGCCCATCTTTGCATGGAATGTTCCCTTGGTATCTCTAATTTTCTTGAAGAGATCTCTAATCTTTCCCATTTTATTGTTTTCCTCTATTTCTTTGCATTGATTGCTGAAGCAGGCTTTCTTATCTCTTCTTGCTATTCTTTGGAACTCTGCATTCAGATGCTTATATTTTTCCTTTTATCCTTTGCTTTTCGCTTCTCTTCTCTTCACAGCTATTGGTAAGGCCTCCCAAGACAGCCATTTTGCTTTTTTCCATTTCTTTTCCATGGAGATGATCTTCATCCCTGTCTCCTGTACAATGTCATGAACCTCATTCCATAGTTCATCAGGCACTCTATCTATCAGATCTAAGCCCTAAAGTCTATTTCTCACTTCCACTGTGTAATCATAAGGGATTTGATTTAGGTCATACCTAAATGGTCTAGCGGTTTTCCCTACTTTCTTCAATTTAATTCTGAATTTGGCAATAAGGAGTTCATGATCTGAGCCACAGTCAGCTCCTGGTCCTGTTTTTGTTGACTGTATAGAGCTTCTCCATCTTTGGCTGCAAAGAATATAATCAATCTGATTTCGGTGTTGACCATCTGGTGATGTCCATGTGTAGAGTCTTCTCTTGTGTTGTTGGAAGAGGGTGTTTGCTATGGCCAGTGCATTTTCTTGGCAAAACTCTATTAGTCTTTGCCCTGCTTCATTCCACATTCCAAAGCCAAATTTGCCTGTTACTCCAGGTGTTTCTTGACTTCCTACTTTTGCATTCCAGTCCCCTATAATGAAAAGGACATCTTTTTTGGGTGTTAGTTCTAAAAGGTCTTGTAGGTCTTCATAGAACCATTCAACTTCAGCTTCTTCAGCATTACTGGTTGGGGCATAGACTTGGATCACTGTGATATTGAATGGTTTGCCTTGGAAATGAACTGAGATCATTCTCTCATTTATGAGATTGCATCCAAGTACTGCATTTCAGACTGTTTTGCTGACCATGATGGCTACTCCATTTCTTCTGAGGGATTCCTGCCCACAGTAGTAGACATAATGGTCATCTTCCTTAAATTCACCCATTCCAGTCCATTTTAGTCCGCTTATTCCTAGAATGTCGATGTTCACCCTTGCTATCTCTTGTTTGACCACTTCCAATTTGCCTTGATTCATGGACCTGACATTCCAGGTTCCTATGCAATATTGCTCTTTACAGTATTGGACTTTGTTTCTATCACCAGTCACATCCACAGCTGGGTATTGTTTTTGCTTTGGCTCCATCCCTTCATTCTTTCTGGAGTTATTTCTCCACTGATCTCCAGTAGCATATTGAACATCTACTGACCTGGGGAGTTCCTCATTCAGTATCATATTATTTTGCCTTTTCCTCTATACTGAGTATTAATGCCCACTTTTATGTCACTCCTAAGGGACCGATTTTTCTTTAAAATTCTGAGAATATGAATTCATAGACTGAAATTCTATACTTTTCAAGAACATTTTAAAATTCCTCACCACCTTGTTATGGAGCAACTCTAGATGTTCCAGCCACACAAAAATTATCCCAAGTCAATATTACAAATGATAATCTGTGAGCATGCATAGGTATCTACCAAAATTTCAACAGCTTCACAAACGGAAAAAAAATAACGAAAGAGTAGCAAGCTTTCATGACTCTAGGATATGAAACAGAGAGATCTCTGCTTTCCTTTAAGATTCTGTTCATCTAGTGATGAACTTAGCAATGACTGTTTTGACCTGTTAGTACAAGCACAATTAGTATGATATTGTGAATAAAACTTATAGACTGAATTATGTTTTTATGTATTAAAAGTTTTCTTCTAGGAAATGGTGGCACTATTAGAATTTACTTTCTCTTGCTTTTTTTTTTTAAAATATAGACTTAGTCAAAAAAACTCCATTGACAGCCTTATGCTAGTCCTCTTTCTTTGAAGTACAAAAATAATTTTATAGGCCAATGAAATTTGAAAACATGGAAGCCATATGAATCTGTTTATTTTACTTCTGCTGGACTCCTACTTTTTAGAAATGATGCATTTATTTTCCAACTTCCAAACTTTTATCACTTAATTCAATTTTCATGCTTGTCTACAACATCCTAAAAAGTGAAGGGAAACAACTTTCTGCAAAATTCCAAATGACTAGAATTTGACTTAAGAATCATGCCACAGAACAAGAATACTGAAACTAAAACTCTTGTCTGAAACTTTGCACTTTATGCACTTTATTTGGACACTACTTTAAAATAAGTAGTGGGCTTCCCTGGTGGCTCAGAGGTTAAAGCGTCTGCCTCCAATGTGGGAGACCTGGGTTCGATCTCTGGGTTGGGAAGATTCCCCTGGAGAAGGAAATGGCAACCCACTCCAGTATTCTTCCCTGGAGAATCTCATGAACTGAGGAGCCTGGTGGGCTGCAGTCCCCGGGGTCACAAAGAGTCGGACACTACTGAGTGACTTTACTTACCTACTTACTTAAAACTGGTATCAAAAAATGTGAAATAGTGAGAGATGCTACTGTGTATGTTAATTACTTCCTTCAAATATTCATGAGCATAGCTATGCTGGTATATTTAGGACAAAATATATATTTAGTTTCAGGGAATAAAATTTTTAGAATCATAAAATTGTTGCTATCTTGCTTAGCCACATCAAATTTAGCCATGATGACTATATTTACTTTCCTACCCATATTTTTGTGTGTGTTAAACCGCACATAATGCTAAAATATTCATCACCTCACGTAGGTTCCCATTGTTGCTGTGGAGGGCACAGTTTTCTAAAAATCTACTGAAAACTGAACCTGAGTCTTCATCCATTAGCAACACCTTGATCTTCAGTTCATTTTTACCGCTATACAGGCTGCATAGTTCTTTCCCACAAATGTAGTCAACAGCATTTAAATATCTGAAATATTATCAGGCTTTTCATTAAAAGTCTTTCAGAAAATTCTACACTAAAAATTGCAAACCTCTAGGCCAAAGTGTCTTTGCTTGTTTCCTAAACCCACAAGCTGTGAAATTTGCTCTTTCAGTTCAGTTCAGTTCAGTCGCTCAGTCGAGACCCCATGAATTGCAGCACACCAGGCCTCCCTGTCCATCACCATGTCCCAGAGTTCACCCAAACTCATGTTCATCGAGTCAGTGATGCCATCCTGCCTTCTTATCCTCTGTCATCCCCTTCTCCTTCTGCCCCCCAATCCCTCTCAGCATCAGAGTCTTTTCAAATGAGTCAACTCTTCACATGAGGTGGTCAAAGTACTGGAGTTTCAGCTTTAGCATCATTCCTTCCAAAGAACACCCAGGGCTGATCTACTTCAGAATGGACTGCTTGGATCTCCTTGCAGTCCAAGGGACCCTCAAGAGTCTTCTCCAACACAACAGTTCAACACCAAAGCATCAATTCTTCGGCACTCAGCTTTCTTCACAGTCCAACTCTCACATCCATACATGACCACTGGAAAAACCATAGCCTTGAGTAGACGGACCTTTGTTGGCAAAGTAATGTCTCTGCTTTTGAATATGCCATCTAGGTTGGTCATAACTTTCCTTAGGAGCAATTTAAACTGTCCATTTTTCTTGCAAAATTCCAAACTGCAGCCTTGTTTATTCTTAGAATATATGCTTCTGGAAAGTGATATAGGATCGTTTACCTTGCCTCCTGCATCATCACATTCTCATTTTTTTTCTCTCCCTTTTACCTCATGACCCAACTGCCTGCGACACTTAAAACCTCTGCTAACTGCCAGGAAGTCAGGGAGTCTTACTCACAGGATGCTTCAAACCCTGTAGTGTTTTTGTTTCATTTTATGTTTGTTCCACTTTATTTTATCTCAGCTATATTGAGATAGATTTGGCATAAACACTGTGTAAGTTTAAAATGTGCAATACAACATGTTGATTTGATATTTTTTTAATTTTGTTCTGTTTTTCCTTCAAATTACAGATGTCCATTTTCTTCTACTATCCCTACTGGGACACTGCTTGTTTTTAGATATAATGATACCTGGGAGGGAGAGTTACAGTTGTCCCTTGGTATCTTCAGGAAGTTGATTCCCAGAAATCCCACAGATACCAAAATCCACAGAGCTCAGGTTCCTTATGGTTTTTCCAGTGGTAAAGACTCTGCCTGCCAAATGCAAGAGACCCAGGAGATGTGAGTTCAATCCATAGGTCAGGAAGATCTCCTGGGAAAGGAAATGGCAACTCACTGTGGTAATCTTGCTTGAGAAACCCCATGTACAGAAGGAGCCTGGTGAGCCACAGTCCATGGGCTCACAAAGAATCCGACCTGACTGCAGCATTGTTAGGGGAAGATTATCTGTAGATCATGGAGACATTTTCATTGATTAGTTTCTCCTCTATCTCTCATTTATACATGCTCATTGACTTGTTTCTCCTCTGTTTCTCATTTGCAGAAATGTTTTTCATTTTTAAACCCCAAATTCTCGGTGTATGTGTGATAGTTAATTTTGTGTCAACTTAACCAGGTAGTGGTGCCCAGTTGCTAATCAAATACCATTCTAGCTACTGGTTTGAAGGTAAATTTTACTACAATTAACATTTAAATCAGTAGACTTTGGGTAAAAACATAATATTCTCCATATTATAGTGAGCCTCATCCAATTAGTTGAAAGCCTTAAGAGCAGACTGGAGGCTACCTGAAGAAAAAGAATTGTCCTTAAGATTACAACATAGAAATTCTACTTGAGTTTCTAGCCAGGCAGGAATATATACAGAAAGAGACAGAGATAAAGATAGAGATTTATCTCTCTCTCTCTCTCTCTCTCTCTCTCTATATATATATATATATATATATATATATATATATATGTATAGATAGATAGATAGATAGGTATATATACATATATATTTGGTTATTTTTCTTGGTAAACTCTCACAAATTACAGTGTGTACTGATTTTGATGTATGTGTGTATACAAAATAATAATAATAATAATTAGCCAGCTAGCTAGACAGATGGTAGGTAGAACCTGCTATAAGAATATATGTGGTACAACTTTAAACAATACAAGAAAGTATGTACCAAAAAGCACACACAGTATCTCTCCTTTCCAAACGTCTCAACTTCTCTGTTTCCCTTCCTGAGGCTAAGTATTATTACCAGTTGCCCATGGATCTTTTCAGAGAGAGTCTTTGAATGCATAATCATGTATGTGCTCTTATTTCCACGAGCTGTGCTGTGCTCAGTCATGTCTGATTCTTTGCGGCCCCATGGACTGGAGCCCACCAAACTTCTCTGTCCATGGAATTATCCAGGCAAGAATACTGAAGCGGATTGCCATTCCCCTACTCCAGGAAGTCTTCTTGACCCAGAGATTGAACCTGCTTCTCTTGCATCTTCTTTATTGGCAAGAATATTCTTTACCACTAACACTGCCTCCACATCATAATACTTTACAATACAAACTGTTTCACATTTTGCTTTTCCTCCTGAAAATATTTCATGAAGATGTTTCCATACAAGTACATACAGAACTTTCTCATCCTTTTCATGAATTATTAGCATACTTTTAACTATTTCTTATTTAAATATACTTAGGATGTTTATAATATTTTATTTTGTCAAACAATGCTAAAATCACATCATTCCAAATGCTTCTTTTAGTGGAAGTAACTGTTTGTCTTCACAATGGAATACTATATATGGAATTTCTGGGTCCAAGATTTATGTCATTTGTTTATTTGTGAAACAATGCTATGTTGATATTTATATGAAATTTTTATATGATTGATACATCCTGGTACCATTTGTATATTTAAAAGGATACATTACTGTTTGATACTTGTGGTTCTCTACAGGTATAAGATGCTTTCTACCTTGGTTAAGTAGTTCATTTCAAAGTTCATGATTTTGAATATTGTCATAATGTCCAATTTGCTATTAATGGGCTGAATCATTGAAAAACTTTTAAAGCAATACATACACAATTTGGGAATAGACTACTGGTGTTACCACGAGAAGTTATTGGATGTAACACTGTAGCAATATCTCCACTATTGTAAACCTCAGGGACAGGATTAGAGAAGGGAATGAAAAGATAACTTGTGCATATGTCAAGAAGGATGAGACTCTTAGTGAAAATATTTTGAGCTGTTAGGCAAATCAAATCAGAAGTGTCAAAGGTGATTGCAAAAAAAAAAAAAAAAACATAGCTGTTTTTTAAAGAACAGATTATTTGGGGTTTTTGATTTCCTCAAAATCTTAAAAGTAGGAGAAAGACAGGTGTGTGATTTTGGTTTTGATCCAGCACTAACCATTCTCCCATGTCTCTTCTATCTCTCTTCTCTTGGTAACCAGAGCTTCTGTCAATTCCTCTACCTCTAGAAGCTTCCTACATTCTATCAACTGGTATTGAGAGATATCACTGTATTTGTACTGACGGTGACTATGTTTCATGGCAATTTTACTTTATAGGTTGTGCAGTTATCTAAGATGAAATGCTTGTAGCATTATCAGACATTTTAGCCAAGAGAACAGAGCCATGGGGTAATGAAAGGGCAGGAAGGCCAAGTTCTTCTGTGAATTTCTTCCTCAAACTTTCCCTTCAACTCACCAACAGCCCAGTTCATTTTATTTCCTAAATGTCTCTCAAATCTATCCAGTTCTTATATTTCAACTCTCTTCTATATCAGCTCTCTTTCTCCTTACTAACTCATCATCCTAAGTTTATACTGGCTTCCCTTCTACCTAAATCCCTCTTCTAAATATCTTTAGAAGAGAGACTGAACTCTTACATGTGATATACAAGTTTGAATAACTTTATAACTAGACTGTTATAAGCTAAGATGTTAACTGGACCCTCTCAGAGCAACCTCTAAAAAAATTACTCAAAAAAGAACATATATTAAAAAAAACTCTATCTAATGATATATAGCCCAAGTAAAAACAGGCAAATGATTTGAACAGATGTTTCTCTAAAAAAGTATGCAAATGACCAGTAAGTCTATGAAAAGATATAAACATCATTAATCATCAAAGAAATATAATTCAAAACAGTGAGTGAACACTTCACACCTAGTAGGATGGCTATAATAATAATAATAATAATAATAATAATAAACTGGTACCAACAGTAAGTGTTTGAAAAGATATGAAGAAATTGGAACTGTTGTACATTGTTAATAGAAATGCAAAATAGCATAGCAATTTGGAAAAAGCTTGATAGGTCCTCAAAAAATTAAGTAAGGTGTATCATGTGATCCAACAATCTTACTCCTAGTTATACGCTCCCCAAAATTGAAAACATATGTTCACACAAAAATGTGTACATAAACTTCATAGCAGCATTATTTATAAGAGCCAAAAAATGGAAAGAAAGCAAATGTCCATCACTTACTAAATGGGATAAAAATAAAATGTGCTATGTCCACATAACGGAAAATTGTTTAGATTCATGAAATGTTATTTAGATAATAAAAAATAAAGCATTGATATATTCATAATACAACATGGAAAAACCTTGTAAACATTATGCTAACTAAAAGAAGTCAGACACAGTGACTCCATATGGCATGACTTCATTTATATGAAATGTCAAGCATAAACAAACCCATTAAAACAAAGCAAGTTATGGGATAGGGGAGATGAGACAGGATGATTGGCAATGGATATCAATAATTTCTTTAAGGGTTTGTAAAAATGTTCTGGAATTTGGGTAATGGTTATGGCTGCACAATCTTCTAATTACACTAAAAAAAAAAAAAACAACCCACTGAATTGTAGACTTGTTTACTATAACTTTCAAATAAAACTAATTCTAAAAGTATAGATATACCTCAGCTTAATAGCACTTTCCAGATTTGTATGTTTATTTTTGATTTTTAATCATTTTAAAATACCTTCTCTCTTACTAGAATGTAATATTCTTGAATCCAGAAACCTCATTTGTTTTTCATTAGTCTTAGATACCCAATGTCTCATACAATGCTTGCTTCAGTCAGAACTACATAAATAGCTATGTTAATAAATATAATTGTTCATAGCAAATAAAGCTGATATGGACCCGAAGTATGTCTGGCAAATTGACCAAGTTCAAGAGCACTATATGTTAAGCCATAATATATAAGATGTGCTGTGTCAATCGAGTAGTACAACATCATTCCACCTCCCCACCTGATGTCAACCTATTAAATAAGAAGAAGCAATTCTCTTCAATGCACAATAAATGTATGATTTCAAATTATTTTACTTGACCAAATAGAATTGAAACACGTAATCACAGGCTTCTGAAATGGATATTTTTTTCAAGAAGTGAACAAAAGTCTAAGAGTTACTAGTAAACAATGATCATGAAAATAGAGTGAATATAATAAATGCAAAAGAAGCAAAATTATATCATATCTTTTAAACTTGAAACATGAAAACATAAATAAAAAGATACTGATTGAAAATGACAAATACGAGTGTCTTGTTTGTTAGTTTACATTCGCTGGGAGAAAACCTATACTAGCTGTGTTTTGAGAAAAAGCAAGTGTAATTTGCACATTGCCATTATTTTGTAAGCTGGAAGCATTCATTTGTGTTACTTAGAAGATTCTAGCATGATGTGAAAAATTATACAAGGAGATAGTTTCTGAAGATTGATTGGGAAGAGAACCAGCAAGGAAAGTAAAAATGTGAATCTCCTTACCACCAAGATGTGAACCAAGTGAAGCTGTCTGGACTAGACCAAAAAATGAGAAGACAAATCAAGAAAAGAATCAACACTTTTTTTGTTGTTTTCATTAGGCTGCCTCCCGTCTCTCTACATACTCTAGGAATATTCTGCAGATGCAAATTGAACTTCAGGAGAAGCACAAGAACCTAAGACAGAAAAATATAGTCTAGGTACAAGAAATGTGTCTGTATCCACAAGAGAGAAGGTCCTTACTGGAGTCCCGGAGGATTTTATGACAAGTTGTCAAGCCTTGAAAGACAGTTGAGGCTAATTAGAACATTTTCCACATTTGCAACTGTTGAAGTAAGCAAAGGACACTTAAAAGGCATAGCATTCTTCACTGATGAACTTTCAAGCCATCCCAGGACAAGTATGCATTCTTGTAAGGTGAGTACGGAGAAAAAGAGAGTGAGCAGGGCAGTCAGGCAAGAAAAGGGAAATTTATTAGAGGGGAAAGAGAGGGTGACTGGCCCTTAAGGAGAACCAGTGTCTTCCCTTTCTGACGAGTCTTTCTTATATCTCACCAATGAAAAATTCTCTGAAGGGATGGTCATGTAGGTTTGAGAAGATAGGCACCGGTGAGGTAATAGGATGCCATTTGGGCAATTTGGTCAGTCTCACAGATCACTGTGATTATATGCTTTGTTTGCATTGGCAACATAATAAGCCATCTTATCAATAAGGTCCCATGTGGGCCCTATCAATTCCCACCCCCCAAATTTGTGAAGCCTATTATCAACTCTCCCCAAAGGAACTGATGGGGAAAAAAAAAAAAAAAAGATCCTGGGTTCTTGGTATTAAGAATAGTGCGGCTGAGGAACCAGCTTGTCAAGCATCTAGAATTACGTGTTTTTCTGACTTTTTGAAACAATTTTAAACAAAGAATTTCAAAAAGTAATATAGCACAACAGTAACATGAAAAGATATTTGACATCATTAAAAATATGCTTTCTCAGCTTCATATGGCATTATTGTTGTTGTTCAGTCACTATATCATTGCAACCCTGAGGACTGCAGCACTCTAGGCTTCCCCGTCCATGGAATTTCCCAGGCAAGAATACTAGAATGTGTTGCCATTTCCTTCCTCATCATGTGGCATGTATTCCTTTTCATTATGGTATTCTGTATTCAGCTTTATATAACTGTCAAATCTGTGAGGGAGGAAAATAATGCTGCCTGGTTCTAAATGGTCTTTATGTCTCACATGCTAAAATTCTGGGAAGTTCATAAGTTAGTTGTTTTTGCCAGTGATAGCATGTGTTTTCCTCAAGAACAAGACAGCCTCCATCATCAGAGGATTTTCAATCTAGTGATGACAATAGAATACACACATAAAAATTTTTTTAACATTATTAATAACAAGTCCTATTGGTAGTATATATCCTTAATAGGATGCAATGAAAAAGGCACTTCACCTCTGAATTCCCCTTCTCAAAAATCTCTTAAAACTGCCAAAGCCATAAGAAACAAGGAACATCTGTGAAACCTTCGCAGCTAAGAGAAACCTAAAGAGACCTGACAACTAAATATCATGTGGGATTCTATATAAAATCCTGGAACAGAAATGGATAGTAAGTAAAAGCTAAAGTAATCTGAATAAAGCATGGGTTTTAGTTAACAGGTGGCTTCCCAGGTAGCTGAAACAGAAAATAATCTTTCTGCAATGGAGGAGATCCGGGTTCAATTTCTGGGTCAGTAAGACCCCTGGAGAAGGAAATAGCAACCCATTCCAGTATTTTTAACTGGAGAATCCCATGAACAGAGGGGCCTGGTGGGCTACAGTCCATGGGGTCGCAAAGAGTAGGACACGACTGAACATGACTGACCACTAACACTTTCACTTTTTAAAGTCAATAATGTATCAACATCAGTTTATTCATTCAAATGTAACATAAAATGTTAACAAAAGGTAAAACTGGGCATGGGGTAATGGGAACTCTGCACTACCTTCAAAACTTTTTTGTAAATCTAAAACAGTCTAACATAAAAAGTTATAAACATAAATCAAAGGTACACATACATTCTATAAATAAAAATCAAACCCATAAATCTGTGTAGCCTTTATTTTAGATTTGTGTTAACCAGTTTCTAGAAGGGGTTGCTCTTACTTAAAATTCATCTTTTAAATTGGCTCTATGAACCAATCCACTTTTTGTGAAGCATATGGTATTCTCCTAAGATTTCTCAGCATCCCCAGGCAGCTTAAGTACATACAGGAATTTACAACTGCAAGAATCCTCTTCTAATGAATTATTGATCTTGTTTTGTTTTCTCTCTTGTGACTATTTTCTTCTCTTCTTTCTTCTAATGTATTTGCATATTCCTCCCATGCACACATACCACTAAGACCAGGAAGTCATAAATCCTTCTTCAACCCCAAAAGCTCAGCAGCTGCTAGAGAGTGGGGCTTGGATAAAAGCATTGTTTGTATTATTTGTTTGAATACCTGCCTCCTGAGAAATCTGTATGCAGGTCAAGCAGCAACAGTTAGAACCAGATCTGGTTCCATCTCTTCATGGCAAATAAATGGGGAAAAAATAGAAACAGTGACAGACTTTATTCTCTTGGGCTCCAAAATCACTGCAGATAGTGACTGCAGCTATGAAATTAAAATACACTTGCTCCTTGGAAGAAAGTTGTGACAAACCTAGACAGCATATTAAAAAGCAGAGATATTACTTTCCTGACAATGGCCCATCTAGTCAAAGCTATGGTTTTTCCAGTAGTCATTTATAGATGTGAGAGTTGGACTTTAAGAAAGCTGAGCACTGAAGAATTTGAACTGTGGTTTTGGAGAAGACTCTTGAGAGTCCCTTGGACTGCAAGGAGATACAACCATTCAACAGTACATGAACCAACTACTTCCAAATGTTCAAGGTGAATTTTAAAAAGCCAGGGGAACCAGAGATCAAATTGCCAACATCTGTTGGATGATTGAAAAAGCAAGAGAATTCCAGAAAAAATATCTGCTTCTGCTTTAACGACTATACCAAAGGCTTTGATTGTGTGGATCACAACAAACTGTAGGAAATTCTTAAAGAAACAAAATACCAGACCATCTTACCTGCCAGTCAATCCTAAAGGAAATCAGTCCTGAATTGGGACAACTGATGCCAAAGTTCTAATACTTTGGCCACCTGACGTGGAAAACTGACTCATTGGAAAAGACTCTGAAGCTGGGAAAGATTGCAGGCAGGAGAAGTGGGTGACAGAGAATGAGATATTGGATGACATCACAACTCAATGGACATGAGTTTGAGCAAGATCCAGGTATTGGTGATGGACAAGGAAGCCTGTTGTGCTGCAGTCCATTGGGTCACAAAAAGTTGGACACAACTGAGTGACTGAACTGAACTGAGTACATCACATGTTAAGAAGTGATTGCTAGTTCTTTTACTTTTATTTATTATTATTATTTTTTTTAAACATAGTATGATTATATTTTAATATACAACCAAAATACAAAACACAGTAAATTGACAGCAATAAAATATGGTATTTCATTTGCACTACACTAAGACATCGATATACCAAGGAAAATGAAAAGAAAAATAAAAAAACAGAGCAAAATGAAATAATGCAAGAGACTGGTAAGGACTAAGCATATATGAAAATGACAGGCTCAACAGTAACAGAACAGAAGTCAATTTCTTTGTAACATCATATTGCCAAAGAATAAAAATGTAACATTTATACAGTTTTAGGAAATATATCCATATAAACACTTGTAGATAAGATTGATGAAATCCTGTCTATATAATAGAGGAAAATCTATTTTACTTTGATGAGACTATTCCTTTGGACAGTGATACTTGCTCGCACAAAGAGAAATTTAATTTCCACTTACATAACTGTTAATTACTCATGGATGAATTCCTTAATGTGGAGAATTAGGGACTCAGATTCTTTCCCTTTGTAGCTCCTCTATTCTTTAAAGGCTTTTCTGTCATCTGCAGCCAGGCATTAAAAGGAAAAGCAGATCTTTTGTGTTTGGAAGCAAAACTTCTTCCTAGAAGCATTGGCATAAAAACGGCACCATCTATTTTATGCATGTTCCATTGGCTGGAACTCAGTCATACGACCGCAAAACCCAGGAAATGGCTGTCTGTGGCAATACACATTAATGACTAGATCTACCACTTGAGAATTGTGAGAATGAATAAACATTTAACAGTGTATAAATAATGATTTAAACTTTTGATGCTTTAAGCTAATATTACTGCAAAATTAAATAGTATACAATAGAGTAAGCCTTTATCTATATATGTTGAATTAAAACGTTCATGTTCAGAATAGAGACTAATAATAATGTGTCTTTAATATTCAGGGAAGCAGTAGGGCAATATATTCTCCCATATGTCACTTTACCATTGAAATTCCTCAAAGAAAAGATAGGTTATGAGGAAATACATGTAGTTACTGCAATAGAGGGAAAACGTAAAGTGAAAGAAATACTCTTATTTCTATGTATCTAGGTAGATGAGGTAATTCTTAGTGTTTTAGAAAACTTGAAGAAAATTTTCCCTGGTTACTAATGAAATATCTTCACTTGTTTAACTGTGAATAAACATATTTCTGCCATGAAAAAAGATTGATATTATCAAGTGCTCTACAGTTCAAGATTAGTAACTAATTAATCAGTTTTTACACTTGCCCTGACTTTTGTTTAAATAAGAATCATCTGTAAGCCAACACAAAATTCAATTGAGTTCTGGGTTTTCTTTTCAGTAATTTAATCAATTTCTACACTGCTTTTCTAGGTTAGACATTGTGTTATTTAGTGATGATAGATATCTTATTAGCAAGATAACCAAAGACAGTCTAGCATTGTTAATGAAGTTTCACTATGTGCTCAATTCAATGCACAAAACAATCCTACAGAATAAGGGCTATTACCTCCGTTTTACAGCAAGAGACTTGGAGAGTTGTCCTAAGCAACTTCCCCAAGGTCTTATAGTTTGTATTGGTGGAGCTGGTACCCAAACCCAGGTCGCTGGTCCATCCTTACAGTGCATATGACTGCAACTGAATTCCATTTGAAATGGGCTGTTTCTGAAAATTCAGTGGACTGTAAGACTGTTTTCCATGGTCTAGTTTACCTTGTATAATTTTTAAAGTATATTTCTTATTGTAATGTTCAAAAATCTTGTTCATTATATATGTAGTCTCACTTCCAATTTCTAATAACACTGTATGTTTTCCTAGGAGGGAAGTATTGTTGTTTTTTAAAAAAAATTTTAAAGTGGGTGTTGCCTTTTTAAATAATAAGTAAACAGTGCCATCTTCTGTTTATGTTGTCATCAGCAACTGAAATAAAATCTTGAAAGACTAGGTTAATCTAGAGCAATGACAGGAAGTAAGGATTCTGGAGACCTTACAATCTTAACTATTTGTACTGCATCTTTGAACGCTTGCTAAGAGGCTAATGCTGGGAAAGACTGAGAGCAGGAGAAGGGGGTAACGGAGGATGAGGTGGTTGGATGGCATCAGCAACTCAATGGACATGCGTTTTAGCAAACTCCAAGAGATAATGAAGGACAGAGAAGCCTGGCATGCTGCATTCCATGGGATTGCAGAGTCTGGCACGACTTAGTGACTGAACAACAACAATAGCAAAACAGGTTAATTGTTTGAAAGTCATCTCAGGAAAGATTCATGTTAAAAACTGCTCTGTGTGATTAATTTTCTGAAACTTTTGAATATGCATTCAAACAATGGAAGAAAGAAGAAGGAAGGAAGGAGACAAGTGACAGTGACAGAAACAGGTGGCAAGTGGTTATGATGCTTTGAAGTTAACATAGTCAAGGGAACAAAGCAAGCAATTATCTTATTTTTTCTGCCATGTGTTTACACATTCTCCTCCATACCTGCCTTTAGAGTAACATGCCTTGACCTTGAAGAGTGTCTTTTGTCCAAAAGTAAGAAATAAAAATAGAAATGAAATTATATACAAAGCCCTTAAGATTAAATAGCAGAAAAAATATTTTTCTTTTTGTATATAAAACAATAAAACAGTAATCAAAACTGACTCACAGGGAACAACTTATATAAAGGTGAAAATCTTATAGGGTTGAACATTCAGCCAAGAAAACACTTTTTTTGCAAATCTATGCGATTTTGGAAAATGTATTTTTACTGTCACCATACTTACTACCCACCCCCCCACACACAAAACAGACTCTATAAGTTCTTATCAAAACTTTTGTATGTGTATGTGTGTATGTGTGCTCAGTCTCATCACACACTTTGAGACTCCATGGAATGCAGCCTGCCAGGCTCCTCTGTCCATGGGATTCTCCAGGCAGGAATACTGGAGTGGGTTGCCATGCCCTTCTCCAGGGGATCTTCCCCACCCAGGGATGGAACCCACGTCTCCTGAGTCTCCTGCGTTGGCAGGTGGATTTTTGAGCCCCCTGGGAAGTTCTCTTCTTCTCACAATGCTTATCTCTCATGTTTCTAGATTAGGTTTAATTTTTGTAAGCGGTAATCACTTTCAGAAATATGCATGATGTTAATCATATAAAGTGCATACAATACAACGGTCTTTTAAAGAATGTAAACACATGGTGGGAACCCCCAGGGGAAGTAAATTGTTGAAGTTCTCCTAATCAGAGAGCTCCAGACAGTGGCAAATCAAGAGTGTGAATGAAATGCAGATTGAATCCACATCTGAAAAGTATGACTTTTGTGAGGATGCTGCTCCCTAAAATAATTCTACAAATTCAGAGGCATTTTACTCATATGTGGGTAAAATATAATGTGTAATTGGAAATTTTTTCACATTGGACTGGGGAAAACAGTTGTTTCATTTTTTGCAAATAATTTCTTTCTATTTGTGTTTATCCATGTTTTCAGCCTTTTTACTAAAATGAAATAAAGTGAGTTTTCTTATATAATGGGATACTTATCATTCTAACAATAGTTTCTTTAAGATTTTTCCAAATCCCCACACATTCCAATTCACTTTAATTTGGATTTTATGTGATGTAGTGTGTTCAGTGCTGGATAAAGGTGGTTGAACTTGGACTTTTAGTGAACTTATTAAGATAGTTTAATATCATGTCTCCAAGAAGTCTGGGTATATAAGAGTTGAAAGGCTACCATATTTGAAAAGAATCTTCCATCCATTTCTGAGTATTTCATGTAAGGATCTTTAAGCTACCACTAGGTTCCTCTAATCGGAGAAGGCGATGGCATCCCACTCCAGTACTCTTGCCTAGAAAATCTCATGGACAGAGGAGCCTAGTAAGCTGCAGTCCATGGGGTCGCTAAGAGTCGGACACGACTGAGCAACTTCCCTTTCATTTTTCACTTTCATGCATTGGAGAAGGAAATGGCAACCCACTCCAGTGTTCTTGCCTGGTGAACCCCAGGGACAGGGGAGCCTGATGGGCTGCCATCTATGGGGTCGCACAGAGTCAGACACGACTGAAGTGACTTAGCAGCAGGTTCCTCTAATAGCTCATTCTATTCCATGTTAACCACAGTTATCATACTTTGATTTATATTGCACACCCTTTAGAAAATCTAGAATTCCACATTAATTTGTCAGTCAACACAAAAAGTGTACCTTCCTAGATTGGCGTATCTATTGCTAGAGCATCATTAATGTCAGCCTTTCATAATTTTCTGTTTACAGGATAGTCATTATGTGATATCATGGACATGATGTGTTGACATATGAAGTGATTTCCCTGATCTGAAAATGCATATGTTACAAAACTATTGTTCTCTCTACTTTCAAAAAGACATCCTCTAAGTATATATAATACTGATCATTATGAGAATCTCAACATCATTGCCTCCCCCTAGCTGTAGGTGAGCATAAGTCTGCTGGGCAAGAGTAAAGGCGAGGGGATCTCCCCTGGTAGTCCAGTGGCTAAGTCTTGGTGTTCCCAATGCAGGGATCTGGGTTTGATCCCTGTTCAGGGAACTAGATGCCACTTGCTCAACTAAGAATCCACATACTGCAATTATAAAGAGATTCGGTATGCTGCAACTAAGACCCAGTGCACCCAAACAAAAAAATGAATAAAAATAATTATTAATAAAAAGAGTGAAGGCAAGGGGATCAAGGTGAACCATGAGGGATTCACTGATGCCAGTACTACAGTCTCCTTGCCCAGATGCCCAGGAGAAAGATTCTGCCATTGGGTACTTGATCACAACTCCCAGGCCATGGTGCTGGGAGACGGAAGAAGCCGAAGTTAATATTACAACATGATTGATTAATTGTACCAACTTCAGTGCAAACCAATGCAAGAAACACTAGGCTCTCAAATACACAACATTTCTGTATATAAACCAAATTTTCACTCTCATGAACTCATCTTGTTCATGGCAGTGACCTGTCCAGATACTTCTCAGGACTTTCTCCAGATGACAGCCCATTAGTTTGGCATACCCTCTGCCTACTGCTTATTCAATTTACGTTTACTTTTCTCATTTAGTGTAATCATCTTAAGGTGAGGGTTCTATCTCCAGAAAAGCTAGGAATTACTATTGGGACAGCTTAAGTCTTTGATGACATTATAGTTTTATTATGTTAATTTCCTTTGTGTTCTTAACTGTGCTTTCTCCTATGGTCAAAAGAATAACAATGAAACTTTTCCATAAATCTGCTTTATTTTCTGTTTTCTTTCTCTCTCCCTCCCTGTCTCTCTCTCTCTCTCTCTCTCTCTCTCTCTCTCTCTCTCTCTCTCTCTCATTTTCTTTTTCTCTACTTTCTGCTTGTTATATCTCTTTCTCTTCATTACATCAGTAGCTGACATAATTTCTCCTAAGTTTTCTAATTAACTAACCTCATTTCATTTCTAATTAACTTTGATGACTTTCCCTCTTCCTACAAAATATATTCCCCCTCAAACACATACAGGCTATTTAAATATTGACTGTATCAGTTGTAGGGTTGTGGAATTTTTTTTTAAATTTCTAAGGTATTCTTCCTCACTGAAATCCAAAAAAAGTGCAAGCTAATAACATAAGAACAAAATAAATATCACTAATACCTAGTATGAAACAGTTGAATAGACAAATAGGTCAAAACATATAAGTGATTTGGTGGATCATAAGTGTGGGAAATACACAACTAAATTGTTATTAACATTTTAAAGTACATAGCTTTGACTCTTTCTTATCTATCTGCATTTTTCTTATTTATATCACTTTGACTATATATTTAAAAGCAAAGTCTCTTTGTCTGCCTTGGACCCTTTCTCAGGCCACTAACCAGTGATTCATCTCAATCCAGTTATTTACAGTTTTCTAAATTATTTACAATTTTCTAAATTTACAGTTTTCTAAATGATTGCTTATTTATGCTAAAAACTCTATTAGGTAATGATGTATATATGTAATCCTGTCAACCGCCTGTGAATATATTACATTTCTTTATTAATAAATAGAAAATACTCCAGTTCACTATAGTCCAGAGGTCAAGTTACTTCCCTATTTCGTTGCAAAGTGAGCATGGCATATTTGAGATTCAAGACAAGGTATATCAGCCTGACTTTCATCTTCTTTGAAAGTGAGTATTAGTGGCTCGGTCCTGTCTGACTCTTTGTGGTCTCATAGAAGCTTGCCAGGCTCTTCTATCCATGGACTTTTCCAGACAAGAATACTGAAGTGAGTTGACATTTCTTCCTTCAAGAGATCTTCCTGACCCAAGGATCAAAATACATTTGACTCAGATCATTTTCTTTATTACCTTAAAATTATTTGAATGAAATGTATTAAATTTCCTTTTCAGTAATATTTTTCTTTAAACTATTCTCTTTTTTTCAATAAACATAGCTAATCTAAGAGCACTTGCAATCTTTCGACAGAAATCAATAGCTTATATTTTCCATTAATCCCTGCAATGGCTAAAGTTTTAAAAGTAATGGATTCAGAATTTATTTAAATTACATAGTCTTGATACAAATGCTGGTAGGAGAAGCCCAGGGGCTCACAGAAGATATAATGGCCAAGTTTAACATTCACCTGTCTTTATATCCTGATTTATCATAAAATGCTGTGCTGTGGCTTGCTCAGTCACTCAGAGTCATCTTTGACTTTTTGTGACCTATAAACTGTAGCCCATCAGGCTCCTCTGTCCATGGGATTCTCCAGGCAATAATACTGAAGTGGGCTATCATGCCCTCCTCCAGGGAATCTTCCTGACCCAGGAATTGAACCCATATCTCTGGCATCTCCTGCATTGCAGGCAGGTTCTTTACCCACTGAGCCACATGATGTCCTCATCATAAAATACTTATATACAATTAAGTTGATGTATATCAATTGAATTACTATCTCATGTAAGTTATTTGTGTATTAGTTTACTAAGATTGCCACTATGGGTGACTTAAACAACACAAATTTTGTTTTCACAGTTCTGGAGGTTGAAAGTCCAAAATTAAGGTGTCTGGTTCCTCATGAGGAATCCTGCATGGCTTTCACATGGCCACCCTCTTGCTGCATTTCTCTGCACACATGTCCCTGGGTGTCTCTTTGTGTCCAAATCCCCTCTTCCTGTAAAGCCATCAGTCAGACTGAATTCAGGTCCACCCATATGATCTCATTTGGCCGTAATTACCTCTTTCCAGGTTCTATTTCAAATATAATCACATATGGAAGTACTGGGATATGAATTGTGTAGGGACATAATTCAGCCCCTGCTGTTTGTGTAACTGGAAAATGATAGCATAGAATGCTAAGTTTCTATTTATGTAAAACAAGAAAATGTTACTGGAGTCCTTGAACAGTTCAAAGAAGGAGATAAAAATTGATTTGCATCTTAAACTGTTGGTCAAGTTTGGAGTAAACAATAGAAGAAGAGTTATTTTCTCATGTCAGGAAATATTTCAAGTACAAAGGCAACACAAATGGAATATGAGAGTCATGGTTACTATGGCAATGAACAAAAGTGTTCCGAAGCCAGGAAGGCTGGAATGAAGGATGGCAGGAAACAGACCTTGACAGTTACATGTGCATCACATGATAAACAATATTTCAGAGTTTTGATCAAAGTGAAATGACCATTAGATTTAGCAAAATGCTTCAGAGAGTTTGGTTAATTCGAGAAATATAGCTCAAATGATAAACAGAATATTTATAAGAACTGAAGATAATCACTTCAAAGAAAATAGGTTGAAACTAAGCGAAGAAATTTTAACAGTATCAGTACAAACACAACCAAAATCTATTGAGAAGGTGTCACCATCAGCTCCTTAGAATACTTAAGAATGTGTTGTTCAACAAGAGCTAGGGAGAGGTGGTAAAGAAAGCCTTCTAATGTTACACCTCACACCTGTTGAATGGCTTTTATCAAAAAAAGACAAGAAATACAGGATGCTTGGGGCTGGTGCACTGGGATGACCCAGAGGGATGGTACGGGGAGGGAGTTGGAGGGGGATTCAGGATTGGGAACACGTGTACACTTATGGCAGATTCATGCTGATGTATGGCAAAACCAATACAATATTGTAAAGTAATTAGCTTCCAATTAAAATAATTTTTTTTAAAAAGAAAGACAAAAAACAAGTATTGGTGAGGATGTGAAGAAAAGGTGACTCTTGTGAACTAATGGGAATGTAAATTGATGAGCTCACTATGGAAAACAAATTTGAAATAGAACTAGAATATTATCCAACAGGTCTACTTCTGGATATTTATCCAAGGGAGGAAAAGCACTGTTTCAAAAGGACATATGCACCATCGTGTTCACTGTAGAATTATTTATAATAGCCAAGATATGGAAATAGTCTAATGGTATATATATAATACATATTATAAAATACTACTCAGCCATAAAGAGAATGGAATATCTTGCCATTTTTGACAATACTGATGGAACTTGAAGTTATTATGCTATGTTAAATAAGTTAGAGAGAGACAAATACCATATGATTTCACTTATACATGGAATTTAAAAAAGCAAAATAACAAAACTCATAGATCTAAAGAACAGACTGGTGGTTCCCAGAGGGAAGGAAAACAGGGGAGTGGGCAAAATGGTTGAAGAGGTACAAATTTCCAGTTGTAAAATAAATAGCATCATGGGGATGGAATGTACAGCATGGAAATTATAGTCAATATTATTGTAGAACATCTTTAAAAGTTACCAAGAGAGCAAGTCTTAAAAGTTCCCAACACAAGAGAAAATATTTGCAACTTTTTATGGTGTCAAATGGTAACTAGACTTATTGTGGATCACTTCCCAGTGTATATAAATATTGGTAATTGTACACGTGTAACTAAATATAACGCTATATGTCAACCATTGCTATTGTTGTTTAGTTGCTAAGTCATGTTCAATTCTTTGCCATCCTATGGGCTGTAGCCAACCAGGCTCTCCTGTCCATATTTACCAGCAAATATAGTGGAGAAAGTTGTCATTTTCTCCTCCAGGGAATCTCCTCAAACCAGGGACCAAACCCACATCTTCTGTGCCTCCTGCATTGGCAGGCAGATTCTTTACCACTGAGCCACCTGGGAAACCATATGTTCAGTTCAGTTCAGTCGCTCAGTCGTGTTCGACTTTTTGCGACCCCATGAATCGCAGCACACCAGGCCTCCCTGTCCATCACCAACTCCCGGAGTTCACTCAGACTCACGTCCATCGAGTTGGTGATGACATCTAGCCATCTCATCCTCTGTCATCCCCTTTTCCTCCTGCCCTCAATCCCTCCCAGCATCAGAATCTTTTCCAGTGAGTCAACTCTTCACATGATGTGGCCAAAGTACTGGAGTTTCAGCTTTAGCATCATTCCTTCCAAAGAAATCCCAGGACTCTCAAGAGTCTTCTCCAACACCACAGTTCAAAACCATCAATTCTTCGGCACTCAGCTTTCTTCACAGTCCAACTCTCACATCCATACATGACCACAGGAAAAACCATAGTCTTGACTAGACGGACCTTTGTTGGCAAAGGAATGTCTCTGCTTTTGAATATACTATCTAGGTTGGTCATAACTTTCCTTCCAAGGAGTAAGCGTCTTTTATTTCATGGCTGCAGTCACCATCTTCAGTGATTTTGAAGCCCCCAAAAATAAACTCTGACACTGTTTCCACTGTTTCCCCCATCTATTTCCTATGAAGTGATGGGACCAGATGCCATGATCTTCGTTTTCTGAATGTTGAGCTTTAAGCCAACTTTTTCACTCTCCTCTTTCACTTTCATCAAGAGGCTTTTTAATTCCTCTTCACTTTCTGCCATAAGGGTGGTGTCATCTGCATATCTGAGGTTATTGATATTTCTCCTGGCAATCTTGATTCCAGCTTGTGTTTCTTCCAGCCTAGCGTTTCTCATGATGTACTCTGCATGTAAGTTAAATAAGCAGGGTGACAAAATACAGCCTTGACGTACTCCTTTTCCTATTTGGAACCACTCTGTTGTTCTATGTCCAGTTCTAACTGTTGCTTCCTGACCTACATACAAATTTCTCAAGAAGCAGGTCAGGTTAACCATACGTCAATTTTTAAAAAAAGGAGTTTCAGGTGTTTGAACTGTCAAGTCTTCAGGTAGATGTGTGCAGGACATCAAAACAATTCTATGGTTCAGAATTAAATCACTGACTCTTCAATCCCTTGGTCCTTGCATTTCTCTCTAGTTACAGCAGTATCTTTTTTTTGAACCTTTTTCTACATTTTTTCAAAGGAAGCAGATTCATTTGGGGGTCTGCTTCAAATATTTAATTGTTCTAATTTAGAGATTCTCAGCTAGTGAAAGATAGACACTGATAGAGCTGTGAGTGGGGAGAACATCCAATTATATAAGGAAATCCTCACATGTATCTCATACCAATCATCATTTATAGAATGAATAGTTTATCTCAAGATTTTATAAAAATAACTTGATGTTCAGAAGCAGAGTCATGGCCCTTTCAGGGCTAGGAGGTTTATTTAAATAAAAATTTCAAAAATTCATGAAATATTCTCAAGTCATCTTTAATAGAATCTTAAAATCAATATTTAAATAGAGGTCCATATAGTCAAAACTACGGTTTTTCCGGTAGTCATGTACAGATGTGAGAGTTGAACCATAAATAAGGCTGAGCACCAAAGAACTGATGTTTTTGAACTGTGGTGCTGAAGAAGACTCTTGAGAGTCCCTTGGACTGCAAGGAGATCAAACCAGTCAATCCTAAAGGAAATTAGTCCTGAATATTCATTGGTAGGACTGACGCTGAAGCTGAAGTTCCAATCCTTTGGTCACCTGATTTGAAGAGCTGACTCATGGTAAAAGTCCCTGACGCTGGAAAAGACTGAGGGCAGGAAGAGAAGGGGGTGACAGAAGATGAGATGGTTGGATGGTATCACTGACTCAATGGACATGAGTCTGAGCAAACTCAGGGAGATAATGAAGGACAGGGAAGCCTGGTGTGCTGCAGTTCATGGAGTCACAAAGAGTCGGACATGACTCAGCAATGGAACAACAAATACAATTTATGCAGAAACAGTGAGAACTAGTATTATATTTGGAGCATTATTAAGAATTCTTTAAAGAGCAAAATCTCTTAGCATGTTTGGCTTTAAGATGTAAGATTAAAAAATTATATGCTATCTTAAAAAACCTGATAGTTTACACATAAAAATATTGCTAAAAAAGACAGTGTCGTAGTGCAAACATATTACTGACAAGAATATTTTCCTATCTGGAGGAAAGAATTAATGTGATATACTTCACACATATTTACTTCATATTTTGGGGGTTTCTTTAAATTTTAAAAATATGGCAATTAGAGGTTTCCCCCTTTAGCAGAGAAAGAAAATCACATATTTTAAAATAACTTTTAGGGGAATAAATCCCATTGAGGTGACAGGAATATAGCTGATATTCATTTCAGTTCAGTTCAGTTCAGTCTCTCAGTCGTGTCTGACTCTTTGGGACTCCATGAATCGCAGCACAGCGGGCCTCCCTGTCCATCACCATCTCCCGAAGTTCACTCAAACTGACATCCATCGAGTCAGTGATGCCATTCAGCCATCTCATCCTCTGTCATCCCCTTTTCCTCCTGCCCCCAGTCCCTCCCAGCATCCGAGTCTTTTCCAATGAGTCAACTCTTCACATGACGTGGACAAAGTACTGGAGTTTCAGCTTTAACATAATTCCTTCCAAAGAACACCCAGGACTGATCTCCTTTAGAATGGACTGGTTGGATCTCATTGCAGTCCAAGGGACTCTCAAGAGTCTTCTCCAACACCAAAGTTCAAAAGCATCAATTCTTCGGCACTCAGCTTTCTTCACAGTCCAACTCTCACATCCATACATGACCACTGGAAAAACCATAGCTGATATTAGCAAGGTGCAATTAGAATAGTGAAAGCAATTCACAAATAATGTCACATAAAGATGGACACTGCATTACAAAATTCAAAGAAACGTGAATTACAGAAATGAGAAACTAAAGCCATCAGTTTCATAGGGATGTGAATAGTTTTCTTATGACTATAAGAAAATGTATTAAAGTTTTATGCCATAGAACCCAGGAAACAGTTTGTTAACTCAGGGGGTTGATTGGATATAGCTTCAGTCTTAGAAAATAATCCTCATGACAGCAGCAGATAAAAGAGATGCTGGCAGCCAGAAGCTATGTTTTAGCACAGTGAAGAGTGTATGAGCATCTAAATAGAAAATAGGACAGAGCCAGTGGTGTGGAAGAGATGGATATACTTGACCCGAGAAAGTAGCATGATGGTTATGAATGATAATCCAAAATGTGGGCCAGGAAAGTAGTGGAGACAACTTTGCAATTTCTAACTGAGATGACTAAGCAAATGATGAGGCTATGCTTCCCTGGTGGCTCAGAGGTTAAAGCGTTTGCCTGCAAGGCGGGAGACCCGGATTGAATCCCTGGGTCGGGAAGATCCCCTGGAGATGGAAATGGCAACCCACTCCAGTATTCTTGCCTGGAAAATCCCATGGACGGAGGAGCCTGGTAGGTTACAGTCCACAGGGTCGCAAAGAGTCGGACACGACTGAGCAACTTCACTCACTCAGGAAAGAAACACCATACAGAAGGCAAGTTACCTTGCAGGACTGAGAAGAAGAAAGAATGCAAAGTGAGTGAGAATTTGCTCATTGTGAGCCTACAATTCTGGCTCTAATCTTGATGGAAAAGTCTAGAAGACAGAATATGAATAGATTCAGTTGCCATGCCCTTTTACAATCAGATAGGCTTGTGCTCAGCACCATCTATACATTTTTTTTTTTTTTCTGATCTTGTTGGCATAGCTTATTTGATAACTCCCTCAATTGTGTACCTAATCTCTGGCTTCTCACTTCCACAGGAGTAAAATATATGTACAAAAATATATATTTAGATAAGAGATTAACTTTCAAATTAATACATTTGGTTTTTATTTTCTCACTGAAAAAATGCACTCTTATAAATGGAATAGTTGTATCTATTCATAGTTGTGCATTTATCCTGCAATATTTAGACCATAAAAGAAAAAAAGAAAAAAAAAAAAAAAACCCAGTGGAAGAAAATGGAAATGATCCAAGATATTAGCATCCTGTTGAAATAAAAGTAAAACTTGGAAGTTTGTCCCTACCTACCAGAACACTTTTATGTCACAGGTGGGTGAGTGCTTGAGTAGCTTTATTATTTAATGTCATTTTAGAAGTAAAAGGGAATGTGGGTAGCTTTGGCCTGAGAGAGTCACCTAGAAAGAGATCATTTAAAAGAGAGATTTGATTATGGGAAACCAGTGGGTGTTCACTCTCCTATCTTGTCGTGATCTTTGTGCAAATACAGCTCACTCTCTATGGATACTGACTGAAATTGTTCCAGGGTTTCCGAGGAATAAGGAGCATTTTATTACTTAGGCTTTCAGGCTGCCTTGAGCTTTGCCTGAGGCTGTTCAGAAGAGATCTTCAACAGAGAAGACCTGCAAAGCAAGCATGAAGTGCCCAGTGGAACCTCAGGAAAAGGATTCATTTAAACATCTCTGAAAAGGAAATTTCCAGAATCTTGGAAATGGAACTCTGTCTTAAATAGCTTGTAATTGACTGCTTATATCAAGTCTCCATGATATCCTGTCTTCAGAGCAGCATCAAAAGGGGTCATGGGAGCAGCAGCAGTATCCATCTGAGCATAGCAGCCTTCTGGGAAGATGTTTGCCCTCCTGATAGAGTTATTTGTCTAGGGTTGAGGAGTCATTTTTAAAATTCCCATGGGGATGTTTTTTTTTCACTCACTGAAAAGAAACATTATTGGAGTCACAGAAACTAATTTTTTTCCTGTTTATGTCCAAAAATATCCATCTGATAGCCTGTGAAGTGTGACTTGATGAAGCTTTGGGGGTCTTCACTTTATGTTTGATACAATATTTTGAACAGAGGAAAGAGAGGAAATAGGACCAGGCATCTTGCCCCATTAGATAGCATTCAGTAGCCCCTACAGCTGATTAATTCACTGTCAAACTCTACAGGGAGAAAGGACTGAAGACGCCCGAATCAAAAAAGAATCACACAGAATGTGACAGATGGGATAAACAAGTTGAGGGAGATGGTAGAAATGATGATATTTTTTCTCTACTAATAACAACACTGGTGAATTTGCCGGTCTCGGTATGAAAATGATCATTTTTCTTCCATCCTTATTTCAGTCAGTAACCACCCCATCAACCAAAAGCCTCAGAGTTTTTGCTAAAAATTTTGGTGACACATTGACCTTCAACTCCTCCTACTGAGATGCACAATTTTACTGAGAAAATTGACTTTCTCATGATGAAAACGCAGTAAAAGCAAAAAAAAAAAGAGAGAGAGAGAGAAAATGGATTTTCTCACCTGAAGGAATATCAGCATGACAGTGGAGGCCTTTGTCTTATTTGTGAAACTCATCACTCCATTCTGAGTGATCATGTCCACAAGACTGAAAATTATGGCCAAGTCCTTTTAATTTATGAAAAGTGAAGTTGCTCAGTCGTGTCAGACTCTTTGTGACCCCATGGACTGTAGAGTTCCAGGATCTTCCCTCCATGGGATTTTCCAGGCAAGAATACTGGAGTGGGTAGCCATTTCCTTCTCCAGGGGATCTTCCCAACCCAGGGATTAAACCTGGGTCTCCCACATTGCAAGCAGACTCCTTACCATTTGAGCCACCAAGTAAGTATGAAAAGAGTAATATTCATTTTTTAATGTTGCTTTTCCACATGAACTAAATTTAAAGTAGTATGATTTTATAATTTCTAAATTTATTATTTTTGTTTTTTCCTTGATTTAAAAATTGTGTGTTCCTAAAGTGTATTACATGCATAGTTTAGTAATTAAAGGGCTTTGAAATGCTGACATCAGAGCAGAAATCATTTCTGCATGTATGGGAAGTGTTAATATCTGTAAAATTTAAAAAGGAGTATAACTCAAGATTTTATATATCTTGACATTTAGATTTTCTAAAAGAACTTGTAATGGATGAGACTTTAGGTATTAGATGTGAAAAACAGAAAAAGACTCTAACTCTGTAGAAATTTAAGACTAGAGAATAAAATTTTAAAATAAATGGCTCTGAGTTATAAATGTCTAACTCTAGATTTTCAATTTAGCTGAACAAGGAGTTTTGCTTTAATATTTTAAATAATATTAAAATACTGAGCTGACACTTATTTGATCTTGTTCTAGGTGTATGTTTCCCAGTTAAAAGAAAAAACAAAACAGACTTTACCTTGACTCCCATTTGTAGCATCCTATTTCTTCAATAAATCAGAGTTCTTGGTGAGTTTTTCATGTCTCCTCTTTCTGATTTTACAGTTACTCCTCAAGTCAGTGTTAATTTCTACTTATTCCATACCATCAAAATTACTTTGATGAAATTCCAAAGTTCTCTGTGATGTTCATTCCAATGAATGAGTAGAAAGAATATCATTCATTTAATCCTCATCTTTCTTGATCTTCAGGAGTATTTGACACAGTTAACACTTGTTAGGGGAAAAATCTCCTTTATTTTTCATTCTAGAAGAAATTAAAATACCCTCTGGTTTTGCTCTTGTGATTCAAATCCTTTAACATCACCAATAAGAACTTACATTTTACCTCTATCACATCTCTGGGTTCACTTTGCATCTAACAGTATCCCTTCTCACCATGGTCCAGGCAGATCCGCTTCTTTCTGTTCTAGAATTCATTAAGCATTTTCCCAACTTAGGTTCTTCATATATATACACACTAAATTTAAATTCTCTTCAGACACTGTCCAAGTGACTAATTCTTTATCTTCTTTAAAATTCAACTTAAATGACAGGAAAGAAAGACCTTTCCTTAATTCCAGTTCCAACTTAGGTGCCATCCTTTTGTTACATCTACTCATAGATCTTCTTGGTATCACTAGTGAATAGAGTTTAATTCATATTTGAATCCCCAGGACACACCCTATTACATAGTAGGCTCTCAGTAAATATTTATTGCATAAATTAAGTATAGGTAGTCTCAACTTTTAAGGAACTTTGAATTGAATTAAAGTTTATTATAGTAGATCCTTTATTTGGAAAATATAACTTGCTTTCTGAATCTTACTTAGAATAAAATCCTAAGTGAAACCTAAAAAAATGAAAATGATCAGTTAAGCAAGAGGAGTAAGTAGAAATAGTGTCTCAAGTAGATGCAAATAAATATACAAAGTGCCAATAAAGAATGGAATATATAAACAACATGATGAAGCCTTGGGCACATCACTGTTCTGTGTGTAATAAAGATTGTCACAAACGACCACCCATCTTTAACATTCTCAGTTGGATATGCCAACACATAGTGACAATAATCATATTTTTACTTTACTTAAGTACCTTTAAAATATTTTAGTGAATCATTATGAGCATTATATAAGTAAATTGCCAGTGCAGGAGACACACGAGACATAGGTTTGATCCCTGGGGTTGAAAAGAACCCCGGAGTAGAAAATGGCAACCTGCTCCAGTATTCTTGGAATATTCCATGGACAAAGGAGCCTAGTGGGCTATAGTTCATGGGGTTGCAAAGAGCCAGACAATTGAGAGACTGAGCACAGCACATAAACTGTATTGGACACAGGGTTTGGTGTATTGCATTAATTATCTTGTTTATGCTCACCAGAACACAGAGTGGTAAATAATGCCATTATCTCTACTTTAGGGAGCATAAAAACTTAATTAATGTGCTATTTTATTTTATTAATTATTTTTATTTATTTGACTATACCAGGTCTAAATTGTGGCATGCAGGCCCTAGTTCCCTCACCAGGGATCAAACCCAGGCCTCCTGCATTCGGAGCACGGAGTCTTGGCCACTGGACTATCAGGGAAGTTCCAATTAATATGTTTAAAATCACAGAGGGTGTAAAAATCAGAACCTGAATTTAGACCTGGGGTTGTCACATTCTAAGTCTCATACTCTCAACCACTATCTCATGCCGTCTCTCATGATTCCTTTACACAGAAAGATTCCAAGTCTCAATGACTGACATCAAAATATAGACCTATCACAGCCATGCAAACAAGAGTGGACTGGCCAGGGTCTTTGGTCAGGAATTCTGGAGAGGTAAGAATAAAGAAGTGAAAGTTATATTCTTCAGGAATCCAGCAAGCTTTTAGCTATCCCTGTCTACTTAAAAGAAGTTCTTATTCAGGTAAGACGTTCTCAGAGTGTGGTCCTAGGACCATTACCATCTCCTTAAACTTGTTCAGAATGCAAATCCCCAAGCTTCATCTCAGGCACACAGACTCAGAAACTCTGAGAGTATTTCAATCAGCCCTCTGGGGCAGTCTGAGTTAGGCTAACACTTGAGAATCACAACTTCAGGTCATTTGGGTCTTGGGTCTTCTAGATTGCTAAACATAGGGTCATGGCCTCCACAAGTGGGCAGAGTGAGACAGCACACACTAAAACGCTCAGTTATATCCGACTCTGTGCAACCCTATGGACTGTAGCCCACTAGACTCCTCTGTCCATGGGATTCTCCAGGCAAGAACACTGGAGGAGATTTCTGTGCTGCCTTCCAGGGGAATCTTCCTGACTCAGGGATTGAACTGGCATCTCTTTTGTCTCCTGCAGGTTCTTTACCACTAGTGCCACCTGAGAAGCCCAGAGTGAGATTAGCATAAAGAATACCCACTTCAGGCCTTCCATTTCGTGTTTACAGGGTATGAGAAAACCAAGAATTTGCAAATTGCAAAGGAAGCATTTTTCATCTGTTCAGTGGTGATTCAGAGCACTGAATTTCCACTATTCCCTCTGGCTATTTACACTATTTGAACTATGACTCCACTTACAAACAAGTGAATGTTTGGCATGAGGAGGCTGGAGGGGATGAGTGTAGACTAATGGTATAATGAAGTGTGGCTGCAGTGCTGAGCCTCCAGGAACTCACAAATGGATGGTGAGAGGGTAGGAAAAACAGAACAGACAGGAAGCACAAAAGAGCAAAGGTGTTTGTCATGTGGAGAAAAAAATGTGAAATTAGCATCAAAGTCCCTGAGCTCTAATCTCAGCTCAACTGTTTTCAATTTATGTTAATATGAGCAACTAATCTAACTAAATGCCTATATATTTAAACTGCAAAAATACTTCTACCTATCTAACAAAGTTTTATTGTGAAATCCAATGAGGTAATGACTGCCATCTCTTTGAAAACTATATAAAGTTCTATGTCAGTCATTAATTTGACAGAAATTATTATTTAATGCATTCTACACTTATTAGCAACAATAATTGCTTCCAAGTAATCCTTCCACTTTAATTAACAATGTAACTCTGTGGACTTGCATAAACCAATCAATCCTAAAGAAAAGAAACTCTGAATACTCATTGGAAGGACTGATGCTGAACCTAAAGCTCCAATACTTTGGCCACCCGATGCAAAGAGTCAACTCATTGCAAAATATCCTGATGCAGGGAAAGACTGAAGACAAAAGGAGAAGAGGGCAACAGAGGATGAGATGGTTGGATGGCATCATGGACTCAGTGGACTTGAGTCTGAGCAAACTCTGGGAGATAGTGAAGGACAAGGAAGCTTGGCATGCTACAGTTCATGGGGCTGCGGAGTTGGACATGACTGAGCAACTGAACAACAAAGCTTATTTACCTCTTATGAATTTAATAGAAATGTTTTTCCTATGTAAGTGACAGAACCTCAACTCAAACATAGGAATGGTTTATACATAGGGATGTCATTGACTCAGATCACTGGAGGTTTAGAGCTTCCTTCCATTGAGAGAGGGACTCAAACATGATGCCATGGCTCTGTACTCTTTCCCCAGTTCAGGTCATCTCTGCTTCTCTTTTCACATCAACTTCATACATTTCTCCTTCAGATAGGCTTTTTTTTCCTTATCAACAAGAAATATGTCATAACCAAACCCCCATATTCTATCCTTTGCACCAAAATGATCCAAAGTGAAGATAGCTTTTCTAAGATTCCCAGTGAAAAATGCAGAGGAAGGTTTTAATTGGCCCAGCTAGGTCCTCACACCGATTTATTAGGCAATCATTCTTCTGTGGAGATGCAGAGCTATATTGAATGGTCCTGGATCTCTTTCTAATCCTGTTGCAGGGGAGAATAGGGTAAAGAAGTTGACATTTCAACAGGCTCACAAATGGGAAATATTCCAAAGATCCAGATAAAGAAAGATGAAGAATTGCCTGCCACTGACTAAACTTTGGACTTCCCTGGTGGCTCAGAGGGTAAAGCATCTGTCTACAATGCGGGAGACCTGGGTACGATCCCTGGGTCGGGAAGATCCGCTGGAGAAGGAAATGGCAATCCACTCTAGTACTATTGCCTGGAAAATCCCATGGACAGAGGAGCCTGATAGGTTACAGTCCATGGGTTCACAAACTGTCAGACAAGACTGAGCGACTACACTTTATCTGGAATTGCTGAAAATAACCAAATAAATGCATGAAAAAAAAAAAAAAAAAAAAAAACCAAAGCAAGAAGCTAACAGTAATGGAATCAGAAAACGGAAATGGGAAACTTAGATACAGCAAATTTTGGTTGACTTTGGCAGTCAAGCACTTCCATCCCATTCCATTTTGCTATGAAGCACTGGACATGCAGAGGCACAAGGAAAAAACAAACAAACAAACAAAAAACTTCGAGTTTGAAAGATATGAGAAGGCAGCAAATGTTGCCTGTTTTGAAATACTGCCCCCAAGTTTGGCAATAGTGATATGCTGATGGTTTTCCTGAAATATCTTTATTGATTTGTAGGCTATAAACTTCAGTTTTTCATAATTCAATCTAGTATTTCCAATTTTCCACAATCCTGTTTCTCCAGGACAGCACCAGATTGTTATGCAACAAATTCCAATCCAAAGACTATTCTGAAACTCATCTTCTCACTGTCCTCTTTTTTAAAAAACTGTCTAAATATTGCTTGCTTAATATTTCCTTTTAAAATATCTTTAGTACAGAATCAAACTTTTAAAAGTCAACCTTTGTGGTATTTTCTTAGAGCATGAAAGATAAAAGTATAATAATTATATATATTTATAATTCTATGTAATTATATATTATATTATGATATAATATAAAAGGAGAGAAGTGAAGTGAAAGTCGTTCAGTTGTGTCCAATTCTTTGGGAACCTATGGACTATACAGTTCATGAAATTCTCCAGGCCAGAATACTGGAGTAGGTAGACTTTCCCTTCTCCAGGGGATTTCCCAACCCAGGGATCGAACCCAGGTCTCCTGCATTGCAGGTGGATTCTTTACCAGCTGAGCTATCAGGGAAGCCCCAAAATGAGAGAAGCAATTTTCAAAAAGACAGACAACACTAGTGCTTTTTATTTCTAAAGCATGAGGTAACCAGAACTGAAATTTCTCTTGAAAAATGGTTCTGCTTTGTTCCTTCATTGCCAATTTGGCTCAGGTTGAATGTGTCATCTCAAGGTGGATTTAACCCCGGTCAGAGAAGTTGAAGTGATATAAGTAAGTAATTATTATAAATGTTAAAATACATTTTGCTGCTTATAGTATGTTTGCTTATCTCTTTAGGGAACTAACTGTTCATTTCCTTGTGTTCTCAAAATGTAGCCATTTAAAGCAACTTAATTATAATAATTTTGGAAGCATTTCCTTCCTCATGGACTCATTAACTTAGTTGAAATTAAAATTTTGATAGATACCACTATGACTAGAGTCACACGTTTTACATGTAATTATAAAGTTAGAGCAAAGTTAGAACAAAAATAGTGCACCTATTTACCACTTCATTTGCTGATTAATTAGTAGCATTTGGAATCAGGCCAGCCTATAGAGCAAAGGCATACTAACTAAATTTTAAAAATATCTTCAGAATTTGAATTTTTCCTGGGTTCCAGGATTTGCTAGTCTCTTTGTTTTTAAAGTAGTGTTTAACATTTAGAAAATATTCTAATTTATCATTCATTACTGTTCCAAATAAATAGGATAAAAATATTTTAAATTGTTTTAGTGAGATTAGTATTGAATAAATTGGGGTAGATGACAGAAACTGATTAGTGAATATATAAAATAAATTCCTCTGAACACAATTTTTCATATATTTGACTGTGGAACTACCCGTGCTTTTCTTCCCAAATGGCAAGTCTTTTGATCTTTTTCTTCTGCTCTTTTCCTCTCATCTGTGGACCAGCTGCCATGTGTCTTAACAGAACACTGCATACCTCTCTCTGTAATACCCTTCAGATGTTTACTTCTGTGTGAAAGATTAGACATGTCTTTAAACTATAGCAGCATCTCATCAAGAAAAGTGCTTAACCTTTTGATGTTTACTTTTAATTTCACTAAGCCAGTGATCATCCTCAACAAGCTAATCAATCATTGTAGTGACTGATGAAATTAACAAGGCAGAAACAAACTCTTGATTGTCTGAAGAGCAGTATACAATATTTAAATTACAGTAAGTCCCCTATATATGAACCTTCAAGTTGCAAGCTTTCAAGTGGATGCATGTTCATATGTCCAAACACATGAGTTATATCACATAAGGTGTACATCATCACAATGCATGCATCCTCTACAAATGGTTGTGCTTTTGTGAACTCTATGGTATTATATAGAGTACAGTGGTACAACATCTTTGTTTCAAGCTCAGGATGTCCAGAAGCAAGAGTAAAAGCAGTGGTGATGTAGCTGGTACTACAGTACATTCCAAGGTTCTGTACTGTAAAATTAAAAACTCATTCTTTATTTTTTGTGTTTATTTGTTATGTATTACTTCTCCTATAATATATGTTATTGTATTTCTCCAATATGATAAAAAAGGTGTTATAAGCCTATTATAGTACAGTACTATATATAGTCTTTTGTGTTAGCTGGGTCCCTAACAAACTTGCTTGCATAACAGAACTTGTTGGAAGAGGACTTACTGTAATATCCTGTAGGGTGGCTTTTCCCAGAGATAAATCTTCACTTTTTTTTTTAAATTCTCCCTAGGCCAAAAGGCTTCATAGAATAATTTCTGAAAGTTGACTTAATTTTGACTTGTATAAGCTTATATTTGCTGTTGTTTTGTCATTAAACATGTCTGACTCTTTGTGACCCAGTGGATTGTAGCCTGAAAGACTTCTGTCCATGGAGTTTTCCAGGCAAGAATATTAACGTGGGTTGCCATTTCCTTCTCCAAGGGATCTTTCCAAACCAGATATCAATCCTACATCTCTTGCATCTCTGGCATTAGCAGGTGGATTCTTTACCACTGAGCCACTAGGAAATCTCATATTAGGGTTTACTGTTTCTTTTATTCCCCCTTTTTTTCCTGGCCATGTTGCATGGCATGTGGGATTTTAGTTCCTCAACCAGGGATTGAACCCTAGCAGTGGAACTGTGAAGACCTGACCACTGGACAGCTGGTAATTCCTTATATTATGGTTTTATTAACATTTAATTTTATATTTATATCATTTTCTGTAACTAAATTAGGGTCAATAAAAGATAAAGGCTAGCAATTTTTAAGTCAATAGTATAAAAGGGACATGCAATTACAATATTCTACAGTTAATGCAATTAGTATTAAAACCAATTTATCTTTGTAAAAAGCAAAAACACCTATCTTACAAATATGTTGACTCTCACACTGAAGTTACACTGACATTCAATATTTGTATAGATAATTTACAAATTAAAATATCTAAATAGATAAGCTGCCATAAAGGTGGTGTCATTTGCATATCTGAAGTTATTGAGATTTCTCCCGGCAATCTTGATTACAGCTTGTGCTTCTTCCAGCCCAGCGTTTCTCATGATGTACTCTGCATATAAGTAAATAAGCAGAGTGACAATATAGAGCCTTGACGTACTCCTTTTCCTATTTGGAGCCAGTTAGTTGTTTCATGTCCAGTTCTAACTGTTGCTTCCTGACCTGCATACAGGTTTCTCAAGAGGCAGGTCAGGTGGTCTGGTATTCCCATCTCTTTCAGAATTTTCCACAGTTTATTGTGATGCACACAGTCAAAGGCTTTGGCATAGTCAATAAAGCAGAAATAGATGTTTTTCTGGAGCTCTCTTGCTTTTCCCATGATCCAGCAGATGTTGGCAATTTGATCTCTGGTTCCTCTGCCTTTTCTAAAACCAGCTTGAAGATCTGGAAGTTCATGGTTCATGTATTGCTGAAGCCTGGCTTGCAGAATTTTGAGCATTACATTACTAGTGTGTGAGATGAGTGCAATTGTTCGGTAGTTTGAGCATTCTTTGGCATTGCCTTTCTTTGGGATTGGAATGAAAACTGACCTTTTCCATTCCTGTGGCCACTGCTGAGTTTTCCAAATTTGCTGGCATATTGAGTGCAGCCCTTTCACAGCACCATCTTTCAGGATTTGAAAGCTCAACTAGAATGCCATCACCTCCACTAGCTTTGTTCGTACTGGTGCTTTCTAAAGTCCACTTGACTTCACATTCTAGGATGTCTGGCTCTAGGTGAGTGATCACACCATCGTGATTATCTTGGTTGTGAAGATCTTTTTTGTGCAGTTCTTCTGTGTATTCTTGCCACCTCTTCTTAATATCTTCTGCTTTTGTTAGGTCCATACCATTTCTATCCTTTATCAAGCCCATCAATGCATGAAATGTTCCCGTGGTATCTCTAGTTTTCTTGAAGAAATCTCAAGTCTTTCCCATTCTGTTGTTTTCCTCTATTTCTTTGCATTGATCCCTGAGGAAAGCTTTCTTATTTCTTCTTGCTATTCTTTGGAACTCTGCATTCAGATGCTTATATCTTTCCTTTTCTCCTTTGCTTTTTGCTTCTCTTCTTTTCACAGCTATTTGTAAGGCCTCCCCAGACAGCCATTTTTCTTTTTTGCATTTCTCTTCCATGGGGATGGTCTTGATCCCTATCTCCTGTACAATGTCATGAACCTCAGTCCACAGTTCATCAGGCACTCTGTCAGATCTATGCCCTTAAATCCATTTCTCACTTCCACTGTGTATTCATAAGGGATTTGATTTAGGTCATACCTGAATGGTCTAGTTGTTTTAACTACTTTCTTCAATTTCAGTCTGAATTTGGCAATAAGGAGTTCATGTTCTGAGCCACAGTCAGCTCCCAGTCTTGTTTTTGCTGACTGTATAGAGCTTCTCCATCTTTGGTTGCCAAGAATATAATCAATCTGACTTCGGTGTTGACCATCTGGTGATGTCTATGTGTAGAGTCTTCTCTTGTGTTGTTGGAAGAGGGTGTTTGCTATGACCAGTGCATTTTCTTGGCAATTCTATTAGTCTTTGCTCTGCTTCATTTCGCATTCCAAGACCAAATTTGCCTGTTACTCCAGGTGTTTCTTGACTTCCTACTTTTATATTCCAGTCCCCTATAATGAAAAGGATATCTTTTTTGGGTGTTAGTTCTAGAAGGTCTTGTAGGTCTTCCTAGAACTGTTCAACATCAGCTTCTTCAGCGTTACTGGTTGGGGCATATACTTGGATTACTGTGATATTGAGTGCTTTGCCTTGGAAACAAACAGAGATCATTCTGTTGTTTTTGTGATTGCAAGTACTTGGATGCATGTACTGCATTTTGGACTCTTTCGTTGACCATGATAGCTACTCCATTTCTTCTGAGGGATTCCTGCCCACAGTATCAGAAATAATGGTCATCTGAGTTAAATTCACCCATTCCAGTCCTTTTTAGTCGCTGATTCCTAGAATGTTGATGTTCACTCTTGCCATCTCCTGTTTGACCACTTCCAATTTGCCTTGATTCATGTACCTGACATTCCAGGTTCCAACCTGGAATATTGCTCTTTACAACCTCGGACCTTCCTTCTATCACCAGTCACATCCACAGCTGGGCATTGTTTTTGCTTTGGCTCCATCCCTTCATTCTTTCTAGAGTTACTTCTGCATTGATCTCCAGTAGCATATTGAACACCTACTGACCTGGGGAGTTCCTCTTTCAGTATCCTATCATTTTGCCGTTTCACACTGTTCATGACATTCTCAAGGCAAGAATACTGAAGTGGTTTCCCATTCCCTTCTCCAGTGGACCACATTCTGTCAGACCTCTTCATCATGACCTGCCCATCTTGGGTTGCACCACGGGCATGGCTTACTTTCATTGAGTTAGACAAGGCTATGGTCCTAGTGTGATTAGATTGACTAGTTTTCTGTGAGTATGGTTTCAGTGTGTCTGCCCCCTGATGCCCTCTTGCAATACCTACCATCTTACTTGGTTTTTTCTTACCTTGGACTTTGGGTATATCTTCACACCTGCTCCAGCAAAGAGCAGCCGCTGCTCCTTACCTTGGACGAGGGGTATCTCCTCACCACCGCCCCTCCAGACTCTGAATGTGGAATAGCTCCTCTAGGCACTCCTGCACACACGCAGCCACCACTCCTTGGACATGGGGTAGCTCCTCCCAGCCGCCGCCCCGACCTCGGACATGTGGTAGTTCCTCTCAGCTGCTCCACCCTTATGGCAGAAAGTGAAGAGGAATTAAAAAGCCTCTTGATGAAAGTGAAAGCGGAGAGTGAAAAAGTTGGCTTAAAGCTCAACATTCCAAGAATGAAGATCATGGCATCCGGTCCCATCACTTCATGGGAAAATAGATGGGAAAACAGTGAAAACAATGTCAGACTTTATTTTTGGGGGCTCCAAAATCACTGCAGATGGTGACTGCAGCCATGAAATTAAAAGAGGCTTACTCCTTGGAAGAAAAGTTATGACCAACCTAGAGAGCATATTCAAAAGCAGAGACATTACTTTGCCAACAAAGGTCTGTCTAGTCAAGGCTATGGTTTTTCCAGTAGTAATGTATGGATGCGAGAGTTCGATTGTGAAGAAAGCTGAGTGCCAAAGAATTTATGGTTTTGAACTGTGGTGTTGGAGAAGACTCTTGAGAGTCCCATGGACTACAAGGAGATCCAACCAGTCCATTCTGAAGGAGATCAGCCCTGGGATTTCTTTGGAAGGATGATGCTAAAGATGAAACTCCAGTACTTTGTCCACGTCATGCGAAGAGTTGACTCATTGGAAAAGACTCTGATGCTGGTAGGGATTGGGGGCAGGAGGAGAAGGGGACAGAGGATAAGATGGCTGGATGGCATCACCGACTCGATGGACGTGAGTTTGAGTGAACTCTGGGAGACCGTGATGGACAGGGAGTCCTGGCCTGCTGCAATTCATGGGGTTGCAAAGAGTCGGACACAACTGAGTGACTGAACTGAACTGAACTGAATACCTTCATAGATTTCTCAGGAAGATTCCACTTAACTCCACCATAGTTACAATGTGCTCAACTAGTCCATTTACTCTCACATTTGATTAATATAAACAGTGTCTTTAAATTGGTTTTATCAATCCCAGTTTTACTTAAGATAAAACTGGGCATCAATAGTATTAAGTAACTTGTCTCAGGACACATGTGGAAGAGGTTGCAGCAGCTATGATTTGAACAAATATCTGTTTTGTAGGAGGTCTCGTTTCATAAAACATCACTCTGTCCTGTACAGTTTCCTTACGATATTCACTTTATAAAGGTCTAACTGGCATTACGCACAGCATTCACTGGTTTGTTTCCCTGCAAAGATGGCTTCTGTGGACATTCCTTTTGGCCACACTTCTACAGTTTAAAGTAAGAACCTAGTTTTCCTCAAGTATAGATAGAGTGTAGCTTCTGAATTCATCCATGTGGCAACTTAGCTGATGTTGAAGAATGGTTCTGATATATATTTGTTATCATTTTATTATTTCTTTACATTCCCATAACCAAGTATATATTTTATAAAACTCTGCAAAATTTTACTCTTTCTAAAACACAAGAGTTTTCCTCTTTTCTAACACAAATTTTCATTACCTCCTTCCAATAGAATTGACTGGAAGATTTAGAAATGAAATACTGCCTGAGCTTTTGAGATATAAAATTGAGTTAAATTTACTCTACACAGTACCTGCTCTCTAGGGGCTGCATAATCTTTCATATCTCTAAAATCTTGTTGCTGATATATATGAATTAAAAAAGAAGCCAACTCAAGAAGATGATTCAAGATGCACAAAAAGTAAATCCCATTAGAATGGATTTACAATTCAATTACATAAAGTCCAAGGGACTAGACAAATTATTGGGGCTATTCAGATTATTTCATTAGAGTGAAATTTCACTGAATTAAAAAAAAAAAAAGAGTTACTAGCTATACTTTAAAAAGACAGCTAAATATCACTGTTCTAACATGATTTGACTTGCTCATAATTTCCTAAAACTGATTTCATCTACATAGCTTATTGCAAGAAGTTTCATTTTAGCTTTTCAAGAAATCCCAAATTACTGAATAACAATATGTATCTTCAGGTGTATTTTTTTTTTGCTGAGCAGAGACTGCATGTGCTTTTATGTAAGTATGTGAGTAAATAATGTATTCTGAAAAATTAACTCAACATGCTACTCACAACATGAAAATGTTATTTTAATGAATACCCTAACTATATCTTCTTTACAAATTTCAGCTAAGAAAAATGTTCTATTTATTAGGATTCTTACTAAAAATGTGTAAGAAATCAGTTGAGAAAGTGGTAACATTGAAAAGGGGCAATATTAAAACCACATTTGGATGTGAAAAAAGCATGATTCACATTTTCAGTTCAAGTTTGCTTCCTTCACTCAAGTGAATAGTCCTCCAGTTTAGCAAAAATAAAAGATATAGAGAAATAGCAAAGGAATTGTTGGTAAATCTTTGAAGGAACTGTGTACATAACTCTCTTAGTGATTTACATCACAATATATATGGAAATGCTTAACCCACTAGTTGGAACTGTTGCACAATTCTGAAATGAGGGTTCACTATTTAATAAGAGAATAAAGAGTGAGCTTCCCTGGTAGCTCAGTGGTAAAGAATCCACCCACTAATGCAAGAGACGTGGGTTCAATCCCAGGGTCAGGAAGATCCCTGGAGAAGGAAATGGCAAACAACTCTAGCATTCTTGCCTGGGAAATCTATGGACAGAGGGCCTGGTGGGCTACTGTCCGTGGAGTCCCAAAGAGCTGGACATTATTTAGTAACAAATAACAACATTAACATATGGAATAAGGAATATGAAACTCTAAATTCTGTTGGCAGTTAAACTTTCATTCATTATATACATTTTTGTACACCTTTTTATCATGTTTTTGTGCTTCCTTTCCTTCATTCCTTCCACAAAGAATTAAAATTCTCTTCTAAGCCTTTCAGTGAAAGTGAAGATCAATTCTTTCTGAATATTTATTCATTCATTCAAAGATTTTTTTTTTCTTTATTTCAAATACCAGACTTTCTCTGGCACTGATGGCAGAGCAATGAACAGGAAAGTCAGGTCCTGCTCCTATGGAGCTTGGCAGGAAGGCAAATAATAAATAAGTTTTTAAAATTTGATAAGATGAATGTGGTAGGAGTTGGAAAGGCTTTGCTAAAATAGAGAACTGGGGATTATTTTGAATTCAGTGTTAGGTATGGTCTCCCTTGAAAAATAATATTAAATCAGATGCATACATTTTATAAATAATCAAAAAGGTTGTAGATGCAGAAAACAGCCAAGGTAAAGGTCTGAGGAAGTTGAAATTAGAATATCAAATAAAGAAGGAATTCCAGTGTACTTATAGACTAAGGGACTTGATCCTCAGAGCCTCAATCTTGTGGGGAAATGGAGGCCATGGAAAGTTAAGGAAGAACTGCTATCTTTATGGCTGATCATCTCACCCTTTCTTTCAATGCTTTGGTCCACTTATGAACTCCATTTCCCAGCCTCCTTTGTAATAATTTAAGGTCATGTAATGACTATAACCATTCAAACATGGCCATAAATGTTTCATGTCTCTTCCAAGTTTACTTCATAAGATTCTCTTGCATAACTCTCCATGAATTTTCCCCAGGCTTGGTTTAGAAGTCACCTGTTGAAGCAGGCTGAGTCACAAATTGAGCTTTTTTATAAATTCACAATGATGGAAAGTTGTATGCTTTTCAGGAAAGCTGATTTGGACTTCACATGGGGAAAAATATAAGCAACTACTAAATATTTGGGATTTATCTGTTAGAATTATCTAAACTAATTTATTTGTAAAAACATTTTTTGACATCTATGCAATTCCATAATTGTCACTGAACCTTTTTTTAAAGTGATCTATACTTTATATTATAATAGGTTTAGTTGCTCAGTCTTGTCCTACTCTTTTTATGACCCCATGGACTGTAGCCTGTCAGGCTCTGCTGTCCATGGAATTCTCCAGGCAAGAATACTGGATTGGGTAGTGATTCCCTTCTCTGGGGCTTCCCTGGTGGCTCAGGGGTTAAAGCATCTGCCTGGAATGCTGGAGACCTGGGTTCGATCCCTGGGTCAGGAAGATCCCCTGGAGAAGGAAATGGCAACCCACTCCAGTACTCTTGCCTGGAGAATCCCATGGAGGGAGGAGCCTGGTAGGCTACAGTCCATGGGGTCGCAAAGAGTCAGACACGACTGAGTGACTTCACTTCACTTCACTTCCCTTCTCTAGCTGATCTTCCCAAGTCAGAGATTGAACCTGGCTTTCCTGCATTGCAGGCAGATTCTTTACTGTATAAGCCACCAGAGAAATTTTCAGTGAACTGTTTGGATCTTATTTTAATGGCAATAATGTAGTTGCTGTTCAGTCACTCAGTCGTGTTCAACTTTTTGTGGCACTATGGACTGTGGCATGCCAGGCTTCCCTGTCCTTCACTATCTCCTGGAGCTTGCTCAAACCCATGTCCATCAAGTCGGTGATGCCACCCAACCATCTTATCCTCTGTTGTCCCCTTCTCCCACTGCCTTCAAACTTTCCCAGCATCAAGATATTTTCCAATAAGTCCACTCTTCGTATCAGGTGGCCAAAATATTGGAGTTTCAACTTCATCATCAGTCTTTCCAATGAATATTCAGGGTTGATTTCCTTTAGGATTGACTGGTTGGATCTCCTTGCAGTCCAAGGGACTCTCAAGAGTCTTCTCCAACACCATAGTTTGAAAGCATCAATTCTTTAGCTCTCAGCCTTCTTTATGGTCCAAACTCTCACATCCATACATGATAACTGGAAAAACCATAGCTTTGACTATATGGACATTTGTCAGCAAAGTGATGTCTCTGCTTTTTAATACACTGTCTAAGTTTGTCATAGCTTTTCTTCCAAGGAAGTGTCTTTTAATTTCGTGGCTGCAGTCACCATCTGCAGTAATTTTGGAACCCAAGGAAATAAAGTCTGTCACTGTTTCCATTGTTTCTGCATCTATTTGCTATGAAGTGAGGACTGGATGCCATGATCTTAGCTTTTCAAATGTTGGGTTTTAAGCTAGCTTTTTTACTCTTCTTTTTTACCTTCATCAAGAGAGTCTTTACCTCCTCTTGGCTTTCTGCCATAAGCAGGACTCTATGGGGCCTTCCCAAGACAGATCCCCCTCCCCCATGCCTTTCTCCTGCCGCTTGCTTGTAGGAAAAATTTGACCTTCTAAGATGTCCCCAAGTTCTAAAGGATAAGTTTAATCAGAAATAGGAAAATGCAGAAAGAAAGGAAAACAGTCAAGTAAGACAAAATAATTATAGTTTAGCCATTAAACAAAACCAAGGACATTTAATTCCTTGGACTTCAAGGACTATAGAAAATACTCTGAGCTATATCTTTTGAGACTGAAAGCCCCACAGATGGAAAAACTTAACTGTATGCTGCCCAAAAGCAATTAGAGCCCAGACTGGTAGAAACCAGAAGGATGATGAGGTTGACAAGGTGATATTTTACCCTGGGTCCCACGTTCCCATGACAAGACTAATATTTTTTGTTGTTTGAGAACATCCTTACTTTTTTGTCACTAAAACATGTGCCAAGTTCACTTCTCCAGGAAATCCTATTTCATACATATCCTAATCCATGTATACATACTTGCTTATAATTATTTAAGTACCTTCTCATTTGTAGCTTCTGCTGCTGCAGCTGCTAAGTCGCTTCAGTCGTGCCCGACTCTGTACGACCTCATAGACGGCAGCTCACCAGGTTCCTCTGTCCCTGGGATTGTCCAGGCAAGAACACTGGAGTGTGTTGCCATTTCCTTCTCCAATACATGAAAGTGAAGTCTCTCAGTCATGTCCAGCTCTTAGTGACCCCATGGACTGCAGCCCACCAGGCTCCCCCATCCCTGGGATTCTCCAGGCAAGAACACTGGAGTGGATTGCCATTTCCTTCTCCAATGTATGAAAGTGAAAAGTGAAAGTGAAGTCATTCAGTCGTGTCCGACTCTTTGCGACCCCATGGACTGTAGCCTACCAGGCTCCTCTGTCCATGGGATTTTCCAGGCAAGAATACTGGAGTGGGGTGCCATTGCCTTCTCCCTCATCTATAGCTATATTGAATTAACCTGAATTCATACTGGCATTTCTGACTTTAATTCAGTAATACATGGTTTATTTTAACCCTTCCTCCTGATAATTGGCAATCCCCCTTTCCAACAGTGAGAAACCTGGCATCCCAATCTATCATCCACTTATTTATTTGTTCAGTCTTGGAATTCATGCACAACTGTTTCAGAATTATTAACCTGTAATGCTGTAAGAAATAGCTTTATCAATCAGAGTAGAATGCTTATATACAATTGTTTTTGTCTTAATTTTAAAGTTTTCAATCAAAATATCATACTCCAATGTTTCTTAGGTCAGTCTCTTTACCCTTCACCACTTCAGTGAAGATGTGTCATTATTTTCAATATACGTATTTTGTCACAGTCTGCATTCCTTCCCAGTATCCACTAATATTCTTGTTGCTTATATTTTTAATTTGATTGTGGTAGATTTGGGCTTCCCAGGTGACTCAGTGGTAAAAATAAACAAACAAACAAACAACAACAACAAGGAAAAAAAAAAAAAAAACCTGCCTGCTAATACAGGAGACACTGGTGTGGTTCCTAGGTTGGGAAGATCCCTTGGAGAAGGTAATGGCAACCCACTCCAGTATTCTTGCCTGGAAAATTCCATGGACAGAGGAGCCTGGCAGGTTACAGTCCTTGGGGTTGCAAAGAGTTAGACACAGTTGAGAACACATGCACACACTCACATGCTAGATGTAGTCTTTCTGATATGAAGGTCTCTGGTTTTTTAACAAATGCATAATATCATGTTCTCACTCCTAGGATACAGCGTGTATCCAGTATTTCAAAATTCTCTTCTGTCTCCTCTAGTAAAACACTCCCATCTCCTCTCCAAGTTCTTGATTCAAGAAACTGAATGAATTGTAGTATTATCTTTGAAATAGGTAGGCTTATGTGATTATTCAGTTTATATTGAGTCTGAGAGACTTTATGACTCCCACTGTGACCAGTTTCCTCTCTGACTTTCAGTAGATGTACCCTGGATATTTCCAGAGGGGTGATGTGAAAGAAGAAAATCACTGAGAGAATGTGGAAAAGTTAAGTGAAATGCAACAGATTGCTTTTCTAAATTAGAAGATATATTAAAACCTAGAAACATCTATATTCAATGTCTGTAGAAAGGTAGTTGAAGACTTGTATGTGAAATAAATTAAGAAATAGATCATACAGCATAGGGAAATAGCCATTATTTTATAATATATATAAATGGGGTATATTTATGTTTTCTGTAAAAATATTGAACCACTACATTGTACACCAGAAACTAATATAATATTGTAAATCAACGATAGCTCAATAAACAAAAATTCACACAAATATTTTTATTTTTTTTTTTCATTTTTTTTTATTTTTTTTATTTTTTATTTTTTATTTTTTTATTAAATTTTAAAATCTTTAATTCTTACATGTGTTCCCAAACATGAAACCCCCTTCCACCTCCCTCCCCATAACATCTCTGTGGGTGATCCCCATGCACCCGCCCCAAGCATGCTGTATCCTGCGTCAGACATAGACTGGCGATTCAATTCTTACATGATAGTATACATGATAGAATGCCATTCTCCCAAATCATCCCGCCCTCTCCCTCTCTCTCTGAGTCCAAAAGTCCGTTATACACAGCTGTGTCTTTTTTCCTGTATTGCATACAGGGTCGTCATTGCCATCTTTCTAAATTCCATATATATGTGTTAGTATACTGTATTGGTGTTTTTCTTTCTGGCTTACTTCACTCTGTATAATCGGCTCCAGTTTCATCCATCTCATCAGAACTGATTCAAATGAATTCTTTTTAACGGCTGAGTAACAAATATTTTTAAAACTCACTGGTTTTAGAGTCATAAGAATTAGGTCCAAACCTAATTGACGCTGTGGGCCCTTAATTGTCAGTCATCCTATCCGAACCAGTGTTTTCACCTATACAAAGGACAGATCATTTTTTTGAAACATTTTTATTACTAAAATAATACAAATGAAAATCTAAAACATTATAGAAAGACAAAGTAATTTATTTAATGTTCTACAAAACAAAAAAAAGGCAAGAAACAAAGTGTATGAATGGGTATGATTATGGCTGTAAATAGTACATCAGGTATATAATAAAAAGACATATCATTTTAACTTTACTTACTCCAATAAGATTATTGGGAGGATTGAAAAATATAAAACCTTGGAACACATTTAATTTTTTTTAAATAAGTTACAATTTTTGTTATTAACTTTTTTGAGAACTAGAAATGCTATAGACATTTTTAAAACCATGATAGTAAACTTTGTATTTGCCAGCAAGGAAGTCTTATACAGAACAGTATAGGTTAACTCTGTATATGATGTTTCAAAGTGACTATTGAAAAAGAAAAAATATATATAATTGTTTCCAACTGAATTCTCTTGGGAGCAGTAATTCTCAACAATTATATCTTTTGGAAAGAAGAAAATAGCACCAACAGTACACTTAATGAAATGACTAATTCTCTATTTTCCTATAAGTAATTCAGGTTTAAAGTTAACATGAATTTTAAAGGAAAAAAAATACGGAGGGTCTATCTTCAAACTTTTCTAAGAAAAACATTTCTTGACTTAATCTTCAAAATCTGACTCTTACAATTGTTAGTATTAAGGAATTCTAATAACAACTCATGTGCCATGTGTCCATAACTTAAATACTAATTTTGCTCTCTGTCTAGTAAGGGTAGAGTCAAATAGACAGAATGAATGTAACAGTGGTGATTGCGACTGTGTGTGATGTCAGGCCCAAATCCAAAAATTGTCTATGACTCTCAGTGGCATAATAGGGAATGAAAGTGGTTGCAATAATCTCTTTGTAGCAGCATAACAAGAGAAAAATGATAGTTCTGTTTGAAGGTACATTTTATGTGTCATTTCATACAGAAAGTACATAGCCTAGAGACTGGGGAAAAAACATGGGATTTCTAGCTAAAATCTAATGAAGTAATTTAGCAAGGCCCTTCTTCATATGAAAATGTCTAAATATAATTTTAGATTACACTCTGAAAAATGCATATGAAAAATCAAAAGTATGTATGGAACTGATGCTTGAAAATATTACTTTTCCTCCATCAGAATTTGAAAATGTAAGTCATTACTTCAGTGACAGACATAGTTCTTACAGTGATCAGCATGAAAACTAGTGAATGATTATTAGAAATAAGCTGGAATCAGATCTGTATAAGACTCTCTAATTTTTCCTTCCCTGATAGCTCAGCTGGTAAAGAATCCACTTGCAATGCAGGAGACCCCAGTTTGTTTCCCGGGTCAGGAAGTTCCACAGGAGAAGGGATAGACTACACACTTCAATGTTCTTGGGCTTCCTTTGTGGCTCAGCTGGTAAAGAATCTGCCTGGAATGCGGGACACTTGGATTTGATCCCTGGGTTGGGAAGATCCCATGGAAAAGGGAAAGGCTACCCACTCCAGTATTCTGGCCTGGAGAATTCTGTGACAGTCCATGGAGGCGCAAAGAGTCAGACATGACTGAGTTACTTTCACTTCACTTTAATTTTTGATCTATAAAAAAATAAGTGTTGTTTTTTTTTTTTTTTCCTAAACTTATCAGCCTCACACTTCAGGCTGCTATAAAGATAAACGATCTCAGAAAGTGCTACATAAACAAGTTAACAATAAAATAACTTCTAAATATGAAGTGGGGACCTTATGGCTCTAAGAAAAAGGCAGGAATGCAAGACATTTGCCAAATTCTAAAGCAGCATCCTGATCTAAATTTAGAGAAGCTGGTGGTGGATCAAATGCCCAAGAGGAGTTAAGAAAACTGTTTCTTCAGTTATACATACATTGCCAGGGTTGTGTTGGCAAGAGAAATTTGTGTGCTTAACAATCATAAAGAGAGAAGGGGAGAAGAGTGTGCTGACCATTTGCCTGAATTAAAGATAATGTGTGCTATAAACAAGTAAACTGAAGAAATAGCTTTCATTATTCCCAGTCTTGATTTTGTGACATGGCTGCTCTTGGAGCATATTCTGTTACCCTCTGTGGATAGAATCTATACCTCTTCTTCTCTATAGACTGGATGTTTATGACTCCATCGATAGTGTTTTGGTTCAGTTGCTCAGTCATGTCCGACTCTTTGAGACCCCCATGGACTGCAGCTTGCCAGGCTTCCCTGTCTTTCATCATCTCCCGGAGCTTGCTCAAACTCATGTCCATCAAGTCAGTGATGCCATCCAACAATCTCATCCTCTGTCATCCCCTTCTCTTCCTGCCTTGAATCTTTCTCAGCATCAGTGTCTTTTCTAAGGAGTCAGTTCTTCACATCAGGCAGCCAAAGTATTGGAGCTTCAGCTTCAGCATCAGACCTTCCAATGAACATTCAGGACTGATTTCCTTTAGGATTGACTGGTTTGATCTCCTTGAAATCCAAGGGACTCTCAAGAGACTTCTCCAACTCACAGTTCAAAAGCATCAATTCTTCGACTCTCAGCTTTCTTCATAGTTCAACTCACATCTATACATGACTACTGGAAAAACCATAGCTTTGAATAGATGGACTTTTGTCACCAAACCAATGTCTCTGCTTTTTAATATGCTGTCTAGGTTTGTCATAGCTTTTCTTCCAAGGAGCAAGCTTCTTTTAATTTCTTGGCTGCAATCACCATCTGCAGTGATTTTGGAGCCCAAGAAAATAAAGTCTCTCACTGCTTCCATTGTGTCCCTCCAAACTTTAAATGTTAAATACTGATGCCCAAGGTAATAGTATAGGAAGTTTGGCCTTTAAGAAGTGATTTGTTCATGAACAGAGTTCTCATAAATGAAATGAGTGCCCTTACAAAGGAGACTCCAGTGAGCTTCCTTGCCCTTCTGCCATGTGAGGACACAGCAAAAAGATAGCCCTTGATGAACTCACCAGACCCCAAATCTGCCAGAGCCTTGACGTTCAACTTCCAGCAACCAGAATTATGAGAAATAAATATATGTTGTTAATAAGAACAACCTAGCCTGGTGGTTTCAAGACACAGTGACAGGACTCTAGGTTAATTCTGGAAAACAAAATGTTACCACTGTTCAGAGAGGGGTCTGGAGTCACACCTGCATGATATGAGTTCTAACTTTATAATCAACTATCTCAGTGACTCTGGGAAGCTATTGTAAACTTGTTTTGTTTCAGTTAATTTATCTTTAAAATGAGAATAATAATACTACGATCTGAAGAGATTGAGAGATTTTAAAAGTATCTACACACACTGCTTAGGAGAGTATTTGATCATAATAAATGTCCAATAAATATTAGATCTCATAATTATTAGAAACATTAAATCATTTCCTCATTAGATAAATGTTTGTTAAATGTAAATATTAAGACTATAAGATAAAAATTTTAGGGTAAGGAAGTTCTCTCTAAGGAGGACAGCTGGCAAATAGAAAAAAAAAAATTTCTTCCAGTTCTTGAATTTATTACAAAATAATACATACAAAGCTATTGGTAGATTGTGTAGGATAGCCTATTAGTGTGTAAATGTTAGCTTAAAATATAGTTTGGGAAACAGAAGTCATGCTGAGAAAAAAAGGCAATAATGAGAAAAAGTAACACCCAAATGGTGTATTTTACAACCAATAATGATAGTGCGTCATATGAACAATTTTGAGTAAGAAGGCACATTCGGGATTCCAGAATTACAAAATATAGCAATATGTAGAGTATGATCCCAAATTATAAAATTACATTTTTATCTGTGAATGGGTGTGACTGTGTATACTCACAAGATGGGGAAGACTGAAGAAAATGTGAAAAATATTATTACTGATTTTCTCAAAGTGGTAGGATAATGGGTGTTGATGCCTTTCTCCTATTTTAGAGTCACTCAAGTTTTCTACTGTATTTATTAATCACAAAATTAGATAAGGTTTTTTGATACAAAAGAACAAATCTCTCTATAAAAAATGACAAAACATAATCCAGTGAAGCAAAATTGTTAAGACATTTCCTAAAGTTCACATCGTTACCTCAGGAACACTGTTTTAGCTCTTACCTTACTTGCAAGCTAACAAGTTAGACTGTAAGTTTCATAGATACAAAAAGACATGAGGTTTCTGGGTCAGAGCAATAGCAGCTGATTACACATAGCTATAGTTAGGGCCAGAGTAACATCTTGCCCCAGTTTTCTGAGGTGAATTTTCAGGCCAACATCATGAAGGACAGGTGTTACTGCCCACAACCTGGGATGAATCACAGGAGGACACTGATATTAGTAAGTCTATGGTCTTATACAGGCACCTCTGACAAACTGGCCCTACCTCCTCTCTGGAAAGAGACACATTACTTTTATTACTCTGTTATTATTACCTTTATTACTCTGTTATTATTAAATCTGCCCCAGGGACTGAAACATCTCTTTCTTTTCATGGCTACTTGCTTATACAAGCATTCTGAAAAGAAATGAAGTCCATACAAACATGAAAGATCAAGGAAGAACTGTCTTCCATTAAAACCATCTCATTAAGTTTTAAAGATATACTAAGTGTGTCTAGTTGAAGGTGCAAATTCAGTAAATCACCTCATATACGAATATTGCTCTTGGAAGTCTGACTATGCTATGTTATTGCTGAGTTGCTAAGTCAAGTCTGACTTTTTTGTGATCCACAGAGTGCACCTTGCCAGTCTTCTCTGTCCATGGGATTTCCCAGGCAAGAACACTGGAGAGGGTTGCCATTTCATTCTCCAGGGGATCTTCCTGACCCAGGGACCCAACCTGCATTTCCTACATTGACAGGTAGGTTCTTACCACGTGGTTTCAAATGGTATAGTTTTCACTTACAAGTGGTACATAAAGAATGAATACTTAAGCTTGGTAAAATAATTATCATTGTTTGTATACAAAGTGTTATTTTATATATATTATGCTCAGCAATAAGAATCCACCTGCAATTTAGGAGACTTGGGCTTGACCCCTGGATCCAGAAGTTCTCCTGGAGAAGGAAATGGCAACCCACTCCAGTATTCTTCCCTGGGAAACCCCGTGGACAGAGGAGCCGGGCAGGCTACAGTTCATGGGGTCACAAAAGGGGATGCGGCTCATCAGCAACAGCAAAAATCTGTGCTAGCGTGGACTCAAAGACATGGTATTGGGTTTCTCTGTAGCTTCTTTTTGACCTATTTACCGTGTTATTTATCTGTTCATGAGAAGCCTCCAAAATGTTTCTAGTATTCAGGGCTCGAATCCACATCTTTATTACGATTGAAGAACTCAAATGGATGCTACAAATTTGTAAGTAAAAGAAAAATATACTAGAAGGTCATTTGTGGGAAATTGTGTAAATTACAAAGAAGTAGATGTTGCCCAACTTTATTCAAAATTCTAAAGGTGCTTGTCAGTCCTTGTATTCTCCACAAGCATTTCTTAAAGCTTAATGTAGACGACAGAAAAGACAGCATCGTTGATGATACCGAAGTTCACTGGGTCAAAGGTAAGATAGAGATCAGAAAATAAAACCTTTGACAGACTGTGCTGAGTGCAATAGACTGGCTTTCGCTTCAACATTTGCAAAAGACACGATTTGTTTTGTCTCTCTTCATTTCAAAAATGTACACCCTAAGCTAATTTTCAGTTCAGTTCAGTTCAGTCGCTCAGTAGTGTCCGACTCTTTGCGACCCCTAGAATCACAGCACGCCAGGCCTCCCTGTCCATCACCAGCTCTTGGAGTTCACACAAACTCATGTGTGTTGAGTCAGTGATGCCATCCAGCCATCTCATTCTCTGTCCTCCCCTTACCCTCCTGCCCCCAATCGCTCCCAGCATCAGAGTCTTTTCTAATGAGTCAACTCTTCACATGAGGTGGCCAAAGTATTGGAGTTTCAGCCTCAGATTCAGTCCTTCCAGTGAACAACCAGGACTGATTTCCTTTAGGATTGACTGGTTGGATCTCCTTGCAGTCCAAGGGACTCTCAAGAATCTTCTCCAACGCCACAGTTCAAAGGCATCAATTCTTCAGCACAGAGCTTTCTTCACAGTCCAACTCTTACATCCATTCATGACCACTGGAAAAACCATAGCCTTGACTAGATGGCTTGACCCCACTTCCAAGGAGCAGTGGCTGCGTGGGCCCAGGAGGGCCTAGAGGAGCTACTCGAAATTCAAGGTCGGGAGGGGCGGCGGTGAGGAGATACCGTTCATCCACGGTAAAGAGCAGTGGTTGCGCTTTGTTGGAACAGTCGTGAAGAGAAACACCACGTCCAAGGTAAGAGAAATCCAAGTAAGATGGTGGGTGTTGCAGGAGGGCATCAGAGGGCAGATACACTGAAACCATAATCACAGAAAACTACAGTCAATCTAATCACACTAAGACAACAGTCTTGTCTAATTCAAACTAAGCCATGCCCTGTGGGGCCAGCCAAGATGGACAGGTCATAGTAGAAATGTCTGACAGAATGTGGTCCACTGGAGAAGGGAAAGGCAAACCACTTCAGTATTCTAGCCTTGAAAACCCCATGAACAGTATGAAAAGGCAAAATGATAGGACACTGAAAGAGGAACTCCCCAGGTCGGTAGGTGCCCAATATGCTACTGGAGATCAGTGGAGAAATAACTCCAGAAAGAATGAAGGGATGAAGCCAGAGCAAAAATAATACCCCGCTGTGGATGTGACTGGTGATAGAAGGAAGGTCCGAGGTTGTAAAGAACAATATTGCATAGGAACCTGGAATGTCAGGTCCATGAATCAAGGCAAATTGGAAGTGGTCAAACAGGAGATGGCAAGAGTTAACATTGACATTCTAGGAATAAGCGAACTAAAATGGACTGGAATGGGTGAATTTAAGGAAGATGACCATTATATCTACTACTGTGGGCAGGAATCCCTTAGAAGAAATGGAGTAGCCATCATGGTCAACAAGAGTCCGAAATGTAGTACTTGGCTACAATCTCAAAAACGACAGAATGATCTCTGTTCATTTCCAAGGCAAACCATTCAATATAACAGTAATCCAAGTCTATGCCCCAACCAGTAATGCTGAAGAAGCTGAAGTGAATGATTTTATGAAAACCTACAAGACCTTTTAGAACTAACACCCAAAAAAGATGTCCTTTTCATTATAGGGGACTGGAATATAAAAGTAGGAAGTCAAGAAATACCTGGAGTAACAGGCAAATTTGGCCATGGAATAAAGAATGAAGTAGGGCAAAGGCTAATAGAGTTTTGCCAAGAGAATGCATTGGTCATAGCAAACACCTTCTTCCAACAACACAAGAGAAGACTCTACACATGGACATCACCAGATGGTCAACACTGAAGTCAGATTGATTATATTCTTTGCAGCCAAAGATGGAGAAGCTCTATACAGTCAGCAAAAACAAGACTGGGAGCTGACTGTGGCTCAGATCATGAGCTTCTTATTACCAAATTTAGACTTAAATTGAAGAAAGTAGGGAAAACTGCTAGACCATTCAAGTATAAACTAAATCAAATCCCTTGTGATTACACAGTGGAAGTGAGAAACAGATTTAAGGGCCTAGATCTGGTAGATAGAGTGCCTGATGAACTATGGAATGAGGTTCATGAAATTGTACAGGAGACAGGGATCAAGACCATCCCCATGGAAGAGAAATGCAAAAAAGCAAAATGGCTGTCTGGGGAGGCCTTACAAATAGTTGTGAAAAGAAGAGAAGTGAAAAGCGAAGGAGAAAAGGAAAGATATATGCATCTGAATGCAGAGTTCCAAAGAATAGCAAGAAGAAATAAGAAAGCCTTCCTCAGCAATCAATGCAAAGAAATAGAGGAAAACAACAGAATGGGAAATATTAGAGATCTCTTCAAGAAAATTAGAGATACCAAGGGTACATTTCATGCAAAGATGGGCTCGATAAAGGACAGAAATGGTCTGGACCTAACAGAAGCAGAAGATATTAAGAAGAGGTGCCAAGAATACACAGGAGAGCTGTACAAAAAAGATCTTCACAATCAAGATAATCACAATGGTATGATGACTCACCTCGAGCCAGACATCCTGGAATGTGAAGTCAAGTGGGCCTTAGAAAACATCATTACGAACAAAGCTAGAGGAGGTGATGGAATTCCAGTTGAGCTATTTCAAATCCTGAAAGATGATGCTGTGAAAGTGCTACACTCAATATGCCAGCAAATTTGGAAAACTCAGCAGGGGCCACAGGACTGTAAAAGTCAGTTTTCATTCCAATCCCAAAGAAAGGCAATGCCAAAGAATGCTCAAACTACCACACAACTGCACTCATCTCACATGCTAGTAAAGTAATGTTCAAAATTCTCCAAGCCAGGCTTCAGCAATACATGAACCATGAACTTCCAGATGATCAAGCTGGTTTTAGAAAAGGCAGAGGAACCAGAGATCAAATTGCCAACATCTGCTGGATCATGGAAAAAGCAAGAGAGTTCCAGAAAAACATCTATTTCTGCTTTATTGACTATGCGAAAGCCTTTGACTGTGTGGAGCACAATAACTGTGGAAAATTCTGAAAGAGATGGGAATACCAGACCACCTGACCTGCCTCTTGAGAAACCTGTATGTAGGTCAGGAAGCAACAGTTAGAACTGGACATGGAACAACAGACTGGTTCCAAATAGGAAAAGGAGTACGTCAAGGCTGTATATTGTCACCCTGCTTATTTAACTTCTATGCAGAGTACATCATGAGAAACACTGGACTGGAAGAAGCACAAGCTGGAATCAAGATTGCCAGGAGAAATATCAATAACCCCAGACATACAGATGACACCATTCTTATGGCAGAAAGTGAAGGGGAACTAAAAAGCCTCTTGATGAAAGTGAAAGTGGAGAGTGAAAAAGTTGGCTTAAAGCTCAACATTCATAAAACGAATATCATGGCATCTGGTCCCATCACTTCATGGGAAATAGTTGGGGAAACAGCGGAAACAATGTCAGACTTTATTTTGGGGGGCTCCAAAATCTCTGCAGATGGTGACTGCAGCCATGAAATTAAAAGACGCTTACTCCTTGGAAGAAAAGTTATGACCACCCTAGATAGCATATTGAAAAGCAGAGACATTACTTTGCCAACAAAGGTCTGTCTAGTCAAGGCTATGGTTTTTTCAGTGGTCATGTATGGTTGTGAGATTTGGACTGTGAAGAAAGCTGAGAGCCAAAGAATTGATGCGTTTGAACTGTGGTGTTGGAGAAGACTCTTGAGGATCCCTTGGACTGCAAGAAGATCCAACCAGTCCTTTCTGAAGGAGATCAGTCATGGGTGTTCTTTGGAGGGAATGATGCTAAAGCTGAAGCTCTGATACTGTGGCCACGTTATGTGAAGAGTTGACTCACTGGAAAAGACTCTGATGTTGGGAGAGATTGGGGGCAGGAGGAGAAGGAGACAACAGAGGATGAGATTGCTGAATGGCATCACCGACTCGACGGACATGAGTTTGAATGAACTCCGGGATTTGGTGATAGACAGGGAGGCCTGGAGTGCTGCCAGGGGTCACAAAGTGTCGGACATGACTGAGTGATTGAACTGAACTGAACTGAATTTACTAGATGGACCTTTTTTGGCAAATTAATGTCTCTGTTTTTGAATATGCTATCTAGTTTGGTCATAAATTTTCTTCCAAGGAGTAAGCGTCTTTTGATTTCATGGCTGCAATCACCATCTGCAGTGATTTTGGAGCCCAAAAAAATAAAGTCTGACACTGTTTCCCCATCTATTTCCCATGAAGTGAGGAAACAGTTGCCATAATCTTAGTTTTCTGAATGTTGAGCTTTAAGCCGAATTTTGCATTATTCTCTTTCGCTTTCATCAAGAGACTTTTTAGTTCCTCTTCACTTTCTGCCATAAGGATAGTGTCATTAATTGAAAACAAAATATGGATAAGAAATGTAGCTATTTTTTTTCACTTTATGCCTATGACTTTTCACTCATTTGAAAATGCAGAATGAGTAGATACAATACACATACACTTGACCCCTGCCTACAGAAAATCAGGGAATTGCACCTTCACTTATAATCTGTAGATACGAAGAGCTGACTGTTTGCAGAGAGCTCTTTCCCCTGATGCTGCAGGGATTAATAGATTTATTGTAGAATATAAGCCACAGTTAAGCTAAGAAGGCAATTCACTAAGGAGAATATGAGCTAATTTTTGTGAACGCAAGCTTCTTATAGTCAGGTGGAGGTAGGGAGAAAAATGAAAACTACACTTAGGAAAAGGAACTGCATGTTACCTGAGCCAGAACCTGATTGTAAAAGTATTGAGAGAATACAGCATGAAACTCCTAGGGCTCAAATGCGCAGCATTCATTTGAGCACCTGAAAGACCAGAAAGTCAACTGTGTAGACACTAGTCTCTCCCGGAAGCCAAGAGACCAGAAAGGACCTGGGACTGGCATTTGGGTTAACAGGATGACTCCCTAGCTCTCCACAATTCATGAGCCCTGTTGGTAGATATCTGAGAGTGGGTTTTGGTAAGATTCTCACTTCCCACATGAGACTATTATATATATTTGATTCTTTTTACTAGTTTATTCTAACCTTAATTTGATAGCACATACAAGGGAGGGGCATTAGAATGTCCAATATGCATTTTCTAAGATATTATGAATACAGCTATAATCAAGTGAGTGTTTCTCAATCACCTATTTGTATATCAACAAAATCATCTTTTAGTCAACTAAATGAATGAATATGTTGGTCATTCAGTCATGTCCAACTCTTCGTGACCTCATGGACTATAGCCAACCGGAAATTCTTGAGTGGGTTGCCATTCTCTCCTTCAGGGGATCTTCCAGACCTAGGGATTGAACCTCACTTTCCCACATTGCAGGCAGATCCTTTACCATCTGAGCCACCAGGGAAGCATTAGCTAAAATTGTCACTAAATGCATGATTCAATCACCCAGCCCTCCTACTTGGTGATCAGGATCGCCTTTCAATATCTTTCCCCCTCCCCTATCCCTCTGTCCTGCAATCAAACCTTCCTAACCTGTCCTAACCTTCAAAACAATTTTTTTTTAAAAAACATTTACAACATATATTAGGTGAAAAGAAAGAGAGTCTTTTTTTTTTTTTTTTCTGGGAAGACCCAAATTTAAACATTTACAAACTTTAAGTATCTTAATAGAAATTAATAAACATATGTCATTCTCTATACTGTATTAATCTGGATTCTCTTAAGCTCAAATAACCTTATAATGAGGTAGATGGTGGTGAAGGAGAAGGAAAAACAACAATTATTTATTTACATTTGCATTGCAATGCTCTTTGAATTTCCCTAGGTGGTGGTGATTTAGTCGCTAAGTCGTGTTCGACTCTTGCGACCCCATGGACTGTAGCCAGCCAGGCTCCTCTGTCCATGGGATTTTCCAGGCAAGAATACTGGAGTGGATTGCCATTTCCTTCTCCAGAGGATCTTCCTTACCCAGGAATCGAACCCAGGTCTCCTGCATTGCAGGCAGATTCTTTACCTACTGAGCTCTTTCAATTGTCTTGGATTTCCCTGTTCCCTGAAACCATATATTCACTGGTAAATTCACCTATAACACGGTGCAAATGAGAGAGAAATACCAGGATCACCCACCTAGTTTCACTTTGGCTCTCTAGTGTGCATATCTTCATTTCTTTATATATTACCTTTTTGCTGAAATTCCTTTTTTCAGAGTGTTCTAACTTCATCACACTTGCCTCTACATCATCCCACAGGTACAAAGAGATGCCAAAGCTAGATCTCAAACACAGGCCCTTTGCTCATTTTAATGATTTTCTTCTAGAACCTCTCTTCTAGAGTATATGTCATATTGACAATCACCTTAAATTATTAAGATAGTAGCTATTCATTTCAGGTACCTACAAAATATTGAAGCAGGATATTGATTAGCAGAGCTTGTCCTCCACTTTTCAAATCTTATTGGTGGAGAGCTGTCTCCTTCATCCATATGTCTGCCATTGGCTATTTCACTTGAGGTAAATTTAACTCTGAGCGAAACTGCAAAGGTGACATTTATCTTTGGTGATCTATTTGGTGCTGAGAAACCCATTGTACTCTGCTTTTTCTATACTTAAAACCAATTTTCAAAAAAGCATCTCCCTTGAATTGTGTTCCCATTTTAGTCATCTTCAAGTAAAGTCATGAAATAACTGAATTTCAAGTAATCTGTATAGTCAGCAGTAATAATTTCTGCTTTAATTACTTGTACCTAAAATAATTTTGAAAACTCTTATTACACTAGGTGAAAATTTTTTTTAGAATTTCTAGAGAATGGAAGTTATTTTAAAAATAAAATTATGTATTTCAATATCCCTGAAATCAGTCATCACAGATGTTATCTTGTTCCCTGAAGAAATTAGTCTTTTTGGACAAGGATTTATTCAGTTTTTAAATTGTCATACACCTAGAAAAGAGTATATTTTTATAAAAATCTGTTAATAATGACGGTCATTGCATCATCCATTGACCCATCTGAGGATTAATTACCTATTATTCATGAGGCCTTATCATCATCCTATATTTATTGTATATAGGTATTTAGCTAGAAAATAAGGGTAAAAATGAATAGTGATTACATTAAATGATATTAAATTTAATCACTGAGTACCTTAAGATATGCCAAGCACATTGAAAAATTTATCAACTTTGGCGTGAAAAAATATAATTTTTTCTGCCTATTTGCACAAAAGGAGCACTTTATTTTTAGAATTATCTTTACATCTATCTATAGAGTTGAACTTTTCAGATAACATGCACTTTTATTAGTTTGTTTCAAGATAGCAGTTTTTGATTTGTTAATTCTGTTGTCAATTTTAATCCCAAGGTGATTAAATATTTCACAATCTTGTTTCCATTTCATTCAGTTTAGTCACCTCAAAATTAAATTGTAAGTGTCTTAAAATTCATAATATAAAATATGAAGCATCAGAGAACTGCAGATGTCACCAGTATTTAAGTTGTCACAGGAAACTATGACAGGGATTTTAACATTTACATAGCACTTCAAAATGTATCAACAAGGTTTGCATAAGAATCTTGATGTTCTGTCACTGATCTATTTCTGGAATAAAGTTGTAAATATTCAAGAATGTGGCTTTTATACTGTACTATTATAGCAAAGTGAGCTCCATATACTAAAAAGAACATAAATTATACACACACACACATACACAGTCACACACACACATGCACTATTGAAAGAAAGGAGAATTAAGAGAAGAAAATGGGGGTGAGATATAGACCTGTTTATTGAGTACTAACTACACATCTGTCTTTTTGCTAGGTATTTCATTCATCTCTCAAATTACAGCTGTTACCCACATTTAACAAAAATGATGCCTGAGGACCAGATGTAATAATTAACATAGAGTTCAAACTCAGATTATCTGGTTCCTGAAAACAAGTTATTTCTTCAACCCAATGAAGATTATTATAGAAGTATATTTTCTACTTGGGTCTCAGCTTTTCATTTCAAGTATAAATCTAAACGAAACAGGAAAGAAGTCTAAATCCATTGACTCAAATCCACCTCCTTTGTTGTAGTCAATTCATGGACACACCCAAAAGTTTTTTATATGAGATGCTCTCTCCACCTCTTTCCATCTCTTTCTATATCTTGCTCTCTGTCTCTGTTCTTTTTACATACTTTCCCTAGAAAACTATACAATTACCTTAGACTTAGTGTACAAATCTATATCTATTAATCAAGCATTGCTTAAATGCACACATATACATGCAAAATGTCACACATTCAAAACATCATGTAAATCTGTCCTCTCTTTTCTATTCTGTACTAAATATACAGGAATGAGTGAGTGAAAGTTGTTCAGTCTTGTCCAACTCTTTTGAAACTCCATGGAATGTAGTCCACCAGGCTCCTCTGTCCATGGGATTTTCCAGGCAAGAATAGTGGAAAGGGTTGCCATATCCTTCTCCAGGGGATCTTCCCAACCCAGGGATCAAACTCATCTCCTGCATTATAGGTGGACTCTCTACCACTGAGCCACCAGGGAAGCCTAAAGTTGACTAATTCTTTACTTTTCTCTGTATCACTTTTTTTTTTTTTTTTTTTCTCTTTTGGTGTTCGGTCTCTCTGACTCTGAGCTTAGTCATGGCATTTGCTTTGTCCAGTGATAAATGAGTAGATGTGACTTAACCAGAAACTTGTAAAAAGTACTTGTGCCTTTTCACTCTGCTTTTGTCCCTCTGCCATTGGCATGAGAAATGCTAAGACAAGCTTGCTAGGGAATGAAAGTTTTATGAAGGTCAATCAAATTACCCTAATCATTTCAAGGGAAGGCTATCCCAGACCAGTATCAGACAGATGATCATGAAATATGTGAGTGATCCCAGCCAAGATCAAAGAGAGCTAGAAAGCAACCTGACCAGCCAACTAACTTACAAAAATAAACACTTAGACTGTGTGCCCTCTCAATAGCTATGACAATAACCCAGACACTTTCCCCCTACCTTGGCTAAATATAGAGTCTATATTTTTCCAGGCTATATGTGCCTGGAAAATATGATAACTAATCTTTAACCAAACACGTCTTTAATTTGCATTCCCAATACTGGGGTTTCAGCTTTATTTTTACATGATAAGTAATAAAATGTTCTTGATCAAGACCCCCTGGAAATCCTGTTACCTAGCAAATCAATCCAAATACCCTAATGACCACACCCACACATATTTCTCACCCTCCAAGATAGAACTGAAATCCCACTTCCCTCTTAGTAACCAGCCAAGAGTAATTTCTTTCTTTTCAGAGCTCACCTAGTTCTCTGTTGGTACATATCTTATGGTGCTGACCACATTCTGACTTATAAAATAGTTCATATGCACATAAATTTTATCTTTACTTTATACTCTCCTCTATAAATAAGGGCAGAGATGGGGATTGTCATCCACTATCAATCTACCAAACTTTATGCATGTTCCTTCACCCATTTACCATAATTGCCACTTCACTGTCTAGTGGCTCAGTGGTAAAGAATCCACCTTCAATGCAAGAGATACATGCAGGAGACATGGGTTTGATCCTTGGGTCAGGAATATCCCCTGGAAGAGGAAATGGCAACCCACTCCAGTATTCTTGCCTGGAAAATCTCATGGACAGAGGAGCCTGATGGGCTAAAGTCACAAAAAAGTAGGACACAACTTAATGAAACAACAACAAACAAAAACCACTGCACTCCATCCATGACTTCAATTTCAGACATTCCAATCTCAGCCACTAATTCTGTCCCCTCTAGTCTCTTATTGGAGAAAGCAATGGCAACCCACTCCAGTACTCTTGCCTGGAAAATCCCATGGACGGAGGAGCTTGGTGGGCTGCTGTCTATGGGGTCGCACAGAGTCAGGCACGCCTGAAGCAACTTAGCAGCAGCAGTAGCTAGTCTCTTATCTCAACAATTCCTCTATCTCATCAGATTGTTCACCCTTTTCAAGGCTCTAAAGGAACTTTTTATCACACAGTTTAAACAACATGGTTTGTTATTATACATTTCTGCATTTTACCTCCTACTCTCTTGGACCTCTCTGTCTTGATCACTTGGTAAAACATCAGTTTACCTGGAATAAAATTCTCTGTCTCTTCTACACCTGCATACTTGTAGTTGTGCATGGTTGGAGAGAAATATGCAACCATTGCATTGGTTAATTTTAGGTATCAAGTTAAATAGGCCATCAGTTCAGTTCAGTTCAGTCACACAGTCATGTCTGAGTCTTTGAGACCCCATGGACTGCACACACCAGGCTTCCATAACCTTCTGTTTATCACCAACTCCCAGAGTTGGCTCAAACTCGTGTCCATCACCAACTCTCATGTTATGTTGTCCCCTTCTTCTCATGCCTTCAAATTTTCCCAGCATCAGGGTCTTTCCAAAGAGTCAGTTCTTCACATCAGGTGGCCAAAGTATTGGAGTTTCAGTTTCAGCATCAGTCTTTCTAGTTAATATTCAGGACTGATTTCCTTTCACATTGATTGGTTTCATCTCCTTGAAGTCCAAGGGACTCTCAAGAGTCTTCTTCACCACCACAGTTCAACAACATCAGTTCTTCAGTGTTCACCTTTCTTCATAGTCCAACTCTCACATCCATACACTACTACTGGAAAAATAATAGATTTGATTAGATAGACCTTTGTTGGTAAAGTAATGTTTATGCTTTTTAACACGCTGTCTAGGTTGGTCATAGCTTTTCTTTCAAGGAGCAAGTATCTTTTAATTTCATGACTGCAGTCACCATATGCAGTGATTTTGGAGCCCCCCAAAATAAAGTCTGTTACTGTTTCCCCATCTGTTTGCCATGAAGTGATGGGACCAGATGCCATGATCTTAGTTTTTTTTTTTTAATCTTGAGTTTTAGGCCAGCTTTTTCACTCTCTTCTTTCACTTTCATCAAGAAGGTCTTTAGTTCCTCTTCACTTTTGACTGTAAAGGTGGTGTCATCTGCATATCTGAGGTTACTGATATCCTGGCAATCTTTATCCAGCTTGTGCTTCATCCAGCCTTTCATTTCACATGATGTGCTCTGCCTATAAGCTAAATAAGCAGTGTGACGTTATACAGCCTTGATGTACTCTTTTCCTAATTTGGAGTTTCATGTCCGGTTTTAACTGTTGTTTCATTATCTGCATACAGATTTCTCAGGAGGCAGGTAAGGTGGTCTGCTATTCCTATCTCTTGAAGCATTTTTCACAGTTGTGATCTACACAGTCAAAGGCTTTGGTGTAATCAATAAAGCAAAAGCAGATGGTTTCTGGAATCTCTTGCTTTTTCTATAATCCAACGGATGTTGGCAATTTATCTCTGGTTCCTCTACCTTTGCTAAATCCAGCTTGAATATCTGGAAGTTCTCGATTCATATACTGTTAAAGCATTGCTTGAATTTTCAGCATTATGTTGTTAGAGTGTGAGATGAGAGCAATTGTCTGGTAGTCTGAGCATTCTTTGGCATTGCCTTTCTTTGGGATTGGAATGAATACTGACCTTTTCCAGCCCTGTGGCCACTGCCGAGTTTTCCAAATTTGCTGACATATTGAGTGCAGCACTTTCACAGCATCATCTTTTGGGATTTGAAATAGCTCAACTGGAATTTCATCACATCCACTATCTTTGTTCATAGTGATGTTTTCGAAGGCCCACTTGACTGCATTCCAGGATGTCTGGCTCTAGGTGAGTGATCACACCATCCTGGTTATCTGGGCTGTGAAGATCTGTTTTGTATAGTTCTTCTGTGTATTCTTTCCATCTCTTTTTAATATCTTCTGCTTCTATTGCTACTGCTGCTACTTCTAAGTCACTTTAGTCGTGTCCAACTCTATGTGCTCCCTCGTCCCTAGGATTCTCCAGGCAAAAACACTGGAGTGGGTTGCCATTTCCTTCTCCAATGTATGAAAGTGAAAAGTGAAAGTGAAGTCGCTCAGTCATGTCCAACCCTTAGTGACCCCATGGACTGCAGCCCACCAGGCTCCTCCATCCATGGGATTTTCCAGGCAAGAGTACTAGAGTGGGGTGCCATTGCCTTCTCTGTCTGCTTCTATTAGGTCCATACTATTTCTGTCCTTTATTGTGCCCATCTTTGCATCAAATGTTCCCTTGGTATCTCGAATTGTCTTCAAGAAATCTCTAGTCTTTCCCATTCTATTGTTTTCAACTATTTCTTTGTGCTAATCACTGAGGAAGGCTTTATCTCTCCTTCTTATTCTTTGGAACTCTGCATTCAAATGGGTATATCTTTCCTCTTCCCCTTTGCCTTTTGCTTCTCTTCTTTTCTCAGCTATTTGTAAGGCCTCCTCAGAGAACCTTTTTGCCTTTTTGTATTTCTTTTTCTTGGGAATCTTGATCACTGCCTGCTGTACAATGTCATGAACCTCTGTGTATAGTTCTTCAGGCCCTCTGTCTATCAGATCTAACCCCTTGAATCTTTTTGTCTCTTCTACTGTATAATCATAAGGGATTTGATTTAGGTGATACCTGAATGGTTGAATGGTTTTTCCTACTTTCTTCAATTTAAATCTTAATTTTGCATTAAGGACTTCATGATCTGATCCACAGTCAGCTCCCAGTCTTGTTTTGCTGACTGTATAGAGCGTGTCCATCTTTGGCTGCAAAGAATATCAACAATCTGATTTCAGTGTTGACCATCTGGTGATGTCCATGTGTAGAGTCTTCTCTTGTGTTGTTGGAAGAGGGTCATAGCAAATGAGCCATAAATTTCCCAGATATTTGGTTAAATATTATTCTGGGTGGTATGTCTACGAGGGTATTCCTGGATGAGATTAACATTTGAATGGATTAACTGAGTAAAGCAGATTGCCCTCCCTATGGGGTGGGCTTCATCCAATTCACTGGCCTAACTAGGACAAAAAAGCTGAACAAGAAAATATTCATTTTCTCTTTCATTCTCTCTCAATTTCACTTAATCTCTTCAGGTTGTGAAAATGATCTCCTGTTTTCAGACAGACTCAATCTCAGACTAGAACTTACATCATCAATCCTCCTGGTTCTTAGAACTTCAGTCTCAGACTGGCATTTACACTATCAGGTCTCTTGGGTCTTCAGCTTGCTAATTGCAAATCTGGAGCCTGAATAATCATGTGAGTCACTTCTTTATAATTTGTCTCTTTTCCCTTACTTTCTTTTTCTTTTTCTTTTTTTCACTCTATCTTTCTCTCTCTGTCTCTCTCTCATATATGTATGTGTGTATATATACAAATACATAAATGCACACATAGATATGACCACTGAGCCACCAGGGAAGCCTGTGCACACACACATTTATAGATGTGTGAATATCCAATCAATAATTTACAAAAATCATAGATACTATTACGTATATATACTATGGATGGATAAAGATATAAATATATATTTTTGCATATACTATTGGTTCTGTTTCTCTTTAGAACACTGACTGCAGCCACCAAGTTGATTCATCTCACTTTAAATTCATGACCAATAATTTCAATCTGGCCCTTAGTGCTATATGACAAGCAATAAATTCCCTTTGTTAATTTACTCAGTATTAAATGACCAAATAATAACTCTCCCCATCATTTTAGTCTCCCAACTTTCTTTGCCCCATCCTTATCATCAAATAGAGCAACCATAAACAATGAGTTTCCACACATTCTTGCCACCATTCTATCAATTTGTATTTGTGTCTGTTTGTGCTCACAGAATTATGCAGTACAGTGAGCAGACTCTGAGGTCCTACAACTTGAGTTTGAGTTGCAGATTTGGCTCTTTAATCAGTATGACCTCAGATAAGCAATTTAACTACTTTGGGCCTCAGATATCTCATAAGTGAAATGAAGAAAATGTTAGTACTTTATCATAATGTTGTGAGACTTCCCTGCTGGCTCAATGGTAAAGAAACCACCTGCATTACAGGAGCCAAGGTTTTGATCTCTGGGTTGGGAAGATTGCCTGGAGAAGGAAATGGCAACTCTCTCTAGTATTCTTAGCCAGATAATTCCATTGACAGAGCCTCCTGGTAGGCTATAGTCCATCAGATCTCAAAGAGTCGGACACAACTGAGCAACTAAGCATGAAACATAATGTTGTATTCAATGAGTTAAGTATACATAAATATTTTGAAATGCACATAGCTGACTATCGTTGTATAGAAAGAAAGTGAAGTCACTCAGTCGTGTCCGACTCTTTGCGACCCCATGGACTGTAACCTATCAGGCTCCTCAGTCCATGGGATTTTTCAGGCAAGAGTACTGGAGTGGGGTCCCATTGCCTTCTTCAGGGGATCTTCCCGACCCAGGAATTGAACCCGGGTCTCCCGCATTGCAGGCAGACGCTTTACCGTTTGAGCCACCAGGGAAGCCCACCAGGTCAGCTATCATTGTATAGACGCTATCTATTATTTTTATTATTAATTCTATGCTGATTTGAGTGTGATTTCTGATATTTTTTTCTATTTATTTTATCATGTACATTTTGTCATGTTATTTAGTATTCCACAAAATAACACGAGTGAAGTTCACTAAATGCTCCATTCTATGACTTGATGTATTTAATATATTCATCCACTTATTTATTTTAATCCAAGTCTATCAGTGGCAGCTAAGTTTCTCAGGAATCACTCAATCGTAAACAATCCATAAGAAGTGGAAATAAAAACAACACTTACAGTGCCTCAAATGACTACTGGAATATGTTCATCATTCTCTCTGAAGACTGCACCAAAGAATATAGCTTTTGTTCCCAACATCATGTTTAAATCTTTAATCATGTAACTAAAAATCTTCTTAAGATCTTCTGCAGGTATTAAGGACACTGTGGAAGCGGATTTCTCTCTTTCTTGCCGAGAGTATGCTTCCCAGAAGGAAAAAAAAAATTGGGTCCAAATATAGGGTATATTTTAGTTCACTCTTTTATAACCTGTGCATGTGTCAAGGGGACTATGCAATACAGTGAGCCACTGCCCTACTACCAAAAGCAGTGATTAAAGTATAAAATGCATGAAGTTTCCAAGTCATCAGAGACTTATAGACAGGGCTTGATGTTGTATTTTTTATTGGCTAACCTATAGTATAGGAATAAAATGTCTACATATTTCTCAGGCTGAAACCCGAGCAAAGTCATAATAAAATAGATTTTGATTACTTCTAAGACAATTCTAGAAATATTTGTACATAATACGTTTGTGTTTTATAAATGTTTTTCCATGAGCTAGCCAGTTTTCTACCAGAAAAATAAAAGTAAATAAAATTACTTTCTCACAAACTTCCTGCTCCCTATCATCTTTCCAGATTAACTCCTCTTGGGCATATAGTTATTGAATATCTCATATAATGGTAAATAATTTAGTTGAGGCCTGTCCCTCCAAATTTAAATACAATAATATCCCAAGTCATAAATCCATGTTCAGCCTTTTTACAATTACAAAATGTTTTGTGAATTTGTGTATTTTTATTTTCCTTTACAAAAGCTTTTATTCAATAAAATGCACAGATTCTAAGTGTTTAGTTCAATGCATTTGATAAAGCCTAGCACATTTGTCATGACAGAAAACTTTCTTGTGTCTCTTTGAGTGTCTATGAGACCCATTCATGTGTTTGCACATCTAAGTAGTGGGTTCCCTATGCTATATAGTAGTTCCTTAGTAGTTTTATATATACAGTGCTCTGTAATGACATATGTGAGAAAAGAATCTAAAAAAGAATAAAATTATGTATATGTATAACCGATTCACTTTGCTATAGGCAGAAAGTAAAACTGCATTGTAAATCAACTAAATTTCAATGAAAATTTTAAATAGGTAGTGGTTTCCCTTTAGTGCTGAATAGTACTGCATTATGTGAGTTTACCACAATGTGCTTATCATGTTCTCTTGTTGATAGGCATTTGGTTTGTTTCCAGATTTAGATTAATATGGTTTATAGTTATGGATTATTGGTTAATTTATAGTGATATTTTTTGTGTATGTGTGTGTACTTATATGTATATTCCCAACATCAGATAGATATGTTCTATAGTAGCTAAACTATAAGCTACTGCTTCATTTCCTTAATGGTGTTTTTCATGAGCATAAATGATAGATTTTAATCTTGTTTAATTTATCAACTTTTTCCCTTTTGAATTGTTCTTTTTATATTCTCTCTGAAAAATGAAAGCCAATCTCCATGGTCACAAAGATATTCCCCTACGGTTTCTTTTACAAACTTGATGGTTCTATCAGCTTTGCTTAGATCTATAAAGCAGCTTGAAATAAATAGTTTTTAGAATGAACTAGAGATTAAAATTAAGTTTATTTCTTCCTATGTGAATATCCAGTTAACTCATTACTATTTCACATGGTGCCTACAAAAAAGTTTTAATGATACCTATACAAGCTTAAAGCCTTTTGAGCCTGATACTCCTCAAGTAAATAGATTCCATTCAGTTCAGTTCAGTTCAGGTCGTTCAGTCATGTCTGACTCTTTGCAACCCCATGAATTGCAGCACACCAGGCCTCCTTGTCCATCACCAAATCCCAGAGTTCACCCAAACTCACGTCCATTGAGTCGGTAATGCCATCCAGCCATCTCATCCTCGGTCGTTCCCTTCTCCTGCCCCTAATCCCTCCCAGCATCAGAATCTTTTCCAATGAGTTAACTCTTTGCATGAGGTAGCCAAAGTACTGGAGTTTCAGCTTTACCATCATTTCTTCCAAAGAACACCCAGGACTGATCTCCTTTAGAATGGACTGGTTGGACCTCCTTGCAGTCCAAGGGACTCTCAAGAGTCTTCTCCAACACCACAGTTCAAAAGCATCAATTCTTCGGTGCTCAGCTTTCTTCACAGTCCAACTCTCACATCCATACATGACCACTGGAAAAACCATAGCCTTGACTAGATGGACCTTTGTTGGCAAAGTAATGTCTCTGCTTTTTAATATGCTATCTAGGTTGGTCATAACTTTCCTTCCAAGGAGTAAGCGTCTTTTAAATTCATGGCTGCAATCACCATCTGTGGTGATTTTGGAGCCCATAAAAGTAAACTCTGACACTGTTTCCACTGTTTCCCCATCTATTTCCCATGAAGTGATGGGACCAGATTCCATGATCTTAGTTTTCTGAATGGTGAGCTTTAAACCAACTTTTTCACTCTTCTCTTTTCACTTTTCAAAATAGGTTTTCATATCCTTGGAATCTTTGGTTAATATAATAATTGTCAAGAAATGAATTGAGTCTCCCAATTCATGTTCTGAAGGATGTACTCCCAGTAGCTCAGAATATGAATTTATTTGGTGTTAGAACCATTAAAGAGGTGGTTATGTAAGGAAGAGTCTCTTAGTGTGAGTCCTAATGGAGTATAATTGAAGTCCTTAGAAGAAGAAAGAGAAACACCAGTAAAGTTTGTGCAGAGAAAAGAGGCCATGTGAGAACACAGCAAGGAAGAAGCCATCTATAAGCCAAGGAGAGAGGCCTCAGGAGAAATCAAACCTGCAGACACCTGACCTTGAATTTCTGACCTCCAGAATTATGAGAAAATAAATTTATGTTAAGTCAGCCAGTGTGTGGTATTTTTATTATAGCAGCCTTGCCAAACAGATATAGGGTGTTATAAACAAATATTCTGAATGTATACAACAAAGTAACCTCCCATAGTCTTTCCTCATTCATGATAGAACAAAAGGATAAAGAGATAACAGACCAACTCACAATTTCTGACAACTTCAGGCTCTCTCTTCCTTCAGAGGAAAAAAAAGGAAGTTTTTCCCATGTATCATTACTGGTGTGGGGGATGCTAACGGAAGTGAAGTTAAAATAGCAGAGCAGCATAATAAATCTCAATCTGAATTCTGTTCATGTCAAGCTAAAAAATAAAAATTGCCATTTCCCTGGTGAATATAAACTACTAGGGGAAAAACAGAGCTAGAGTCACCCAAGATCCTCTCTCTGGTGGCTTCATTATTCTCAAGGGTTGAATGTATTCCATTAATAAAAAAAACAGCTTAGAATGAAATGAAAACTTCAACTTAAGCTTCAACTATTGAATTTTGTATATATTTCATTTTATATAAAATACTTTATTTAAGCAAAGAGGAACTAAAGAGCCTCTTAATGAAAGTGAAAGAGGAGAGTGGAAAACCTGGCTTAAAACTCAACAATCAAAAACTAAGATCATGGCTTCTGGTCCCATCACTTCATGGCAAACAGGGAAAAAGTGGAAAGAATGACAGACTGTCTTTTGTTGGGCTCCAGAATCACTGCAGATGGTGATTGCAGCTATGAAATTGAAAAATACTTGCTCTTTGGGAGAAATGCTATGACAAACTTAGCAGCATATTAAGAAGCAGAGACATTATTTTGCCAACAAATTCCATACAGTCAAAGCTATAGTTTTTCCAGTAGTCATGTATGGATGTGAGAGTTGGGCTATAAAGAAAGCTGAGCCTCAAAGAATTGATGCTTTTTAACTGTGGTGTTGGAGAAGACTCTTGAGAGTCCCTTGGACTTCAAGGAGATCAAACCAGTCAATCCTAAAGGAAGTCAACCCTGAATATTCATTGGAAGGGCTGATGCTGAAGCTGAAACTCCAATACTTTGGCCACCTGATGAGAAGGACTCACTCCTTGGAAAAGACACTGATGCTGGGAAAGATTGAAGGCAGGAAGAGAAGGGGACGATAGAGGATAAAATGGTTGGATGGCATCACTGACTTGATGGACATGAGTTTGTGCAACCTCTGGGAGCTGGTGATGGACAGAGAAGCCTCGCATAGTGCAGTCCATGGAGTCACAAAGATTCAGATACAATGGAGTTACTAAACAACAACTCTAAGGTAAACAGTAATTCTAAGACTTCTGAAGATACCCTGAACATGAAGATGCTCCTGAAAATCTAATTTTGGATGAAATTAATATAATCAAAGGCAGATAAACTATCAATTTAATTACACATCAATTTAAAATTGAGTTATTGTAAACTTAGAAGTGGTACAAAACTAAGTTTATTACTTAATGATTATGACTAAATAGTACTCAGACTTTTAGCCATGTCAACTCCAGAAAAATTTTAAACAGTTTGGAAACATCTCTTATTTTATTTGTTTTGTAAGTTTTTACTCCAAATCTCAGCAAAGAAATGCTACATAGCAGCAATATTTGGGGGCTTCCCTGGTAGCTCATCTGGTGAAGAATTCACCTGCAATGCAGGAGGCCATGGTTCAATTCCTAGGTCAGGACAATCCCCCTGGAGAAGGGATAGGCTACTCACTCCAGCATTCTTGCCTGGAGAATCCTCATGGACAGAGGAGCCTGGTGGGCTATAGTCCATGGAATTGTAAAGAGTTGGGCACCACTGAACGACTAAACACAGCATAGCACCGTAGTATTTTGACATCATGATTTCAGAAAAGAGCATGCATAACAGTTTACTCAACACAAAGGTTTTCCTTCAGAGATTGTCTTATGAAACACAATTAAATTGTACATTTTGTTCAGATGAGTCCAAAACCCTTTTCATATTGTATACACATATAAAATGTGAGAGATGAAGAGAAAGTGTATGCTCTGATTTGGGGCTATTGTGTGCACTTATTTTTTCCATAGTTTTTCCATGACTTTCGTGTTTAGCTTTAATTTTTGCCCTGGAGATTTTTCCTGTAGTAAAACTCTATCTTAAAATGCATTTCAATGCAAAATAAACATTCTCTCAAAAGACTAAAGAACATGGCTCAGAAAAGTTTGGAATAAATATATTAAACTTTACTACTTTTTATTTTATTTACAAACTATTTTAGCTTCAAATTACTTGACATATGCTATCTGTGAAAACTGGATATTTTCAATTAAGTTAGAATGTATCATTTTTCCCATTGAAACTAGGGAAAAATTATTTTCATTTAATGTTCTTGCATTTAAGGGTAGAATCTTCAGGAATGAGTTAAAGTCATTAAGAAGAGATACTGGTTTTTAGTGATTCTGAAAAAGATGGGGAAAAAGTAGAAACAGTGGCAAATTTTATTTTCTTGGGTTCCAAAGTCACTGTGGACAGTGACTGCAGCCACAAAATAAATGACACTTGTTCCTGGAAGAAAATCTATGACCAACCTAGACAGCATATTAAAAAGCAGAGACACGACTTTGACAACACAGGTCTGTATAGTCAAAGCTATGGTTTTTCCAGTAATCATGTATGGATATGAGAGCTGGACCATAAAAAAGGCTGAGTGCCAAAGAACTGATGCTTTCAAACTGTGGTGCTGGAGAAGAGTTTTGAAAGTCCTTTGGACAACAAGGAGATCAAACCAGCCAATCCTAAAGGAAATCAGTCCTGAATATTCATTGGAAGGACTGATGCTTAAGCTGAATCTCCAATAGTTTGACCACCTGATGTGAAGAGTCGACTCATTGGAAAAGTTCCTGATGCTGGGAAAGATTGAGGACAGGAGAAGAAGGGGGTGTCAGAGGATAAGATGGTTGAATAATATCACCAACTCAATGGACATGAGTTTGAGCAGACTCTGGGAGAGAGTAAAGGACATGAAAGCCTGGTGTGCTACAGCCCATGGGATCGCAAAGTTGAATATGGCTGAACAAAACAACAAAAAGTGATTTTGTTTTTAACATACTTCATGCACGGAGATGGAATAACTCAAAGCTATGTTTACTAAACAGGAGAATCCAAAACAGTGGTATGAATATAATACATGTGTGTGACTACTTTTTCTCTGATTTGCCATAGATTGGTGGCGCTAGCAGTGTTACTTGATTTCTAGTGAAGTGGAACCAAGCATCTGAACATAAAAATCCCTTGCAAAATGATACCTGCATCAAATATAAAGGCTGCTAGTTTGTATTTTTTGTTCCACACATTGTCAGTAATTTGGAATGAGATTTCCCAGAATTCTTGGTTGTGATAGAATACTGTGCAAAACAACTCCCACTCAGTAAAAACATATTTCAATCTTCTTTACCTCTTTAGAGCTTCCCACATGGCACAGGTTGTAAAAAATCTGCCTTCCAATGCAGGAGATAATAAGAAATGTGGGTTCAATCCCCGGGTCAAAAAGATCTCTGTAGAAGGAAATGGCAACCAACTCCAGTATTCTTGTCTGGGAAATCTCATGGACAGAGGAGCCTGGCCAGCAAAGTCCATGGGGTCACACAAAAGTCAGACACAATGAAATGTAAATTATATATCTCAATTTTTAACCTTTCACATCACATATCAAATTTACTAATTTTAGTTAGTGCAAGACTCCATAGCATCCTATCCTGTCCAATGAAGCAAGTAACATGAGTTATATAAAATGCTTTCTGTTACAGAATCTTGACCTTAGGCCTCTAACTGTTTATTCCATAGATAGAAAAATCTTCAACATGGTACACAGTTCAACTGCTTTATTTGATACTAATCTTCAGTATAATCTTAAAGGTGGTTTACACAAATTTCTTATTTAAAAAAGCATTTGTTATCTCTTTGTCTAGCATGAGATTTTACTGTTGATAGAGAATTCCACAAATGCTATTCAAGCAAGTTTCAATTTTAGAAAACTGACAAAATATTATCATAGATTTATAGACTAACAAATTTAAGTTTCTATTAATTCTTCAAATACAAAGTAATATCCAATAGTCTTTGCATTTTGTATATCATATGAATACATATTTAAGTAAATATACATGTTACACATACTATATGTTATATATGGTATAATAACCATAATTAAGGATGTGAGAGTTGGACTATAAAGAAAGCTGAGTGCCAAAGAATTAATGCTTTGGAACTGTGGTGTTGGAGAAGACTCTTGAGAGTCCCTTGGACTGCAAGGAGATCCAGCCAGTCCATCCTAGAGGAGATCAGTCCTAGGTATTCATTGGAAGGACTGATGTTGAAGCTGAAATTCCAATACTTTGGCCACCTGATGCAAAAAGCTGACTCTTTTGAAAAGACTCTGATGCTGGGAAAGATTAAGGGCAGGAGGAGAAGGGGACGACAGAGAATGAGATGGTTGGATGGCATCACTAACTCAATGGACATGGGTTTGGGTAGACTCTGGGAGTTGGTGATGGGCAGGGAGGCCTGGCGTGCTGCAGTTCATGGGGTCACAAAGAGTTGGACATGATTGAGGGAACTAAACTGAACTCTCTCTATATATAGTATATAAACAAATTCATACAAATAAGTTTATTTAAATATTATTATAAAAATGAGCTAAAAGAAAAATATAATCCCAGTTGGTATTTAAATTCTATTTTTTATAAAATGAAGGAAACAGCTAATATTGATTATTCTCACTATATATAGGACATAAATTATCTTCGAACAAATATTTATTTAATCCTTCCTCTTGAAACCGAAAGGGGCTTCCCTGGTGGCTCAAATGGTAAAGAATCTGGCCACAATGCAGGAGACCAGGGTCAGGAAGATTCCCTGCAGAAGGAAATGGCAACCCACTCCAGTACTCTTGCCTGGAGAATTCCATGGACAGAGGAACCTGGTAGGCTATAGTCCACGGAATCAAAAAAGATCAGACATAACTGAGAAACTAACACTTTGAAATTAGAAAAAGAGACTGATATTCTGGTGATTTTAATAAATGTTTTTGAATGTGATGTTTTGCAATAACAAGCAGAGTTTGGTGCCTAGTCTGAAGGTCATTCCTTTTATTTCATTCAGCTCGAGTATCCTCAGGTTATGTTTGTCTTATCAACAAAAAGTATTTTTCAGGCTGTTTGGCTTATCTTTACAATGACAAATATTTGGTTTGCTAGTTGGCTACCTATCTACATATCTATTATGTATGCACTGGTTCTCTAAGTTTCATTATGTAAATATTAGAATAGAAAAATAAAATAAAAACATATCATAGAGAATATATCAACATATGTCTAAGTAGTTATGCTAATTGAGCATTATATTTAGTTCTGGGCATCTTGGCAAGATAAAAATGGATATATAATACATTATCTAATTGTCATGATCTGATAAAAAATAATACACCAGTTCTTCAAATGGCATCATTTTTTCTTGGTACTAAATTATCCATCCAAAGTATCAGTTTAATGGAGTATATAATATTAAATAGAGTTCTTAAGTCATATTATGATGGCTTATTGAAGGGATCTATCAATATGGAATCGAGGTCATAACAAAGCAGATTTATTGCTAATAACCTACCCACCATGGGGCCAAAGTGCAGTCCTTTGGTTTAAGGAAGGACTTTTGGTTTAAGGAATGGTCTTGTGCAAGTGGTTATTCAAATAAAAGTGAGCACATTCAATTTTAGAAATAAACTGGACATGTATATATAAATAAACTTCTTGAAGAATTCAGTCAAAAATACTTACAGTGACATCCACGCTTTGATGTTTCTTTTTTTTCTTTACAGAGAAATTTGCACTCTGTAAACTGCCTGATCTTGTTCACTTGTATTGTATATAATTCAATTCAGCAAGCATTAATGAAGCAATACTTACATTTTCCAGACACTTTGCAAGGGCCTGAGGATACAGAACATTGGGCACTGTTCATTTTTCTCAGTTATAAAGCTAGGGCTGGTTGACACTCCTGTAGTAAATGTATCTCTGCCAAAAGCACAGTTTCAGCACTAAACTCACTGTGGCGGCATACTAACTAACAGATGGACATTTATAAGCATCTTTCTTTTTGCAAAGAAATTCATGCTGCTGTTGCTGCTGCTAAGTCGCTTCAGTCATATCCGACTCTGTGCGACCCCAGGGACACTTCATTGTATGTTTCTGGTTAATTTCATTCCACATAGAAAGTATAGCCATGGAAATGCCAATTTGACCTTCCAAAAGTGCATTTCCTATAGACTTGACATAGCCCTCCTCTTTCCTTTATAATTCAAATATATACACATTATATCCAAATGAGCCTTTCTAAACCCAAGTCAAAGTTTCATCAGCATTTTCCCAGGGTTCAGGTGCACAGCCAGATATAGCTGTCATTTCACTGTCTCTGGAATTACTTGGTCTAAACTGGCTGTTTCTGTGTATCAGCACCAGTCATCCTTAATCCCCCAAAGATAACACTGGGAAAAATGAAATGAATTGGAGACTAAAATCACTGCTTCTTTCATATCACTCTTTTTGAGAGTCGGGAGATCAGCTTTGATAATGGATTACTGGACGCCACATGTTCTTACTGGAACATCACAGGTTGAATTCAGCACAAAAATACATTTTTTTGATCTGTAAACAGTACCAGCTGAATCCATATTTCTCATGAATGTCCTGCCACAACACTGTGTGTTCTCTTCATCATGCAGCCAGTTGATTACAATTCCCTTTGAGCACAGTTTCCAGAATTTGCATCTGTCACTTGGAGTTGAGCATCCTGCAGCTTCACCGCCATCCTGGGCAATTGCCATTTCCCAACTTAAGTGCCAAAAAATATCTTTAAATAGCTTTACGCTAGTTGGCTTCAGTTGACGTGGAGGTACAGCTATCAGCTGTCTTATGAGAGCTTACTTTAAGCCTCAAACTGGCAGCTTGAACATATCTTGTTTGTAGAAGGTAATAGGTCTGGTCTTTAGGGCTGGATTAGGTAACATTCCACTATTACGGCTGCTGCTAAGTCGCTTCAGTGGTGTCCAACTCTGTGCGACCCCATAGATGGCATCCCACCAGGCTTCCCCATCCCTGGGATTTTCCAGGCAAGAACACTGGAGTGGGTTGCTATTTCCTTCTCCGATGCATGAAAGTGAAAAGTGAAAGTGAAGTCACTCAGTCATGTCTGACTCTTAGCGACCCTATGAACTGTAGCCTACCAGGCTCCTCAGTCCATGGAATTATCCAGGCAAGAGTACTGGAGTGGGATGCCATGCCTTCCCCGACGAGGTGCAAACAAAATGAAACAATTAGGATTACCCATTGTCTCAAACTTCATATATTTTTGGTGAGCCATGGAAGAATTGCCTCCTCCCCAAAATATTTATCTGACCAATGTCTGAAAAAGAAAATTCCACTTAGTATTATCATTTTAGTATAATCATATCAGCTCAAATTCAAACATATCCCAATGTCAACTGTCTCGGGCCATTTAACTTGCCAGGTATCTTTGAGAGAAAAGATTTCAATCCACTCAACTGAATTTTTTAACCTATTTTATCTATTGACTCATTTTAATTTAGAAATTTTTAAACATATTAAGAAAAGGTGAGTTTAAGAGGCAACTTGAAAGATGAGTCAAACTGGTCTTGGAATTGCAATTAAGACACTGTGTTAGTGTCTGCTGCATATTCAATGAGCTGTCAATTCTCTAGAATTTCCTCTGATACTAAGTTCTCTGAAGAATAACAACAACAGAATAATTCCTATAATAGAAATATGAAAAAGAGGTTACTGGTATGTATAAGAGGAACTACTTCTGCCTTCATAGGACATGAAATATTCTTAGAGGAGTCAATATGAATTGAATCATTCATTCATTTATTTTATTTCATTTTATTTTTATTGGGGTATAGTTGTTTTACAATGTTGTGTTAGTTTCTGCTGTACAGCAAAGTGAATCAGCTGTATTCTTTCTAGGATTTCCTTCCCATTTAGGATACCACAGAGCATTGTGCAGATCCTGAGCTATACGTAGGTTTTCATTCATTGTCATAGTATCAATAGTGTAGAGATATCAACTCCAATCTTCCAATTCCTGCCACTCCTCTTTCCCCTCTTTGGAATCCATGCTTTTGTTCTCTCCACCTGTGTCTTTATCTTTGCTTTGCAAATAAGATCTATTCATTCATTTTAAGATATGTTTTCTTGATGCATTTTTGTGCCTTCCCCTTTCTTTCACAACCTTCTTTGAAGGATGAGCCTTAATTATCTCCCCAGGAAAAGAAAGATTACATTCTACAGCTCCTTGTGTTCTTATAATCCTTTATCTAACCAAAACTTTCTAAAACCAAAATATGTTGGGAAATAATCCTGATGATATAGTTACCAGGAAAGGAGATGAGGGCAGAGTTGGGGATGAAAGACACATGTTCCCACCACAGAGATCCTCTACAGTAGAGGGAATATTCTAACCCTTAAGAGGGAGGGGTGGGGGCTACTTCTACATGAACTAGGGGAATCTGTGAATGTAAAAATTTTAGTATGTCAACCCAGATATCTTTATCACACACCTAAGTCATTTTATTTCTCAGTTAGAGCCTTGACTTTACATAGGACAATTGCCTTAGTTCATTGTTTAACTTTCTTTGACACTTTGGTATTTTAATCACAAAGTCCTTTGTCTGGTTTTCAGCTTTAACTGATTTCTGGTTGCAATTACAGCTTGCTGTGTTACCAAGGAAGCCTGTCGCTTTCGCATTTAATTTTTAATTGCTGTTTAATCAGTTACCCTTTGCTCATCTTTCCTTTAAGCATCTATTACACTTAGCAACAGCTGCTTGAGTTCACCATCTTTTATGTCAGTTGTTACTTACCCCGTATCTCTCAAGGTTACAGTACAGTGCCCTTGCTAGTGCATCCTTCTCCACTGATACACCAATCGAGTTCACTGTGAAAGAAAGTTTTAACAAGAGTTTTGCTCCCTTGTACCAGAGTCTTCTGTGATCATCTGATGCTAGCCATGAAATCTAGGTGTGAGCTAGAAGATGACTAAGTTCCTGGATTCTATCTTTTATTCCTATGACCATTCCTAGCAGCAGTGATTATAGCCTGGGGTCCCGGCAAGCAGAAGCTGAGACTAACATGCAAGAACTTTATCACAGAATCATGGCAACTTCAGAGAGAAAAGAAATGAGGCAGGATTGGACAGAAGGAGAAGCTGAATTGTGATGTAGCCCAGAGCTCTAGCCAAGCCTATAAGGATCTCTGAAGCTACGATGACTCTTCAATACTGCCTTCATTGTAGTAAGAAGGTGAGGCTTAATATCCCTGCATCTATCATCATTAATGCAGGTTATCTCTAGAAAGAGGATACAACCTTGGGCAACATAGCTGACTTTGGTATGGAGCATTTTCTAGAGAAGCTGTCATCTAACAGTAGTTAGCAATCTCCTTAAAAGCTAAGGGACTAAGTCTTTTAGTCCTAAGAGGAGTCTAGATGGCACATCACAAAATTCACTCTGGAAATTTCAGTAGTGCTAGCTTCCAGTGCATGCAGCCACTTTCAATAAGAGGATAATGGCATGCCAGGAGCTTTGGCAGATGGACATATGAATCTCAAGCAGTGCACCAAGGTCTCTGTGATTTTCAAGTGACTGAGATTAACCAAATCCTCTACAGAGATGTTATGGGGAGGGAGGTGGGAGGGGGAGGTCATGTTTGGGAACACATGTAAGAATTAAAGATTTTAAAATTAAAAAAAAATAAAATAAAATTTAAAAAAATATATTAAAAAAAATAAATAAAGCAATGCAGTCTTCTCAAAAAAAAAAAAAAACAAACAAACAAACCAAATCCTCTAGATAACAACCATAGGCATTCTACAAAGGATGGTGGGTCTGCAAAGAGCTAGGATCATTATAAGAACTGTTCACCATCTACCAGCACAGAAACTAAGACTGCAACGTCTTCTACACTAACACCTAGAATTAGAAAAATATCCAAAGGCTAAGGGTACACTCCTCTTTGAGACTACCCTTAACTTCAGACACCAGCCACAAACCCTGGTTCCCAGGGCCACCTTCACTTCTGACCAAGTGAGTGTAAATTTGAGAGTTCCCTCAGGTTTTTAATTGCTACCATGATTCACAGAATTCAAGGAAGTTTTATTATTATAGTTTTTTTACAGCCAAGAGGGTTCAAATCAGAACCAGCCAAAGGAAAGATACATAGGCCAAGGTCTCAAAAGATCTCAGACTCAAAGCTTCCAGTGGCTTCTCCTTATAGTCAGGATATTTTACCTTCCTAGTACATGGATATGTTATGATATATAGAGTATTTTGCAAATGAGGGATGCTCTTCTGACTTTGGTGTCCAAAGTTTTTACTAGGGTTTCATTATGTAGTCATGACTGATTAGATCATTGCCCACATGACAGTTCAATCTCCTTTCACCTCTGGTTGAACTGATACCACGTGACTCAAAGACAGAATCCCCCAGTCATATGGTTGGCCTTTGTGATCTGAGCAGCTATCTAGAATCATTATTATTAGCACAATCTATCTATAAACCTGACATGAGGTAACTCATGAGCATAAGCCCCAGTTTGCATGCATGTTCTCAGTCACTAAGTCATGTCCAACTCTTTGCAACCATATGGACTCTAGCCTGCCAGGATCCTCTGTCCATGGGATTTCCCAGGCAAGAATACTGGTGGGCTGCCATTTCCTTCTCTGAAGGAACTTCCCAACCCAGGAAATCGAATCCTTGTCTTCTGAGTCACCTGCTTTGGCAGGTGGATTCTTTACCAGTGAGCCACCTGGGAAGCCCATAAACCCACAAAGTCCACCATAAAAATGATATTTCTATTACCCAGGGAACTTTCAATGATTTAAAGGTTACTTCTAAGAACTAAGGTTTCCTGATTGCTCAGTTGGTAAAGAATCTGCCTGCAATACAGGAGACCCAGGTTCAGTTCCTGGGTTGGGAAGATTCTCCTGGAGAAGGAAATGGCAACTCACTCCAATATTCTTGCCTGGAGAATCCTTTGGACAGAGGAGCCTGGTGGGCTACAGCCCATGGTGTCACAAAGAGTCAGACATGACTGAGTAACTAATACTTTCACTTTCTAATAACTGGGACAAAAGCCAACCAAATTCTTTATTACAGAGAAACTAGCCACTTCACTGAGCTAAGGAATCCAGAAGACTTCATGGTTCAGAAGAATGCTTCCTTTGATGCTCTGTAAGGCCTCAGTACACTCCTGCATATACCTATTTATTAGATTGATTTAAGCCTAGTTATAATGATTTAAGATTCATGGTCTGAAACCAAAATTACATTTGCATCAACCTAATAACACCTTCGGGGAAGGCAATGGCACCCCACTGCAGTACTCTTGCTTGGAAAATCCCATGGACGGAGGAGCCTAGTAGGCTGCAGTCCATGGGGTCGCTAAGAGTCGGACATGACTGAGCAACTTCACTTTCACTTTTCACTTTCATGCTTTGGAGAAGGAAATGGCAACCCACTCCAGTGTTCTTCCCTGGAGATTCCCAGGGGTGGCAGAACCTGGTGGGCTGCCATCTATGAGGTCACACAGAGTTGGACACAACTGAAGCGACCTAGCAGCAGCAGCAGCAATACCACCTTGGAAAACAGAAACAAAGGCTGGAGGGATGGACTGAAAAATGGACAGACTTTGAAAAAACTGATTCTTCATGTAAAATATTTTTGTACTAGCCCTTGATAGACAGTTGAACTTGTAGTATACCTTGAAAAAAACTAATGGCTTTTTTTTAAACTCAAACTTTAAGGTGACTGATATTCAGTGAAATTGAGGCTCTTAGATTAGATCAGTCATAGAAAATAAAGAAGTTAACATTTCATCATCCATTAGAAAGTAACATGAATGTATTTGGGATGATATTTTATATTCATTGATTATATGTCAGCCAGAAATCTAGGAGCTGCAAACACAATTAATGAACAAAAATAAAGTTTCCTCTTGTGCTTTTTACATTTTAATGTGAAACATAAGCATGTGCCATAAATAATTACAATGAAGTGTAAAAATTTTGTAATAGAAGTGGTAAAGAGTCTAAAAGGAACACTTTGATGAGACATCTAACCCAGCCTTGGAAAGTGTGATTAGAAAGATTTCCAGGAAAAAAAAAAATAAAGAGAGAGAGTTTAAGATGAGATTGAAGAAAGAATCAATATTTCATCAGTGAAGGTGGTCTTAGAATTGTAAGCAAACCACAGAGGTTTCGGTGTTTCATTTCAAAGACACTGATTGCCTGTAGACTCTGATCCAAGCATGAAAAAGGGATCTGAGAGCACTTTCCAGATTATTCAGATTTTCTTCATGCATCCAGTTCAAACATATATGACCAAATGGCCTTGTCACTGAGGATAATGCTCTCATTATTGTAGGTCTTCTACATTATGGCACAAACTTCTTCCCTTTGATCTGTTTATTTCAGATGTTCATGAATTGTCAAGATAATCATTTAGAAACTATTATACTAAATCTGTGATTAACACAAAGTCAAGAAGGATAATCAATATAGAATATGATAGATCAAGATTGCACACAATTTTGAGAGGTTACAGTTATCTAAATGAAATAAAATAATTATCCCCCAGTCCAAAGAAACAGCAGTAGCAGTGAAAATACCACAAGATATAACTTAGCTTTGTAAGAGGTAAAAAAAAGAAAAAAATTATGTTAAGGATTTAGTTAATTGTATACTTAGTCAAAGGGCTACCCTGATAGCCCAGTTGCTAAAGAATCCGCTTGCAATGCATCAGACCCCGGTTCAATTCCTAGATTGGGAAGATCTCCTGGAGAAGGTATAAGCTACCCACTCCAGTATTCTGGCCTGGAGAATTCCATGGACTGTATAGTCCATGGGCTCACAAAGAGTCAGACAAAAGTGAGTAACTTCACTTAGTAGAAGACACCATGTGCTTGTCAAAACACCAGGGTAGTCTTCTATGATTTGATAATAAAAATAGAATATCTGTCACAAGAGTATGGAGGCTCTTTGTTCTCTGTTTGGAATATTAGATTTGGTTCTGGGTGCTCTACTTTACACAAATTGGTTCTACACTCTGGTTTAAAGAATCAACTATGTGAATACAGCTAGCACAAGATATGAAGCACCATATGTTGGGAGATAAAGAGAGAAGTCAAGAATTTTATCAATAGCATATTCAGTAAGAGTTTATTAGCATAATAAACGTGTCACTGGGTACTTACTATGTAAATCACCATGCCTCAGACAGCAGATGCACAGTCTTTTGATCTTAATGGTTCGTATTCCAGAAAATATATGAAGTTTAGCTTGAATTATGGTCTGATAGAGGCAGAAGTATATCAGAACAGAAAATCTATCCATGGAATACTGGGGTCACTGTTAAAGATGGATGCAATTTGGGGAAACAGCAGTGACTCAAAAACTAGGTTAAGCCATGTAAACAGCAATTAGAAAGGAAATTAAGAGTTTGAGTGAGACATAGTATTTGTCAGTTCTTGACTCATTACAAAAACCACTTCCCTTTAAAAAGAAAACAAACAAAAACCTCTTGATCACTCAAAACTGAGTTAACTAAATGTATTACAGATATGAAAAGCTCCAAATTTACAAATTCTTAACAGTATCAGAGGAGAGTAAAGGAAAGAGAATTTATAGGTTTCATTCCATGGATTCCAACGGTTTAATGTAGAATTTTCTCTTTTTTTAATTTACTTTTTGTTTGAGGGAAAATTGCTTTACAATTATATGTTGCTTTCTGCCATACAACAATATAAATCAGTTAATTATATATATATACCTTCCCCCCAATGCAGGATGTTCAAGGCAAGAAAAATGATTGTACATTCATGCTAGAGTTCATGATATCATTATTTGAGAAGAGTAGACACAACAGGGCCAGAATCTTGAAATCAATCTTGATGAGACAACTATGAACCTTCAGGTGAGCAGTCTGTTGTCTTAATTAGATAATTATTTGGCTAAATGAGTGAACCCACATAAGTTGACTGGCAAAGATCTAAAGCAAACTTTTTTTTTTTTTTGACTAGTTAACAATTTTGTCTCTTTTGAGTAAGAATTTCCTGAGCAAATGGTTAAATCTCAAATGACTACTTGTGGTTATTTTCCAGGTGAAGCTAGACAATATATGAGAATGGACCCCAAAAAAAATTTGTCATGGACTTTGAAACTGATGACACTGCACATATACCAAGGAGACTAAAAATGTTTTTTGCTTGAACTGAGAGTAGAATAAGGTTCTCAAGAAAGTTCCAAATGGCTTGGGAGGTCAAAGAAAGGAGAGTGGCTCAGAGTTTTATTGCAGGGTGCGACTAATGGACATAAATTTGAGCAATCTCTGAGATATAGTGGAGGTCAGAGGAACCTGATATTCTGCTGTCCATGGGGTCACAAAGAGTCAGACATGACTTCATGACTGAACAACAATGACTTTAATAGATATTTCTCCAAAGGAGACACACCAATGGTGAACAGGTATATGAAAAAATATCCGATGCCATTAGTAATCAGAGAATTGCGAATCAAAACCACACTGAGATATCATTTCACATCAACCAAATAGCTTTTACCAAATAAATGAAAGATAAATAAGTGTTGGTAAGAATGTAGAGAAATTGCAGCCCTTATACTCTATTGATGCGAACACAAAATGGTGCAACCACTATGGAAAACAGTATAGAGATTCCTCAAAAAATAAAAATAGGACTACCATATAATCACCAATCCCATTTAGGGGTATTTATCAAAAGGAAATGAAATCAGGATCTCAAAAAAATATTATTAGCACTCTCATGTTCATTGTAATATTATTCACATTAGCCATGGTTTGGACACAGCTATCTTTCCATTTATAGATAAATGGATAAAGAAAATGTCTTATATACACATAATGAAATTCTATTCAGCCTTAATGTAGAAAGTAATTCTCTAGCATGAAGTAACGTGGATGAACCAGGAGGACAGTATGCTAAGTGAAATATGCTAGTAACAGAAAGATAAATTCTGCCTGATTTCCCTTACATGGAGATATTCAAAACAGTCAAATTCACAGAAGCAAAGATAGCAGTCATGGCTCTCAGGGACTGCAAAGAGGGGAAAACAGGGTGCTACTAATCAATGAGCATAAAATTCCAGTTATGCGAGAGAAATAAGCTGTAAAGATCTGTCATATACCATTACATCTATAGTCCACAATACTGTATTGTACACTTAAACATGTAAGAAGAGGGTAAATATCTTGTTAAGTGTTCTTGTCATAACAAAATGTAATTTTAAAAATAAAGTCTGAAAGATGCTTTAAAAATGGGACTTCATGAGGTTCTCACACACAAGAAGGATTTTGCCTGGTTTGAATTTCCCTCCAGCACTGAAGGAGTAGCACCCATGATTTCTTGTCAGCTTGCCCAATTTTGGAGCAAAAGGTTAAAAAAGATAGTAGCATTCAAGTATTAAAAAAAAATGGAGTAAGATTATTATTTTTTTTTTTACCATTTTCAGCCAAAAATGTAACTTGGGATTGTCCAATAACTTTGTAATGGTTAGTCATCACTCATCGAGAATGGTCCAAAATAAGGAGATAGATTTTGTACTAGCAAGGTCACCAAGGAGAACTAAAGTGCAAGAGTTTGAAATTGAATTTAAATAGGGCTCTTTCTTGTGAGACAGTTTTGGAATATATACTATCAATTCCATAGTTCATTGCCAACCTCTAATTTTGTAAAAGTTTGGTTAAAAGCTAACAGACACAAATGTTCTGTGGGGTTGTTTCAGTGCAGAAACAAAATTTCCACCCCAGATATGTCATGATAACAGGCTCTAGATTTCTGGTTTTCTTTCCTGTTGTGGTGATACTATCTAAAAATCCAACTGGAGAATAAGCAGATTTATTATAAGGAACTCATACCAATGGAACACTGTATAACATCACAGTGAAAGAGTACAAACCCAACAGTCTGTTTCATTACTTATCTAAGCCAAAGCTTGAGTAAATTATGTTCAGGTATTGGACTCATGTCAACAAGTGAATGGGAACAGAGAAAATCAATGCTAACGACATGGATTTAGAACAGATTGGTAGTTGCTTGAGGCGGTGGGGAGTGGGTAATGGTGAAAGGATCAAAAAGTATAAACTTCTACCTAGAAAATCAGGATGTAATGTACACCAGGTGCCTGTAGTCCGCTTGATAAGTCGTGTCCAAATCTTTGCTATCCTGTGGGCTTCACCACTCATGTCAAGATACCCTGTTCACCATCTCTCAGAGTTTGTGCAAATTCATGTCTATAGAATTGACACTATCTAACCATCTCATCTTTGCACCCCCTTCTCCTTTTGCTTTGCTGACTATAGTTAATAATATCATATTGCATGTTTGAAAGGGGTTAGGGGAGTAAGTATTGAAAGTTTTCATCACAAGAAAAAGAATTTTGAAACATGTGTTGGTGGATGTTAATTGGACTTATTGTGATCATTTTACAATCCAAAAAAAAAAAAAAGGCTAAAGACATTGTTATTGTCAAGAGGTATTATGTGTCTGTAAATCACTTACAAATATGAAACAATCAAGTGGGGAAAATATCTAAGAAGATAAAGTACATAGGGGAGCAGACAGATCAAAGCATAACAGTCTGTAGCTCCGTTTCTTTCTTTCTATGAAACTTAGGCAGAAGTAGTCGGTTATCTTCTTGATTAGACAGTATTATGCTGAAGCTATCTCCTTCTGCAGTTATCTGCTTCTGGAAGATTCCCACACAATCTCAGTTTGAGGTCTCTTCCTAAGACAATCTCAGTAATTTTAAGATGACTCAGTTGTCTACTTAACTGATATGATTCCAAGGATCAAGGTCCTGAAGTCTACTCCAGACTCAGGGCAGACTTTTTTTGGATGTCTCTTCCAGGTTGTAAGTTATGAACAAGTTGACAGGAAATCCACAGAAGTCTCTGGAACCTATTAGCAATATGATCAAAAATTAGCCCTGTTTTAAAGCAGCATCTGGGACTGGGGGCTGATATTCACAAAATTCAGGAGTTTCTGAAAACTAGTTTAAGTTTGAAAGTTCCATTTGTCCTTTCTAATGTATCTGAAGATTGATAGTAATGTGGGTACTGAAGTTTTTGAATTAAATACAACCATGTACCAAGCTCCTTATTAACAGCTCTGGTTAAGTGAGTGCCACTGTTTTAGAGTATTGAGTACCTCATGCAATGTTTTTTGTTCCTTTAAAAATAGAAGCTTTTATCTATCTTAACTATAATATATGCATGTATCTATATGCAAGAGAGAGAACACAGTTATTTAAAATTCATTTGGAGGTACTCAAACCTTAAAGGGTCTGACTCCATTCTCACATCTTTAAAATTTTGTTAGGATCATGTTTCAGGCACATAGGGCATCAACCAAAGCCAATCTTGACTATACATTTGAAGTTTCTCCAGAAATATTGTTTTAAGATAAAAGCAAGTTTATATCTGATAATAAGAGAATACTAAGGGGTTTTATCCTACATGGTACTGAAACTGAGCAGGACCCTGCAGGGGCTTCCCCATGACAGATGCTCCCTGTTTCCCCTGACTGTCATTTGTAATAGAAAAGCTTCAGCCTCCTAGATCTTCCAGAGTTCCAAAGAGCAAATTTAATCTGAAAAGTGAGTGCATAAAAAAAGGAAGACAGTCAAGCAAGAGAAAATAATAATAGTTTAGTCATAAAACCAAGTCAAGGACCTTTAGCTCCTTCTCAGAGGCTAAAATAATGTTCTGAGTTATTCCATAGGTACTAATCCTCCTCTAAATCCTCCAACGAGGGGAAGAATTTAACTGTATGCTGACCACCAGCAGAGAGACCCCAGACTGGAAACAGAGATTGATAATTGAGATTCCATAAATGTCACCCCATCATCTCACCATTAACCAGAGAATTGTGCATGAGTTGATCATACACACTGTGACCCTCTCCCGCCCTTTTTTTTTTTTTTTAATTTTTATTTTTACTTTATTTTACTTTACAATACTGTATTGGTTTTGCCATACATTGACATGAATTCACCACGGGTGTACATGAGTTCCTAAACATGAACCTTCCTCCCACCTCCTACGCCATATCGTCTCTCTGGATTATCCCCGTGCTCCAGCCCCAAGCATCCTGTACCCTGCATCAAACATAGACTGGGGATTCGATTCTTACATGATAGTATACATGTTTCAATGACTTTCTCCCAAATTATCCCACCCTCTTCCTCTCCCTCAGAGTCCAAAAGTCCGCTCTACACATCTGTGTCTCTTTTGCTGTCTTGCATACAGGGTTATCATTACAATCTTTCTAAATTCCATATATATGTGTTAGTATACTGTATTGGTGTTTTTCTTTCTGGCTTACTTCACTCTGTATAATCGGCACCAGTTTCATCCATCTCATTAGAACTGATTCAAATCCATTCTTTTTAATGGCTGAGTAATACATCATTGTGTATATGTACCACAGCTTTCTAATCCATTCATCTGCTGATAGACATCTAGGTTGTTTCCATGTCCTGGCTATTATAAACAGTGCTGCGATGAACATTGGGGTACACGAGTCTCTTTCAATTCTGGTTTCCTTGGTGTGTATGCCCAGCAGTGGGATTGCTGGGTCATAAGGCAGTTCTATTTCCAGTTTTTTAACGAATCTCCACACTGTTCTCCATAGTGGCTGTACTAGTTTGCATTCCCACCAACAGTGTAGGAAGGTTCCCTTTTCTCCACACCCTCTCCAGTGTTTATTGCTTGCAGACTTTTGAATCGCAGCCATTCTGACTGGTGTGAAGTGGTACCTCATTGTGGTCTTGATTTGCATTTCTCTGATAATGAGTGATGTTGAGCATCTTATCATGTGTTTGTTAGCCATCCGTATGTCTTCTTTGGAGAAATGTCTGTTTAGTTCTTTGGCCCATTTTTTGATTGGGTCGTTTATTTTCTGGAATTGAGCTGCGTAAGTTGCTAGTATATTTTTGAGATTAGTTGTTTGTCCGTTGCTTCATTTGATATTAGTTTCTCCCATTCAGAAGGCTGTCTTTTCACTTGCTTATATTTTCCTTTGCTGTGCAGAAGCTTTTAATTTTAATCAGGCCCCATTTGTTTATTTTTGCTTTTATTTCCAGAATTCTGGGAGGTGGATCATAGAGGATCCTTCTGTGATTTCTGTCAGAGAGTGTTTTGCCTATGTTCTCCTCTAGGAGTTTTATAGTTTCTGGTCTTACATTTAGATCTTTAATCCATTTTGAGTTTATTTTTGTGTGTGGTGTTAGAAAGTGATCTAGTTTCATTCTTTTGCAAGTGGTTGACCAGTTTTCCCAGCACCACTTGTTAAAGAGATTGTCTTTACTCCATTGTATATTCTTGCCTCCTTTGTCGAAGATAAGGTGTCCATAGGTGCGTGGATTTATCTTTGGGCTTTCTATTTTGTTCCATTGATCTATATTTCTGTCTTTGTGCCAGTACCATACTGTCTAGATGACTGTGGCTTTGTAGTAGAGCCTGAAGTCAGGCAAGTTGATTCCTCCAGTTCCATTCTTCTTTCTCAAGATTGCTTTGGCAATTCGAGGTTTTTTGTATTTCCATACAAATCTTGAAATTATTTGTTCTAGCTCTGTGAAAAATACCGCTGGTAGCTTGATAGGGATTGCATTAAACCTGTAGATTGCTTTGGGTAGTATACTCATTTTCACTCTATTGATTCTTCCAATCCATGAACATGGTATATTTCTCCATCTGTTAGTGTCCTCTTTGATTTCTTTCACCAGTGTTTTATAGTTTTCTATATATAGGTCTTTAGTTTCTTTAGGTAGATATATTCCTAAGTATTTTATTCTTTTCGTTGAAATGGTGAATGGAATTGTTTCCTTAATTTCTTTTTCTACTTTCTCATTATTAGTGTATAGTAATGCAAGGGATTTTTGTGTGTTGATTTTATATCCTGCAATTTACTATATTCATTGATTAGCTCTAGTAATCTTCTGGTGGAGTCTTTAGGGTTTTCTATGTAGAGGATCATGTCATCTGCAAACAGTGAGAGTTTTGCTTCTTCTTTTCCAATTTAGATTTCTAAAATTTATTTTCCTGCTCTGATTGCTGTGGCCAAAACTTCTAGAACTATGTTGAATAGTAGCAGTGAAAGTGGGCACCCTTGTCTTGTTCCTGACTTTAGGAGAAATGCTTTCAATTTTTCACCATTGAGGATAATGTTTGCTGTGGGTTTGTCATATATAGCTTTTACTGTGTTGAGGTATGCTTCTTCTATTCTTGCTTTCTGGAGAGTTTTTATCATAAATGGATATTGAATTTTGTCAAAGGCCTTCTCTGCATCTGTTGAGATAATCATATGGCTTTTATTTTCCAATTTGTTAATGTGGTGAATTACATTGATTGATTTGTGGATATTGAAGAATCCTTGCATCCCTGGGATAAAGCCCACTTGGTCATGGTGTATGATCTTTTTAATGTGTTGCTGGATTCCGATTGCTAGAATTTTGTTAAGGACTTTTGCATTTATGTTCATCAGTGATATTGGCCTATACTTTTCTTTTTCTGTGGCATCTTTGTCAGGTTTTGGTATTAGGGTGATGGTGGCCTCATAGAATGAGTTTGGAAGCTTACCTTCCTCTGCAATTTTCTGGAAGAGTTTGAGTAGGATAGGTGTTAGTTCTCTAAATTTTTGGGAGAATTCAGCTGTGAAGCCATCTGGACCTGGGCTTTTGTTTGCTGGAAGATTTATGATTACAGTTTCAATTTCCATGCTTGTGATGGGTCTGTTAAGATTTTCTATTTCTTCTTGGACCAGTTTTGGAAAGTTGTACTTTTCTAAGCCTTTGTCCATTTCTTCCACGTTGTCCATTTTATTGGCATATAATTGCTGATAGTAGTCTCTTATGATCCTTTGTATTTCTGTGTTGTCTGTTGTGATCTCTCCATTTTCAATTCTAATTTTATTGATTTGATTTTTCTCCCTTTGTTTCTTGATGAGTCTGGCTAATGGTTTGTCAATTTTGTTAATCTTTTCAAAGAACCAGCTTTTGGCTTTGTTGATTTTTGCTATGGTCTCTTTTGTTTCTTTTGCATTTATTTCTGCCCTAATTTTTAAGTTTTCTTTCCTTCTACTAGCTCTGGGGTTCTCTATTTCTTCCTTTTTTAGTTGCTTTAGGTGTAGAGTTAGGTTATTTATTTGACTTTTTTTTCGTTTCTTGAGGTATGCCTGTATTGCTATGAACTTTCCTCTTAGCACTGCTTTTATAATGTCTCACAGGTTTTGGGTTGTTGTGTTTTAATTTTCATTCGTTTCTATGCAAAATTTGATTTCTTTTTTGGTTTCTTCTGTGATTTGTTGGTTATTCAGAAGTGTGTTGTTCAGCCTCCATATGTTGGAATTTTTAATAATTTTTCTCCTGTAATTGAGATCTAACCTTAATGCATTATGGTCAGAAAAGATGCTTGGAATGATTTCGATTTTTTTGAATTTATCAAGGTTAAATTTCTGGCCCAGGATGTGATCTATTCAGGAGAATGTTCTGTGAGCACTTGAGAAAAAGGTGAAATTCATTGTTTTGGGGTGAAATGTCCTACAGATATCAATTAGGTCTAACTGGTCTATTGTATCATTTAAAGTTTGTGTTTCTTTGTTAATTTTCTGTTTAGTTGATCTGTCCATAGGTGTGAGTGGGGTGTTAAAGTCTCCCACTATTATTGTGTTACTGTTAATTTCCCCTTTCATACTTGTTAGCATTTGTCTTACATATTGCTGTGCTCCTATGTTGGGCGCATATATATTTATAATTTTTATATCTTCTTCTTGGATTGATCCTTTGGTCATTATGTAGTGGCCTTCTTTGTCTCTTTTCACAGCCTTTGTTTTAAAGCCTATTTTATCGAATATGAGTATTGCCACTCCTGCTTTCTTTTGGTCTCTATTTGCATGGAATATCTTTTTCCAGCCCTTCACTTTCAGTCGGTATGTGTCCCTTGTTTTGGGGTGGGTCTCTTGTAGGCAGCATACATAGAAGTCTTGTTTTTGTATCCATTCAGCCAGTCTTTGCCTTTGGGTTGGGGCATTCAACCCATTTCTGTTTAAGGTAATTATTGATAAGTGTGATCCCGTTGCCATTTACTTTATTGTTTTGGGTCCGGGTTTATACACCCATTTTGTGTTTCCTGTCTAGAGAAGATCCTTTAGCATTTGTTGGAGAGCTGGTTTGGTGGTGCTGAATTCTCTCAGCTTTTGCTTGTCTGTAAAGCTTTTGATTTTTCCTTCTTATTTGAATGAGATCCTTGCTGGGTACAGTAATCTGGGCTGTAGGTTATTGTCTTTCATCACTGTAACTATGTCTTGCCATTCCCTCCTGGCCTGAAGAGTTTCTATTGAAAGATCAGCTGTCATCCTTATGGGAATCCCCTTGTGTGTTATTTGTTGTTTTTCCCTTGCTGCTTTTAATATTTGTTCTTGGTGTTTGATTTTTGTTGATTTGATTCATATGTGTCTTGGAGTGTTTCACCTTGGGTTTATCCTATTGGGACTCTCTGGGTTTCTTGTACTTGGGTGATTATTTCCTTCCCCATTTTAGGGAAGTTTTTAACTATTATCTCCTCAAGGATTTTCTCATGGTCTTTCTTTCTGTCTTCTTCTTCTGGGACTCCTTTAATTCGAATGTTGGATCGTTTCATATTGTCCAGGAGGTCTCTGAGATTGTCCTCATTTCTTCTAATTCGTTTTTCTTTTTTCCTCTCTGATTGATTTATTTCTACCATTCTATCTTCTATTTCACTAATCCTATCTTCTGAATCTACTATTATTCTACTATTTGTTGCCTCCAGAGTGTTTCTGATCTCATTTATTGTGTTATTCATTATATATTGACTCTTTTTTTATTTCTTCTAGGTCCTTGTTAGACCTTTCTTGCATCTTCTCAATCCTTGCCTCCAGGCTATTTATCTGTGATTCCATTTTGATTTCAAGATTTTGGATCATTTTCACTATCGATATTCGGAATTCTTTCTCAGGTAGATTCCCTATCGCCTCCTCTTTTGTTTGGTTTGGTGGGCATTTCTCCTGTTCCTTTACCTGCTGAGTATTCCTCTGTCTCTTCATTTGGTTATATTGCTGCGTTTGAGGTGGCCTGTCTATATTCTGGGAATTTGTGGAGTTCTCTTTATTATGGAGCTTCCTCACTGTGGGTGGGGTTGTATCAGTGGCTTGTCAAGGTTTCTTGGTTAGGGAGGCTTGTGTTGGAGTTCTGGTGGGTGGAGCTGGATTTCTTCTCTCTGTTTTTGAAGACAATGATCTGCTTTTCAGGTGCCTGATGTCCTCTGCCAGCATTCAAAAGTTGTTTTGTGTAGTTTGCTCAGCGTTGAAATGTTCTTTTGATGAATTTGTGAGGGAGAAAGTGGTCTCCCCATCCTATTCCCCCACCATCTTAGGACGGCCTCCTGCCCTTTGTTTTTAAAAACTCTTCCCTAAAATTCTTCAGGAAGCTGCATGTGAGCTGTTTCTAGCTCTCCTTACTTGGCCCCACATTGGCTGCCATGCAACAAATGCTGTACATACATTGTCAGTATATTGGCTTTGCTGTGCATTGGGTAAGCAGACCCAAGCTGGGTTTGATAACAGTGTGTTAGTCAGCATCATGAGGATAGAAAACAGTAGAATCTTCTTTTGAGATGTAATATAAAATCAATTCATAAGGATACACTTATGATTACCTGGAGAGTAAGAACTGTTTGCAAATGTAAGCATACTGAAAACTTTCAGGGCCTTTCATTTATATCCTAAGGTTTATTATACATATTCCTGATTAATAAAAACATTGAAATCTAGAAAAAAATTAATTTATATATAGATATTGTCCTTCTCTGTGTGCCCAGTTATGAGTGTATCTTTAACTTGAAAATATACAATTGCTGAAATATATTTATATTAACACAGTTTACTTATATGTCATAGTCTAAAGAAGACTGAACTTCTTTCCAAGTTTGCTAACTTTCATTTTATCCTAAATTTCTTAAAAAAAAAAAAAAATGGAGAATGACAAACCTAATTATCTCTGGTATCCTTTATTTAAACGGTAAAAGAGCAAATGTTTGTGTCTCTTGCTAGCTTTTCCAGGAAATATGAAAACAGCTTAAAATCTTATCAGGAAAGAGTTAAGATGAAAGGTAACTTAATAATTTTAGTTGGAATCTGTGGCCTGAGTCAGGTTTTGTTAAAAGAAAAAAGTTAAGAATCTATATCATAAGTATCTAAAGGCAAGGAATAAATAAAAAGTGAAATTTGGAAACATATAGAAATATCAATGATTATTAGAAACATAGCTTTTTAAAAAATTTTGCTAAAATAGTTCAAGAATATGCACAAAATACAAGTAGGCAAAATATACTGGATGATAAAACTGGATATAATATTTTAGACTTTTATCCCCTTAGAATTAAGTATGTAAAACTACCTGGATAAGTTTAGTTAATTTATAACTTATATTTATGTTAATCTACTTTAATTATTTTCATTATTAAAATATCAGCTGTTTTAAATAAGTACATGAGTATTTAGGCAATCTTCATAATCAACTGATTTAATCAATAGTGAAATAAAGTTCACAAGCAGTCAACTTCTGATTCAGTCAAGTTCTGAGTTACCAGGGCTTCCCTGGTGGCTCAGATGGTAAGGAATCTGCCTGCAATGCAGGAGACCTGGGTTCAATGCCTGGGTTGGGAAAATCCCCTGGAGAAGGAAACAGCAACCTCTGGAATTCCAGTATTCTTGCCTGGAGAATCCCACGAACACAGGAGCCTGCCAGGCTACAGTCCATGGGGTGGCAAACAATCGGACATGACTGAGTGACTTCCATTCACTCAGCAGTCAATTTATTTTTGCCAAAAATTAACTAATCAATTGCATCTAGTTATGTACTAAATAAAATACAATTTAAAGAAAAAGAAATCTTTCAGCTCTTAAAGAATTCAAGTTATTAAAAAAAAAAAGGCTATCTCCCTTTAATTTTTTTTTTGTAGTAGAAGTTACATAATGTAAAACATACTATTTTAATCATGTTTAACTGTATAGTTTCTGTTGATGGGCGGGGCTGTGTTCCCTCCCTCTTGTTTGACCTGAGACCAAACTAAGGTGGAGGTAATTAAAATAATGGCAATCTCCTTCAAAAAGCCCCATGCAAGCACTGCCACACTCAGAGCCCCCAACCCTGCAGCACACCATCGCCAACCCACGCCTCTGCTGGAGACTCCGGGACACTCATAGGCAAGTCTGAGTCAGTCTCTTGTGGGGTCACTGCTTCTTTCTCCTGGGTCCTGGTGAGCACAAGGTTTTGTTTGTGCCCTTGAAGAGTCTGTTTCCACAGTCCTGTGTAAGTTTTATAAACAAATCCCACTGGCCTCCAAAGTCAATTTCCCTGGGGTTTCTCAGTCCCTTTGCCAGATCCCCCAGGTTGGGAAGTCTGTTGTGGGTCCTAGAACTTTCTTAGCAGTGCAAGAATTTCTTTGGTATAATTGTTCTGCAGTTTGTGGGTCTTCTGCTTAGTGGCTTCATGGTGGGGTTAATGGTGACCTCCTCCAAGAGGGCTTATGTATCCAATTAATAATCCAAAATGACCTACTTGGCTAGTATCAAATTTCAGGAGACTGGGCAGGCTTGAGACCCAAGCTGGATTTCTTTTGAGGCTCAGGTTCCAGGGAGAATGTGGCAGGCTGTGTGACCCCACAATGTTCCTGGAGTGTTTCTTGCTCTCTACAGGAGCCTTCAATATTACAAACTGAGTCTGACACTAGAAGTTTGTCTGTTCCTTGTCTTAAATGCCACGTGCAGGGGGAAACTGGTTCTGCTTCAGGGAATCTTGAAGGAAAGAACTGCAAGACAACAAATCTATAACCAACCTAGACATCATATTAAAAAGCAGAGATATTACTTTGCCAACAAAGGTCTGTCTAGTCAAAGCTATGGTTTTACCAGTAGTCATGTATGGATGTGAGAGTTGGACTATAAAAAAAGCTGAGCCCCAAAGAATTGATGCTTTTGAACTGCAGAGTTGGAGAAAACTCTTGAGAGTCCCACTTGGACTGCAAGGAGTTCCAACCAGTCCACCATAAAGGAAATCAGTCCTGACTATTCATTGGAAAGACTGATGCTGAAGCTGAAGCTAAAATATTTTGGCCACTTGATGCAAAGAACTGACTCTTTGGAAAAGATCTTGATGCTGGGAAAGATTGAAGGCAGGAGGAAAAGGGGATGCCAGAGGATGAGATGGTTGGAGGGCATCACTGATTCAATGGACATGAGTTTGAACAAGCTCATGGAATTGGTGATGGACAGTGAAGCCTGGAGTGCTGCAGTGCATGGGGTGGCAAAGTTGGACATGACTGAGGGACTGAAATGAACTGAAGTATACAATTCAGTATTCACGTTGTTATGCAACTATTATTATCTGTCTCTTGGATTTTCCATCTTCCTAAACTGAAACTCTGAACCCCATTAAACACCAACTCCCTATTCCCTCCCCACTCCTGATCCTGACCCCTAGCATCTACCAATGTAATTTCTGACTATAAATTTATCTATTCTAGGTACTTCATATAAGTGAAATCAAATTGTATAGCATGCGGGGAGGAGAGAAGAAGGAGATGCAATGTATTTGTAGCATATATATTAACTCTAAAAATTCACTCCAATATACATTGTTGCTGCTGCTGCTAAGTTGCTTCAGTCGTGTCCAACTCTGTGCTACCCCAGAGACAGCAGCCCACCAGGCTCCCCCGTCCCTGGGATTCTCTAGGCAAGAACACTGGAGTGGGTTGCCATTTCCTTCTCCAATGCATGAAAGTGAAAAGTGAAAGTGAAGTCACTCAGTCTTGTCCGACTCTTAGCGACTCCATGGACTGCAGCCCACCGGGCTCCTCCATCCATGGGATTTTCCAGGCAAGAGTACTGGAGAAGGTTGCCATTGTTGGGTAAAGACAAATACTGTTTGATTTCACTTATAGAAGATTCCATGGGTTTTCTTTATTTTTAAACCAGAAAACTTTAAGAACTTTTTTCTTATTTTGTCTATTTCTTTCAGTTCGGCTCAGTTGCTTTGTCGTGTCCAACTCTTTGCTGCCCCATGAGAGGCAGCACGCCAGGCCTCCCTGTCCATCACCAACTCTTGGAGTCCACCCAAGCCCATATCCATTGAGTCAGTGATGCCATCCAACCATCTCATCCTCTGTCGTCCCCTTCTCCTCCTGCCCTCAATCTTTCCTAGAATCAGGGTCTTTTCAAATGAGTCAACTCTTTGCATGAGGTGGCCAAAGTATTGGAGTTTCAGCTTCAACATCAGTCCTACCTATGAACACCCAGAACTGATCTCCTCTAGGATGGACTGGTTGGATCTCTTTGCAGTCCAAGGGACTCTCAAGAGTCTTCTCCAACACCACAGTTCAAAAGCATCAACTCTTTGGTACTCAGCTTTCTTCACAGTCCAACTCTCACATCCATACATGACCACTGGAAAAACCATAGCCTTGTCTACTTTTTAAACCTTACTTGATCATAGTTGCATCAGTGGTATAGATTTTTATTATAGTGAGAGAGCAAAGGAATAAAATCTTGAGTACTGAAATTCATTGTGTAGGAATATACCTGAAAATTCTGATTAACTAAAAGAGCACTAAGCGAGAGTAAACATAGTGAGGTAGTCTCTAATCGACTTCTCTCAAGCTTTGCCATGCCGTGCCATGTGCTCTGACATGACTACATTGAGGACAAATTCCGGAAGTCCAGATCGTACTCATAGTCATCAAACATCTATTCTCACTTACTAATCTTTAAGGTATTTTAGCAATGATTCATCCAGTTGTTTAGCAAACATCCTTTAAGTCCTACTTGTGCCTGTACTTTCTTAAGTGTTAGAAAGAGATGTGAAGAAGAATACTACACCACTTGTTGTCAAATACGCCATCTACTTTTAGATTTTTAAATTGTTGTAGCATAATGTATGGAGAAGGAAATGGCAACCCATTCCAGCGTTCTTGCCTGGAAAATCCCAGGGACGGGGAGCCTGGTGGGCTGCCGTCTATGGGGTCTCACAAAGTCGGATACGACTGAAGCGATTTAGCAGCAGCAGCATAATGTGATTAACCTGTGAGAGAGACGGACCGAGAGGAAGGAGTGATAAACAACTAAAGCAAGTCTTGGGATAAATAGAATGGCTTCTAGAGGGTGTGTTAGGACCTGAGCCTTAATGTTGGAACTATCCAAGAGACATTGGGAGATTTCCCATCAATAGGAATTCATATAGTCACACGGGCATATTAGATGTTTGGCTTATTACTGAATTTTGGAGTACTGTGTTCAATCTAATTAGTTTTATCTCAATTAAAATTCATGTTAGGGACTGAAATATAAATGAAGCTAAAAGTGAAAGGCAAGTAGCAAAGATGTGAGAAAAGCTGGGATACAAATGCTGGAGCCTAGCTGCAACATGAATTTATCAGTCTTCCTGGAGAAAGTGATTATTTGCTTTTCAGAAATATAGTTATTTACATTGCAGTCCATTTTTCTAAAGAGGCACAAATAGCAGGTGGCAATAAAGCACATTCTCAAAGCATTTCAAACTAAAAAGAATAGGAAACAAAGACACATGTTCTACCGGAGTATATCACGGTGCCCTTAACCGCAATCTCATTTTTCAAGTTCAGGAATAGATCTGCTTTTTTCATATTTAGATATGCAAAAGCAAACGCAGAAACTACAGAGGCACTACCACAGAGTCATGTGAAATTTCTCACACAATTACTTTTGTTATGTTCAAAGCAATTATTTTTGCTGTCATTGAGAATAAAATATATTAACATTGAAGAATGCAAAAAAATCAAACATATTCCTGGAAATTACAATCTAAGCTGTATGCAAGTAACCCATAGATTCTAGGGCTTGTGTATTGCTAATGCTTCAGTTTTAATTTGTTGAGGTGGCTTGTTTTTCCCCTAATAGTTGAAGAAGAATCTATCATCTTCAGTATAAAACATTGTTTTATATGTTTCTGGTGTATGGGATGGGGCGGGTTATTACTATTACACTTAATAGCAGTATTTCCTTCTAAAAATGAAAATATTGGGCTCCTCTGGTGGCTCAGTGGTAAAGAAGCTGCCTGCCAGTGCAGGCGACATGAATTCAATCTGGAAGATCCCACAGGCCATGGAGCAACTAAGCCCGTGTGCCACAAATATTGCATCTGTGCTCTAGAGCCTGGAAGCTGCAACTGCTGATGTCCACGTGCCCTAGAGCCTGTATTCCACAAGAGAAGGTACTGCAATGAGAGGCCCTTGCGCACATAAGTAGAGAGTGGCCCCCGCTTGAAGCAATTGGAGGAAAGCCCATGCACCAAAGAGGACCCAGCACAGCCACAGATAAATAAATAAATAAGTTTCAAAGTGTTTACTTTTTAAAAAATTAAAAAATTGATATAAAAAAGCAAAGTACACAACTAATAGTTTTTTGAAGACTAAAATTTGGATGTAAGCTTCATAGGTAAACTTTGGTTTCATGATAATTTAACTATCTCAAACATGAGGCATGTGGATCCCTCAAAAAAATCTGTGAAACTTAAAGACTTCTCTTTTCTTTATGCAAATATTATACAATAATCAGGTATGGCTCTTGATGCTTCAGTTCTGCTCTTGGTATGGCAGTAAATAATTAACCAACAAAAAAATTCTTCTATGAGTCCAAGATTATCTGTTCTTTATAAAAACTGGTAAATAATAATGCAGATGCTAATAATAACATATACACAAATTTGAATATTCATATGATCCATAATTCTAAAATACAATCATTTCCTATGGGATAGTAGAGAAAATATTTGTGTATTTCTGCATAGTTGAAGCTTTCTGAGTATATTTTACAGATATCTGAAAGACAGGTAAATTTGGGAAGATGACTGATTTACCCAGTGAGATAATTCCAGAGGAATTTATCTGAGGGCTTGGGGAGCTGAGACTTGAAAGTGTAGAGGCATCCTATGAAGATACTGTAAAGCTGGAGATAATGATCTCATCTTTCCCCAGGAGAGATGTATACACATTCCAAAGGGTTAGAGTAAAAACATGCTCCCCAAGGATCAAAGCACTCAGGTTATTTTGTCCTAGGTTCTTCACCTATAGTACAAACTAGCATATGTTGGAGAACATCTGGATCTCATTACTTCACCCCAGAGTTAAGAAATTGAGGCACCTGGAAGGCAGATGCTTATTTGCTGGGTGTAAATAATAGTCTTCTCTGCCCTGGAAGCCTTGTGTGTGCATTTAGGATAATATTGATAAATATGGATATTAAGATTCAGTCTTACTCCACTTTTCTATTTTCCAAGATTTAACATTTTAGCTGTTTTTTCTTATATTGCTCTCTTTATTTCAGATACATGTTTTTACTGCTTATTTAAGTACAAATTTGGTTAGAAAAACAGATGCCAGTCTATATCTTTCAGTTGTATTAATACAAACAATTAGATGTTTATTTGACGGAAAGGCTGGAGGAAAAAATCTAGAAAATGACATATGAAGATATTTGCTTAAGCATGTAAACAGGTGGATGTTACATGGTAACTCCAAAGCCACTTAAGAACCTCTGGACCATTCCCATCCAAGTACTTTGGTTATCAACACAAGTGAACATGATTCTCAAAAAGCTCAACTGAAGGCTTCTTGAACATTGGCCCAGTGTCTATCTTTAGTGGACCCATGAGCATAAAACTTTATCCCTCTCCTTTATCTAAAATCTCATGAAAGCACTATTCTTTGGATGATGAAAAGAGAGACAGGGATCTGAAAAACACAGTTCCCTGCTTCTACTTCTTACAGAAGACCTTAGAAGACTTGACCGTAATAACTATTAAGTTACAATGGACAGTCCAGCTCATTGTTATTTCCTGACCCTCAAATTTAGATATATTACATTGAAAAATATACATATTTATTACAATATATTCAGTTCAGTTAAGTCTGACTCTTTGTGACCCCATGAACCTCAGCATGCTAGGCCTCCCCGTCCATCACCAATTCCCAGAGTCTACCCAAACCCATGTCCATTGAGTTGGTGATGCCATCCAATCATCTCATCCTCCATTGTCCCCTTCTCCTCCTGCCCTCAATCTTTCCCAGAATCAGGGTCTTTTCAAATGAGTCAGCTCTTGGCATCAGGTGGCCAAAATATTGGAGTTTCAACTTCAACATCAGTCCTTCCAATGAATACCCAAGACTGATCTCCTTTAGGATGGACTGGTTGGATCTCCTTGCAGTCCAAGGGACTCTCAAGAGTCTTCTCCAACACCACAGTTCAAAAGCATCAATTCTTCAGCACTCAGCTTTCTTCACAGTCCAACTCTCACATCTATACATGACTACTGGAAAAACCATAGCCTTGACTGCTGCTGCTAAGTCACTTCAGTCGTGTCTGACTCTGTGCGACCCCATAGATGGCAGCCCGCCTGGCTCCCCCGTCCCTGGGATTCTCCAGGCAAGACCACAGGAGTGGGTTGCCATTTCCTTCTCCAATGCATGAAAGTGAAAATTGAAAGTGAAGTCGCTCGGTCTCGTCCAATCCTCAGCGACCCCATGGACTGCAGCCTTCCAGGCTCCTCTGTCCATGGGATTTTCCAGGCAAGAGTACTGGAGTGAGGTGCCATTGCCTTCTCCGTATAGCCTTGACTAGACAGATATTTGTTGGCAAAGTAATGTCTCTGCTTTTTAATATGCTGTCTAGGTTGGTTATAACTTTCCTTCCAAGGAGTAAGCGTCTTTTAATTTCATGACTGCAATGGCTAACCGCAGCAATTTTGAAAAATATTGCATATTATGTCTAAGTTTGGTGGGTCAAAAAATAACAATGGGCTGGATTGTCAATTGTCAACTTAATAGATATTATGATCAAGTCTTATTTTATAATAAATATAGGAAATGATTCAATGTTGTGATTTCACAATGGGAAACAAATTAATTGCAGAATTCTTGTTCTCAGTATGAATTCTTCTTTTTTGGTCTCTTAAAAGTTCTGGCAGATTTAATTTTTTAAAAAATATTTATTTTCTATCTAATGATAAATAATAATAAAAGAGCATTTTCAATTCATTATGATTTACTTTAGGAAATAGCATCATTGTCTATATATTTTTAGTAACAATAGAGATGTATCATTCTCAGGATGTGGTAAGGAAATTCCAAAGTCACCATCTGCTAAGAGATATCTCAAAAGTTCAGAATATTGACACTTATAAAAATAAAAGCATAGGACTGAAAATCACTTGCTCTTCCATTTCTGATCCAAAGCCATCTGTTCAATCAAGAATTTCTTATCCAAGCATTTGACTTGGTTAATTTATGAATATGTGACCATTTGGGATACAAGTCATAAAGTTTTCATTTTTTGATGAGATTTTGAGAATCAAATGGTTGTTCTTTCTTCAGAGCATAAACCATCTCCACAAAGATTTATACTGGAGAGTTCTTACTGAATAAGAAGAAAATGTAAATACCTCAGATCATCATTCTTTTCATTAACTCTTACGAATCTTCAAGCCTCAAAGCTTTCAAATGTGTCAGGACAGTTTAGCAAATCACCTGAGAAATCTGTCAAGTAAATAATTTTATTTTGCCAACATTTTAGTAGTGTAATAGATCTATATATTTAAGAAGACCCTTCACCCTTATAAAATATATTTCACTTTGTATCCTGTAGCTGACTACCATTCTGCAAATATTAAATTGCCATTTTACTCCATTATATATTATCTGATAATTATGAGTTATAGTAATAAGTAGACCTAACTAATTAAATTTGGTATTTGGGATGTTCAATTTCTTCTTTGTCATGAGAATATAAGAGTAACCAAAATCCATACTTGAATGTTCAGTATAACTGTACAGCTTTTTTAAACCCTCAGTTTAGCTCTTATTTTAATAGGAAAACACTTTAGACTATTTTTAGGCTAAAATATTTATGCTGTCAGAGGCATGACAAAACATTTAAGACCAGAGTCAGTGAGAATTTTTCAGTCATTCTATCAAGAAACATTTGATTAATTTTAAAAAGTTTAAATGTAAAATTGGATTAACTAAAAATGAGCCAGAATAATGTAGAGAAAGAGCCATAACACAGTTTAAAGTATCAAAGTCCTTTTTTGCAGTGCCATAAAGAATATAAAATGGAATTTGTGATTTTTACCATTGGTAATCTTAATATTGATACCAAGGCTATATAACGTGCATATTAAAGTATGCTACTGAGGCTTTTTCTTTCTGTTCTCTTTGCTGACATTAAATAAGAAAAAATATTTTTAGGATGAAAAGGAATAAAAAAGAAACTGAGAACAAGTGCAGAGGAAAAGTAGTATTTGTTGGAAAGTTCTTGATGTCAAACGCACAAAGTGAATTTTATTATTTTACTTGATAAGAGACAGATTATAGGGTTTTCAATCTCAGCTTTCCTGGGATGAAATACTAATCCTATTGTGTGTACATTTTCTCATCTGTCAAATGAGGATAGTACCGGGGCCTATTTAGGTTTGAATGAGTGTAAGTGTGTAAGACAGTTCGAGTGGCATATGTCAAATTAGTCAGTGTCATATAAACATTTGATATTATTTAATCCTCACAAAATTGTAATGAATTAGACAAAATATAAAATGGACCAGGGTAGGATCCTGAAATTATGATACTGGCATTTAAATAAGATTTGCTTCATAGACATAACCAGGAGTAACTCATTGAGAATATCAACATTTTGAATAAGAAATGCAATGTTGACATATAGCTCCTCATGTATGAATATTTAAGTAAATATACATTTATTTATATCATGCACATACAAACACACACACATACCTATAGGAAACATCTGTCTATGATAAGCTATATGAAATCAAACATTCCAGTGAAACAGAACAAGCAAAGACTTATAGATAAATAACCATTGAAAAATATTGGAATGAAAAAATTTAGAATATATGTCTAAGTGAATTCTATTATTACCATATAAAATCTGTCTTTATTCTGTGGGTCACTGCTACACACAAACAAACTCACATATATGTATATACACTAAAATTCATATGCATATATATACTAAAATTCATTTATATATAAATATATGTACACTAAAATTCATGTCAATTGTAGCAAAGCATATTTTCCTCTCTTTAAGTTATTGAAGGAGGTACTGAGGATTATATATTATTTTGAGCCCAGGGAAACTAGACAGATTTTGGCTTTTGAAGCAATATCCAGAAAGCCACTATTAGATTCAATTGCCAGTATTCACGAACATAAAATCCTTAGATAGATATAAAGAAGAGGGGAAGTAATAACTTCACAAATAAAGCCACTATTATCTTAGGAGAAGTTTAATAAAGAACATCTACATTTGCCTATCCATTGTTCATGACCATTTGATGTGAGTTTTATAAGCAATAAACCAGACACAGGTTCATTTAGTTCTTTATTCTACTTATATTACCCCATATGTCAATAAACATGGAATGTAATCCAATCTTTTCACTGTTATGGAACTTTTGATGAAAAATATGATGATAGGTTGGAGGTAAGTAGATTACTCTTTTTCATCTGCTCTTTGATGATGAAGTATGTGATGTAATTCAACTGACTTGAGAAATCCTCAAACTTTGTTTCCTCTTGAATATTTGCATAACCCTTCCTTTACACAATCTTCTCAGAAGAATATATCATATCAACCTCCTTTATTCAGAACAGCTGTAACCTTATCTGTTGCATTTGCAATAAGCACGGAATATTTCAGCCCCTACTTATGCTTCTCCTCTGTTTTCTTTCTCATATAGAGCCAAATGAAATTGATTAATGTGGGAAACAACATTAGACTAATGAGAGATTGTATGGAACATCATTATTCTATATAAAGAATTTATATCACAATTTCTTGGATTCCTTAGATAACTGCCAACTATTTCAGATTTTGACTGAAGATTTGTATGATAAGAAAGCTTTATATCAAGTTTTTTTTAAAAAAAGACTTAAATCAAATTATGTATTAATTTTAATGTCTCCTATTATGTATTATTAGAATTATGTATTCTGTTTATAAAAATTATGTACTATTAGAATATCTCCCATATAAACTTAGGAAACAAATATAACAAATAACCTAGTAAAGAAGATTCTACCTTCCCAACTTTAGAAATGGAACCAAAGTTGCACATAAGTTAATATCATTGCTTCAGGTTTTTATGACTTTGAATAGTTTGTTGTGAGAGATAGTATTCAGGACAAATTGAGGAAGAATTTATGAAACTTTATTTCCTCTGGTATAAGGTGAGAAATTTTGACCACATCCTTGTGCCTCAAAGGACTAACATTTAGACTATCATGAAGATTCCTAAAAATAAAGAACCTCATGTGCCCAGAACCAATGAATCAGAATTTTTATAAAGTCCGAAGATGATTCATATGAATCTTAATCTTTGAAATTCACTGGACTAGATGCTTTCTAACATTATGTACTTTTTATGACTCTGATCCCTAGAATGGAGGATAGTGTAGGAAAAAGAATCTATTTCCCAGCTGATGCTTTAGAAATTCAAAATGAGGCAAGAAATATAAAAGATGAGTTGGAGCATCTTGTAACAACAGAAAATACAGAGCTGCTCAAAATAAAAACCTATGTTCATGGGGTACATAAAAAAAACATAGGGACAACTAAAGGTGCTCCTAATTGGCAAAACAATTAAGGAACAAAACAATAAGGAACTGTCAGAATAGTAATCCAAAGTATAAAATAAATATCCATGAGGCCATACTAATATAAGTAAGTGATTAAATAAATAAATTCAAGAGAAAAGGCAAACCTTTTAGGCAGAAGGATTAAATACCTCCAAAGAAACTGAATGAATAGGAGATAAACAAATGATGATAGATAGATGTAAGCACAGATAGATCTTTAAGGAATTGGCTAATGCAATAACAGGGAATGGTAAGTCCAAAATTTATAAGACATAACAGAAGACTGTAAACTCAGCAAAATTTTTATGTTAGAGTACTGAAGCAGAATTTCTTTTATTCTGATAAACCTTGGTTTACGGTCTTCAACTAATTGGGTAAGGCCCACTCCCATCATGAAGGGTAATCTGCTTAAAGTCAACTGATTGTAAATATAATGACTTCTACAAAATACTCTCACAACAGTGCATGAACTAGTGTCTGACCAAATAGCTGGACCTAATACCCTAGCAACAGTGACACATAGAATGAACCATCAAAAATTCCAAATAATTTATGTACATATTCTGCTGTTGACAAGAAGAACCATAACTCACCATCCTGTAAGAGTGAGCTGCATATAAATATGCCTTCTCAAACTGCAATATAGGATGTGTAAATAACTTGACAGCAAAGCAACCTGACAAACACTACTTCATCCAGATGGTCAAGGTTACCATTAATAATGATAAATCATGTTGATAGTAAGAAGCCTTGATATGAAGTGATAGAAATAGCACTTTAACTATCTGGTCTTTCCCTCAAAACCTATCCCAAACTAATCATGAGAATAATGAGGAGTGTTATTCCAATTGAGGAGTATTTTACAAAACATCTGAATAATATTTCTTAAGGCTGGTGAGGTCATCAAAAATAAGGAAACTCTGAGGAACTGTCACAACCAAAAGGAGCCTAAAGAGACCTTACAATTTAATGTAATGTGGTTATTTGAATGACTATTTCCTGGATGGTCATGGAACATTAAATAGAAAAGAAAAATCAGGAAAGGACTAAGGAATTCTGAATAAATTATTGATTTTAGTTAATAATAATAATGCACTAATTGTAACTAATATATCATATTAATGTAAGCTACTAGTAATAGAGAAAACTGGGTGTGGGTATTTGAAAACTCTATTACCAGCTGATGTTTTTCTATAAATTCTAAAACTTTCCTACAATTGAATTGGTAACTAATACCTTTTGGGGATAAAGGCAGTAGTTTTAGTACATAAGTCTGCATTGCACTACATACTAAAAATGGATTGATAAAAATAGTCTCATTAACAAAGTCATGGTGGATGGAAAAGACTGAAAGATTAAATAGTGTCAAACTGACATTAAGGAGATTATATATAAAGTACATTTAGCTGTTTCCTTGGACTCCAAAATAACTGTGGATGGTGACTACAGCCATGAAATTAAAAGACACTTGCTCCTTGGGAAAAAAGCTATGAAAGATATAGACAGCATATTGAAAAGCAGAGACACTATCTTGCTGACAAAGATTTGTATCATCAAACCTATGATTTTTCTAGTAATCATGTTCAGATATCAGAGTTGCACCATAAAGAAGGCTGAGCCCCAAAGAACTGATGCTTTCAAACTGGTGCTGGAGAAGATTCTTGAGAGTCCATTGGGCTGCAAGGAGATCAAACCAGTCAATCCTAAAGGAAATCAACCCTGAATATTCATTGGAAGGACTGGTGCTGAAGCTCCAATAATTTGGCCACCTGTAATGAAAATCTGACCCATTGGAAAAGACCTTAATGATGGGAAAGACTGAAGGCAGAAAGAGAAAGGTACGACAGAGAATGACATGGTTGGATGGCATCACCGACTCAGTGGACGTGAGTTTGAGCAAGCACTGGGAGATGGTGGAAAGACAGAGAAGCCTGGTGTGCTGCAGTCCACGGAGTTGCAAAGAGTCAGGCACAACTTAGCAACTGAACAACAAAACAGATTAAAAGGGCATTTAACAATGAGTTGGTAAAATCTCACCAGGAAACTAAAATGCTTTACATATATAAACATATATCTCAAACATGTAAATAAATGTGGTGGGAGGATTCTTTCAAGTATGACAGAATGGCCTGTATCAAATCAACCTTAACATAAATAATATTCATTATTCTGGAGAAGATATGAAAGTCAACTATGTGAAGATATGAAAGTCAACTATGACCAACAGCAAGTAGAAATTAGAGAGGAGTTGAACCTTAAAAGAAAGAAACAGTACCAGTAAGATTTGTTTGTTTTTTTGTTTTGTTTTGTTTTTTGGTCTGAAGACATTCTCCACATTGTATGGAATAAGACAACTAAAATCAAAGTAGAAACCTGTCACATTATTTTTCTGAAGGATTAGAGGACAGAAATCAAGACAGCCAGAGTAATTGTAAATTAGAGAAAGCAAAATAGAAGGCAGGGAATCACAAGAGACATGCTTCAAATCCTGCACTTAAACTCTACCAAACTTTTGGCTGATCCCTGAGGACATTCTCAACAGCTGTGTCAAAAACAACAGATGGTGGAAAAGAGGAAATGAACAGAAAGTTAAACTCCTTCTCACTTGACAGGACACATGTTTTATACTTTCAGACCAGCTAAGTTAACTGCTCGCAAGGACAATATATATATATATACTTTGGTGTAATAAAAAAAAATCTAGAATCTCTACAATTTATCATCCCCAACATCTGCTGCTGGTGCTAAGTCGCTTCAGTCATGTCAAAATCTGTGCAACCCCATAGACAGCAGCCCACCAGGCTCCCCCATCCCTGGGATTCTCCAGGCAAGAATAGTGGAGTGTGTTGCCATTTCCTTCTCCAATGCATGAAAGTGAGAAGTGAAAGTGAAGTCACTCAGTCATGTCCGACTCTTAGAGACCCCATGGACTGCAGCTTCCCAGGCTCCTCCGTCTATGGGATTTTATCCAGTAGGCAGTAAAAACTATCAAACCTGTGAAAAATAGGGACATAGTTAAAAACAAAAACAAACAAACAAAATAAAAAACTTGTCAATAGAAACTAATCTTGATATGACCCAGTGCATGTGCTCAGTTGTGTCTGACTCTGTGACCCCACAGACTATAGCCCACCAGGCTCCTTTGTCCATGGGGATTCTCCAGGCAAGAATACTGGAGTGGGTTGCTCGCCCTACTCCAGGGGATCTTCCCGGCCCAGGGATCAAACCCACGTCTCCTGTGTCTCCTGCATTGGCAGGTGGGTTCTTTACCCGCTGAGCCAGTAGTGTTTAATAGACATCAATAATGCAATTATGTTCAAGGACTTGAAAGAAAGTTAGCTGATAATGAATGAAGATAACTAAGCAGAATTAAGGGAAAATTCTAGAAATGGAAATTAAACTGTCTAAAATAAAACATTTACTGCATTGTCTTAATAGCAAATTAGAGTTGAAAGAAAAAATCTGGTGATTTTGGGAATAGATAAACTGAAATTATCCAACCTGAAGAACAGAGAGAAAATAAGTTTTAAAAAATAGAATCTTGATGATCCAGGAAAAAATGTCTAATGGCCTAATATATGCACAATAAGAGCTCCAGTAAGGGAAGATAAACAGAATGCAGTAACGAAACTATTATAAGAATTAATGCCAAATATATCCCAAATGCAGTGAATTAACAAACTCAGTAAATGCCTGAACATGAGAAGCATAAACATAAAACATATGGGCACACATTATAATCAAAATGTTCAAAATTCAATTCAGTTTAGTCGCTCAGTCGTGTCTGACTCTTTGTGACCCCATGAACTAACTGCAGCACGCCAGGCCTGCCTGTCCATCACCAACTGCCGGAGTCTACCCAAACCCATGTCCATTGAGTCGGTGATGCCATCCAACCATCTCATCCTCTGTCATCCCCTTCTCCTCCTGCCCTCAATCTTTCCCTGCATCAGGGTCTTTTCAAATGAATCAGCTATTCGCATCATGTCGGCAAAGGACTGGAGCTTCAGCTTCAACATCAGTCCTTCCAATGAACAGCCAGGACTGATCTCCTTTAGGATGGACTGGTTGGATCTCCTTGCAGTCCAAGGGATTCTCAAGAGTCTTCTCCAACACCATAGTTCAAAAGCAAAATTAAACCTAAGGAAAAAAATTAAGTTTGGTCATTCAGCTTGCAGGATCTCAGTTCCCAACAGAGACTGGGGATTTCCCTGGTGGTTCAGTCAGTAAAGAATCATTCTGAGGAGGAGCATAAAGATGGCGGAGGAATAGGACGGGAAGACCACTTTCTCCCTCACAAATTCCTCAAAAGAACACTTCAACGCTGAGCAAACTCCACAAAACAACTTCTGTAGGCTGGCAGAGGACATCAGGCAACCAGAAAAGCAGACCATTGTCTTCAAAAACAGGTAGGAAAAAATATAAAAGACGAAAAAGGAGACAAAGGAGGTGGGGAGGGAGCTCCGTCCCGGGAAGGGAAGCCCGTCCCGGGAAGGGAATTTTAAGAAGAGAGGTTTCCAAACACCAGGAAACACTCTCCCTGCCAAGTCTGTGGCGAGTCTTGGAAACACAGAGGGCAACATAACAGGAAGGAAAAATAAAGAAATAATTAAAACCAAGAGATTACAAGCCCAACAGTAACTCCCCCAGTGGAAAAGCAGCACAGACGCCTGCATCCGCCATTGGGAAGTGGGGGCAGGGCAGGGACGTGCGGGAGGCGCGGGCTGCAGTGCTTTGTAAGAATCGGGCAGGAATGCCCCACGCGCAACCAGAACGATCTAACTTGCGCTAGCAAACCAGACTGTGTGATAGCTACCGCACGAAAAGCTCGAACATAAGACACCTCCAGGACCGAGCACAGAACAAAGGACGGAACGGAAAAAGCCGGCTGCAGACCATCCCCCGCCGGGGACAGGCAGCCAGAGCCGTAAGGACTGGAAAGGGGCAATTGCAGACCCGGAGAGACTTTACTTACCTAACTGCAAGCAGGCTTCTTTGCTAAGACTTCTGGGGGTGCTGGACAGTTACAATCTGCCTCACGGGGGACGCCAGCGGTCCACCCAGAAAGCTGAGCAGCAGCGACAGAAAAGGTGACAAGCCGCGGCGATCACGCTCGCCAAACTCCTGAGCTACTCGGACCTGGGAAGGGCACAAAGCGCAGTCCCAGCCGAATCTGTGCCTCTGAGGGCTGCCTGAGCGCCAGACCTGAGCGGCTTGGACCGGGAAGTGCACGCAGCCTAGGGCCGGCCCCAGACGGTTCCCAGCTGTGCATCGTAGAGCCGGAGCGGTTTGTGCGCTGCGAGAAGGGACAGGTCAAGCGGGGCTGAGACACCGTGAGCACACGACAGTGCTATTTGTTTGCAGCATCCCCCCTCCCCACAGCGCGACTGAACTAGTGAGCCTGAAAAACCAGCAAACGGAAGAAGTTAAACAGAGGGAACCACCTTGGAAGTGATCCCACATGGCCCAAAACATCAGAGAAGGGCCAGATATATTTTTACTATTTTTAAAATCATTCCTTTTTTTTTTTCTTTTTCTTTTTTTTTTTCTAACTTTTTTTAAATTGTTAAGTCTTCTATTTCTCCTCTAATTTTTATTACTATAACCTATTATTACTATTAAAAAAAAGACTTTTTTTTTTTTTTAAGGCAAACACCATATATAGCCTTTGGATGGTTGTTGGTGGGTTTTTTTTTGTTTGTTTGTTTTGTTTTTGTTTGTTTGTTTGTTTTTTTAATAATTCTTGTTTTTTTTTTTTCTTTCTTTCTTTCCTCCTTTTTCCTTCTGCTTCTTTTCTTTAATATTGTATTTTTGAAAATCCAACCTCTACTCTAGATTTTTACCTTTGCTCTTAGGTTTTTGTTGTCAATTTTGTTCATTTAAAAACCCAAACTTCACTACCCAAGTTTACCTGAGAGCGAGATTACTGGCTTGACCACTCTCTTCTCCTATGGACTCTCCTTTTTCTCCACCAGGTGGCCTCTGTCTCTTTTCTCCCCCATCTCTTCTCTATCCAACTCTGTGAATCTCTGTGTGTTCCAGACGGTGGAGAACACCTAAGGAACTGGTTACTGGCAGGATTTGTCTCTCTCCTTCTCATTCCTCTCTCTTATCCCCCTGGTCACCTCTGTCTACGTCCTCCCTCTCCTCTTCCCTGTATAACTCCGTAAATACCTCTGAGCGGGCCAGACTATAGATCGCACATAAGGAAGTGACTACTGGCTAGCTTGCTCTCTCCTCTTTTGATCTCACCGCATCTCATTCCAGTTACCTCTAACTACCCCCTCCATCTTCTTTTCTCCTTGTAACTCAGTGAACCTCTCTGAGTGTCCCTCAATGTGGAGAAACTTTTCATCTTTAACCTAGATGTTTTATCATCGGTGCTGTATAGATGGAGAAGTCTAGAGGCTACTGTAAAAATAAAACTGAAGACCAGAAGCAGGAGGCTTAAATCCAAAGCCTGAAAACATTAGAGAACTCTTGAATTCAGGGAACATTAAGCAATAGGAGCTCATCAAATCCCTTCATACCTACACTGAAACCAAGCTCCACCCAAGGGCCAACAAGTTCCAAAACAAGACATATCACTCAGATTCTCCAGCAACACAGGAACACTCCCCTGAGCTTGAATATACAGGCAGCTCAAAATTATTCCAAAACTTTTGATGTCTCATAACCCATCACTGGTCACTCCACTGCACTCCAGAGAGAAGAAACCCAGCTCCACCCACCAGAACTCCAACACAAGCCTCCCTAACCAGGAAACCTTGACAAGCCACTGATAGAACCCCACCCACAGTGAGGAAGCTCCATAATAAAGAGAACTCCACAAATTACCAGAATATAAAAAGACCACCCCAAACGCAGCAATATAACCAAGATGAAGAGACAGAGGAATACTCAGCAGGTAAAGGAACAGGAGAGTTGCCCACCAAACCAAACAAAAGAGTAAGAAATAGGGAATCTACCTGAGAAGGAATTCTGAATATTGATAGTGAAAATGATCCAAAATCTTGAAATCAAAATGGAATCACAGATAAATAGCCTAGAGACAGGGATTGAGAAGATGCAAGAAAGGTTTAACAAGGACCTAGAAGAAATAAAAAAGAGTCAAAATATAATGAATAACGCAATAAATGAGATCAGAAACACTCTGGAGGCAACAAATAGTAGAATAACGGAGGCAGAAGATAGGATTAGTGAAATAGAAGATAGAATGGTAGAAATTAATGAATCAGAGAGGAAACAAGAAAAACGAATTAAAAGAAATGAGGACAACCTCAGAGACCTCCAGGACAATATGAAATGCTCCAACATTCGAATTATAGGAGTCCCAGAAGAAGAAGACAGAAAGAAAGATCATGAGAAAATCCTTGAGGAGATAATAGTTGAAAACTTCCCTAAAATGGGGAAGGAAATAATCACCCAAGTCCAAGAAACACAGAGAGTTCCAAATAGGATAAACCCAAGGCAAAACACCCCAAGACACATATTAATTAAATTAACAAAGGTCAAACACAAAGAACAAATATTAAAAGCAGCAAGGGAAAAACAACAAATAACACACAAGGGGATTCCCATAAGGATAACAGTTGATCTTTCAATAGAAACTCTTCAGGCCAGGAGGGAATGGCAAGACATACTTAAAGTGATGAAAGACAATAACCTACAGCCCAGATTACTGTACCCAGCAAGGATCTCATTCAAATACGAAGGAGAAATCAAAAGCTTTACAGACAAGCAAAAGCTGAGAGAATTCAGGACCACCAAACCAGCTCTCCAACAAATTCTAAAGGATATTCTCGAGACAGGAAACACGAAAAGGGTGTATAAACCCGAACCCAAAACAATAAAGTAAATGGTAAATGGATCATACTTATCAATAATTACCTTAAACGTAAATGGGTTGAACGCCCCAACCAAAAGGCAAAGACTGGCCGAATGGATACAAAAACAAGACCCCTCTATATGCTGCTTACAAGAGACCCACCTCAAAATAAGGGACACATACAGACTGAAAATGAAGGGCTGGAAAAAGATATACCACGCAAATAGAGACCAAAAGAAAGCAGGAGTGGCAATACTCATATCTGATAAAATAGATTTTAAAACAAATGCTGTGAAAAGAGACAAAGAAGGCCATTACATAATGATCAAAGGATCAATCCAAGAAGAAGATATAACAATTATAAATATATATGCACCCAATATGGGAGCACCGCAATATGTAAGACAAATGCTAACAAGTATGAAATGGGGAAATCAACAATAACACAATAATAGTGGGAGACTTTAATACCCCACTCACACCTATGGACAGATCAACTAAACAGAAAATTAACAAAGAAACGCAAACTTTAATTGATACATTAGATCAATTAGACCTAATTGATATCTATAGGACATTACACCCCAAAACAATGAATTTCACTTTTTTTTCAAGTGCTCATGGAACCTTCTCCAGGATAGATCACATCCTGGGCCATAAATCTAAACTTGATAAATTCAAAAAAATCGAAATCATTCCAAGCATCTTTTCTGACCATAATGCATTAAGATTAGATCTCAATTAAAGGAGAAAAACTACTAAAAATTCCAACATATGGAGGTTGAACAACACACTTCTGAATAACCAACAAATCACAGAAGAAATCAAAAAAGAAATCAAAATATGCATAGAAACTAATGAAAATGAAAACACAACAACCCAAAACCTGTGGGACACTATAAAAGCAGTGCTAAGAGGAAAGTTCATAGCAATACAGGCATACCTCAAGAAACAAGAAAAAAGTCAAATAAATAACCTAACTCTACAACTAAAGCAACTAGAAAAAGAAGAATTGGAGAACCCCAGAGTTAGTAGAAGGAAAGAAATCTTAAAAATTAGGGCGGAAATAAATGCTAAAGAAACAAAAGAGACCATAGCAAAAATCAACAAGGCCAAAAGCTGGTTCTTTGAAAGGATAAATAAAATTGACAAACCACTAGCCAGACTCATCAAGAAGCAAAGAGAGAAAAATCAAATCAATAAAATTAGAAATGAAAATGGAGAGATCACAACAGACAACACAGAAATCCAAAGGATCATAAGAGACTACTATCAGCAGTTGTATGCCAATAAAATGGACAACGTGGAAGAAATGGACAAATTCTTAGAAAAGTACAATTTTCCAAAACTGAACCAGGAAGAAATAGAAAATCTTAACAGACCCATCACAAGCACGGAAATTGAAACTGTAATCAGAAATCTTCCAGCAAACAAAAGCCCAGGTCCAGACGGCTTCACAGCTGAATTCTACCAAAAATTTCAAGAAGAGCTAACACCTATCCTACTCAAACTCTTCCAGAAAATTGCAGAGGAAGGTAAACTTCCAAACTCATTCTATGAGGCCACCATCACCCTAATACCAAAACCTGACAAAGATGTCACAAAAAAAGAAAACTACAGGCCAATATCACTGATGAACATAGATGCAAAAATCCTCAACAAAATTCTAGCAATCAGAATCCAACAACACATTAAAAAGATCATACACCATGACCAAGTGGGCTTTATCCCAGGGATGCAAGGATTCTTCAATATCCGCAAATCAATCAATGTAATTCACCACATTAACAAATTGAAAAATAAAAACCATATGATTATCTCAATAGATGCAGAGAAGGCCTTTGACAAAATTCAACATCCATTTATGATAAAAACTCTCCAGAAAGCAGGAATAGAAGGAACATACCTCAACATAATAAAAGCTATATATGACAAACCCACAGCAAATATTATCCTCAATCGTGAAAAATTGAAAGCATTTCTCCTAAAGTCAGGAACAAGACAAGGGTGTCCACTTTCACCACTACTATTCAACATAGTTCTGGAAGTTTTGGCCACAGCAATCAGAGCAGAAAAAGAAATAAAAGGAATCCAAATTGGAAAAGAGGAAGTAAAACTCTCACTGTTTGCAGATGACATGATCCTCTACATGGAAAACCCTAAAGACTCCACCAGAAAATTACTAGAGCTCATCAATGAATATAGTAAAGTTGCAGGATATAAAATCAACACTCAGAAATCCCTTGCATTCCTATACACTAATAATGAGAAAGTAGAAAAAGAAATTAAGGAAACAATTCCATTCACCATTGCAACAAAAAGAATAAAATACTTAGGAATATATCTACCCAAAGAAACTAAAGACCTATATATAGAAAACTATAAAACACTGATGAAAGAAATCAAAGAGGACACTAATAGATGGAGAAATATACCATGTTCATGGGTCGGAAGAATCAATATAGTGAAAATGAGTATACTACCCAAAGCAATTTACAAATTCAATGCAATCCCTATCAAGCTACCAGCCATATTTTTCACAGAACTAGAACAAATAATTTCAAGATTTGTATGGAAATACAAAAAACCTCGAATTGCCAAAGCAATCCTGAGAAAGAAGAATGGAACTGGAGGAATCAACTTGCCTGACTTCAGGCTCTACTACAAAGCCACAGTCATCAAAACAGTATGGTACTGGCACAAAGACAGACATATAGATCAATGAAACAAAATAGAAAGCCCAGAGATAAATCCACACACATATGGACACCTTATCTTTGACAAAGGAGGCAAGAATATACAATGGAGTAAAGACAATCTCTTTAACAAGTGGTGCTGGGAAAACTGGTCAACCACTTGTAAAAGAATGAAACTAGATCACTTTCTAACACCGCACACAAAAATAAACTCAAAATGGATTAAAGATCTAAATGTAAGACCAGAAACTATAAAACTCCTAGAGGAGAACATAGGCAAAACACTCTCAGACATAACTCACAGCAGGATCCTCTATGATCCACCTCCCAGAATTCTGGAAATAAAAGCAAAAATAAACAAATGGGATCTAATTAAAATTAAAAGCTTCTGCACAACAAAGGAAAATATAAGCAAGGTGAAAAGACAGCCTTCTGAATGGGAGAAAATAATAGCAAATGAAGCAACTGACAAACAACTAATCTCAAAAATATACAAGCAACTTATGCAACTCAATTCCAGAAAACTAAACGACCCAATAAAAAAATGGGCCAAAGAACTAAATAGACATTTCTCCAAAGAAGACATACGGATGGCTAACAAACACATGAAAAGATGCTCAACATCACTCATTATCAGAGAAATGCAAATCAAAACCACAATGAGGTACCACTTCACACCAGTCAGAATGGCTGCGATCCAAAAATCTGCAAGCAATAAATGCTGGAGAGGGTGTGGAGAAAAGGGAACCCTCCTACACTGTTGGTGGGAATGCAAACTAGTACAGCCACTATGGAGAACAGTGTGGAGAGTCCTTAAAAAATTGCAAATAGAACTACCTTATGACCCAGCAATCCCACTGCTGGGCATACACACCGAGGAAACCAGAATTGAAAGAGACACATGTACCCCAATGTTCATCGCAGCACTGTTTATAATAGCCAGGACATGGAAACAACCTAGATGTCCATCAGCAGATGAATGGATAAGAAAGCTTTGGTACATGTACACAATGGAGTATTACTCAGCCGTTAAAAAGAATTCATTTGAATCAGTTCTGATGAGATGGATGAAACTGGAGCCGATTATACAGAGTGAAGTAAGCCAGAAAGAAAAACACCAATACAGTATACTAACACATATATATGGAATTTAGAAAGATAGCAATGACGACCCTGTATGCAAGACAGGAAAAAAGACACAGCGGTGTATAATGGACTTTTGGACTCAGAGGGAGAGGGAGAGGGTGGGATGATTTGGGAGAATGGCATTCTATCATGTATACTATCATGTAAGAATTGAATCTCCAGTCTATGTCTGACGCAGGATACAGCATGCTTGGGGCTGGTGCATGGGGATGACCCACAGAGATGTTATGGGGAGGGAGGTGGGAGGGGGTTCATGTTTGGGAACACATGCAAGAATTAAAAGTTTTAAAATTTAATAAAAAAAATTAATTAAAAAATATTAAAAAAAAGATTTTTAGGCAAAATACATTAATTTTTAATGGCAACTAAATAAATGTTTATCAAAACAAAACCAAAAAAAAAAGAATCATTCTGCAATGCAAGAGACCACCTGTAATGCAGGAGACCTGGGCTCAATCCCTGGCTTGGAAAGATCCCCTGGAGAAGGAAATGACAACCCACTGCAGTTTGCCTGGGAAATCACATGGACAGAGGAATCTAGTGAGCTATAGTCATGGGATTGCAAGTTTCAGACACAATTTGGTGATTAAAAAAATGTAATAGAGATCGAACCTGGGTAATGGCAGTGAAAGTTTGGAATCCTAACCACTAGGCCACCAGGGAATTCCACTGGAAAAATCTTAAATGCAGCCCAAGAATAATAAATGATATATTTAAACAAGATTTTTAAAAACGATGACTTCTCATCAATAACCATGGAGTCAAGAAGACAATACAGTGACATATGTAAAATTCTGACACAAAGAAGACAGCTTACAATTCTGTATTTAAGAAATTAAATTTCAAAATTTAAGACAAAATAAATACATTTACAGATAAGCAAAAGCAAAGAACATGTTGCTGGTGGACCTGCATTATAAAAAACTCATTATAAATGGATTCAAGCTGAAGGATAACATCAGATGAAACCACGTGAAATCATACCAGATGTAGCTATAGGAATAAATAGACTGTTGGAAATAGTAGGTAAATATTTCAATCTTTTAATTATCCTTTTTATCTTTTTTTGTAAAGATATTGGTTTAAAACAGCAAATATATTATTGTTTTCTAGGTTTTATAACGTGTAGATATAACATACATGTGACAACTACAGTATTAAAGCCCTGGAGAAGGGAAAGGCTACCCACTCCAGTATTCTGGCCTGGAGAATTCCATGGACTGTATAGCCCATGGGGTCGCAAAAGTCAGACATGACTGAGTGACTTTCTCTCACTCACAGTTGACAGTTAGTCACACAGTCATGTCCGACTCTTTGTGATCTCATGGACTGTAGCCCACCAGGCTCCTCCATCCATGGAATTCTTCAGGCAAGAGTACTGGAGTGGGTTGCCATTTCCTTCTCCAGGGGATCTTCCTGACCCAGGGATCAAACCTGGGTCTCCTGCATTCCAGGCGGATTCTTTACCATCTGAGCTACTCACTCACAGTATTAAAGATGAGATAGGAGCACATATGTTAATCCCTATAGTGACTGTGAAAAATAATGGAAAGAACTATAGTATGGACACAGCCAGGATGTGAATATGGTTGGACAAAAAATCAGGTATTTGGAATCAAATAACTCTAGTTTGTTATAGCTTTCCTTCCAAGAAGCAAGCATCTTCTAATTTCATGGCTGCATTCACTATCTGCACTGATTCTGGAGCCCAAGAAAATATCAATCACTGCTTCTACCCTTTCCCTTTCTACCTGCCAGGAAATCATGCGACCTGATGACATGATTTTAAGGCTTTCAATTGTGAGTTTCAAGCCAGCTTTTTCACTCTCCATATGAGAAACTTAGACAGCATATTGAAAAGCAAAGATATTACTTTGTCAGCACAGGTCCATATGATCAAAGTTATGGTTTTTCCTGTAGTCATAAATGGATGTGAGAGTTGAACCATAAAAAAGCCTGGGCACCAGGGAGGTGATGCTTTTGAATTGTGATGCTGGAGAAAGCTCTTGAGAATCCCTTGGACTGCAGGGAGATCAAACCAGTCAATCCTGAAGGAGATCAACCCTGAATGTTCATTGGAAGGACTGATGCTAAAGCTGAAGCTCCAATACTTTGGCCATCTGATGTGAAGAACCAACTCATTGGAAAAGACCCTAATGCTGGGAAAGATTGAAGCCAAAAGGAAAAGAGGGTGGCAGAGGATGAGACAGTTAGATAGCATCACTGGCTCAGTGGACTTGAATCTTAGCTAATTCTATGAGATATTGGAGGACAGGGAAACCTGGCGTGCTGCATTCTATGGGATCACAAAGAGTTAAATATAACTTAGCAACTGAACAACAACAATAACAACCACAACCCTAGTTTAAGTTTTCCCTACTCTACCACTTATTAGTTACGAGATGTTTTAAAATGACTTGGGCTTCCCTGGTGGCTCAGCTGGTAAAGAATCCACCTGACAATGCAGGAGATACAAAGAGATGTGGGTTCAATCCCTGGGTTGGGAAGATCCCCTGAGGATGAAATGGCAATCCGTTCCAGTATTCTTGCCTGGAAGAATAGCACCTATACTATAGTTCAACAGATAGAATTTGTTCATCTCCAACTTCCCTCTCTAGTCACAAATAACCAGGTTGGAGCCATTAAATAGCCATTCTCTTCTCCAGGGGCTCTTCCCAACCTAGGGATTGAATCTGGATCTCCTGCATTGCAGGTGGATCCTTTACCATCTGAGCCACCAGGGAAGCCCTAATACATATAGCAGCAGTACCTAACAAGTTTCTTGTGAAAACATCTGAATATATTGGAAAAAACAGTAGCAGCACTGGAAGAAGTATATGAAATATGCACCAGTTAATGACTGATGCATCCAAACAAACAGCATATGAAACATGAAGAACATATAATTTAAGAGTGCTTAAAAAATAAAAGGCTAATTCAAAGGAGTAAGAGGAGTGAGAGATTTATCTGAGGAAAATCATCATGGAGACAGGAGTCCATGAAAGACAACAACCAGAAGCAGTGTGGAGATACAAAAGCTGTTAATAGCTTGAGAGAAAGAGAATGTCATCAAGTCATCTCCACTTGGAAACATGTGCAAAACAGGAAAAGTACAAAGTCTTTTCACCTCCCAGTCCTTACAACTAAATTACTGACTCTGAAGAATCAGTCATAAACTTGAAATTATAGCCTCATTGCCCAATTATATGCTTTATTAAATATTAAAGTCTAACTTTTGTGATGACAAAAGTGAGTTCCATGGATACATAAAAATAAATCTAGTTTTTTAAAAAGTGTAGCTCAATTATAATTATTAATATATATATATATAAAGTCATGATTAAAATTACAAGATATAGAAATAAGACTAAGATTACAAGCCCTAAGAAAAACTCTAACATCTGAGGAAGAAACTAGTATTTTGTGAACAGTTTATATAATCAGTTGAATTCTATTAATTAGAATTTCTTATTTTTTTTTTACATAATATAAGGCATATATCTGCTTTAGACTATGGGGAAGCCCAAAATATTGTGAATTTTTTATATTTGGTTTATCACAAAATTTTTAATGTGTGACTATTATAGTGTGCTGTAGAGCTCAATAATTCAGAGCAGATGGTGGTAGTTGCTCAAGTTAATGTACTAACTGCTTTTTTCTGCATGTGGTACATCCAATGAATCTCTGCTGAAGATGTTCAGAAGAGGAAAAACCTACTAAGTCCAATTTCTGGGAAACAGAAGGCATGAGATACCAGTGTTGCTGCCTTGGATGACCTGTCTTGTTCAGAGTATTATGAAAAAGGCTGTACTCTCTCTACCAATTCATTGGCTGCCTTCAGAGATACAAGGAAATTCTAAATTGGAATGAAAGTAAAAAATAAAAATGAAAAAGGATATAAAAAGGATGGCAGATGAAAGGACAATTATAGTGTGCATACAAAGAAGGAAGGGAGACAGGAAGGGAGGGAGGGGTAAAGGAAGGAAGGGATGAAAAGAGTAGGGACGCAAGGAAGGAACTAGAGTAACTCCATTTTGGGGAGCTTGCTCCCCCTCTGTCCCACATGTGAACATACTAAGAAGAAGTCCTGGGTGCACCCTCCTTAGTGACAGCAGGAGGTGCAAACTACACAAGTTTTTGCTCTGGGCAGACTCACTCCTGCTTCATCCCTTAGCCACCATAAGAATCCCACCCTGTTCTCCACATACAGGCTCAATATGTAAATAAAAAAAAAAAATCTTTTCATCCCCTCCTTGGTGTATGACATTATCAGTCTTGACACTGAAACCAAATCTTAGATGATGTCCACCTAACTACAAAGGCAATCTCATTAGCGCTTGAAAGCAGCTTTGAGTTAGAGGTATGTGTGTTAAGTCCCACCTAAGAGTGCTATATGGGACTGTTTAGCACAAACTTAACACTGTATTGTTGTGAATGAGAGCTGGCACATCAAATGCATCCTCTAGAGAAATGATTAGTTTAATAGTCTTAAGATTTGTTTTCTAAAGTTGATATCCTGGTTTATTTGGGGGAACATTTTTCCTCAAAATAAACAAATCCTTATTAAAACAGGAATTTGTAGGGTGGAAAAAAGGTGGCTATAATAGAAAAGAAAGAAATGAGGGAAATGAAAAAAAAAAAAAGGAGAAGAAATAATGAAACATAAAGAGAAGGCAGTCAAATCTAATCCTTTTTTGTGAACCTTTTTGTCTCAAGCAAAAAAATAAAGGTCCCAACCATTTTCCTTCCCCAAATATGGGAACTGGTCTCAGTCCTACCCATAAGAGGGCTTTTCAGGTGGCTCTAGTGGTAAAGAACCCAGCTGCCAATGCAGGAGAAATAAGAGATGCAGGTTCAATCCCTAGGTGGGGAAGATCCCCTGGAAGAGGGCATAGCAACCACTCCAGTATTCTTGCCTGGAGAATCCCATGAACAAGAGGACCATAGCAGGCTACGGTCCATAGGGCCACAAAGAGTTGGACACAACTGAAGCTACTTAGCACATATGTACATACTACCCACAAGAACTAATTAAGAAAGGTTAATAACAATATGAAAAGAAAATGTTATGTGATAACACTATGGAATGCATTTGATTTAGAAAAACCAAGACAAGCCAAAAAAATTAGACAAGTCTTACTCATATTTAGTTGTCAAATGCCTAAGTGAGATGAGTTTGGTGGCCTAAAGGGAGCTTAATTTGAGTCCTTATAAAATTATCACAGGAGTTAGAATTAACTGGATAAGTGTAATAATATATGCATGCATGTAGTTATGTGTGTTATAATTACTTCAAAAACAATATATCTTAGCTATACTATGTTTTTGGTTATTTTCAAATAAGGCTTTCCATAAAAACTTCTGCATTTAAAAATCCTATCAGGGCTTCCCTAGTGGTCCAGTGGCTAAGAATCTGCCTTGCAATGCAGAGGACACCAGTTCTATCCCTGGTCCAGGAAGATCCTACATTCTGTGGAGCAACTAAGTCCTCGCACCACAACTGCTGAGCCCATGTGCTGCAACTACTGAAGCCCGTGCACCTAGAGCCCATTCTCCACAAGAGAAGCCACGAGAGGAGAAGTCCACACAAGACAACAAAAATTAGCAACACTAGCTCGCCACAACTAAAGAACGTCTATTCACAGACATGAAGACCCATCACAATCAAAAATTAAAATAACCAAATCTCAAAAAAAAATCTCATTAGTGTGTTAGATGATTCTAATAGCAGAGATATGATGGTTACACAGAAATGATGTTGAAATGGAGGTATGCAAGGTTGTTTGTAATGCTGTCTTAATGTTTGCCTTTGCAAATTAACAGAAACTATCTTCACTGTACCTAGTATAAGACTTTGCCTCTTTGGTATGAAATAGTTTCATTAAATAACCACCCACTGCTCTCTCTAATCCAAGCTTTGTTTGTCTAGGCTGATGACTGAAAGACCAGATACCTTGACTTTATTGCCCTTGGTAGCCCTGCAAGTTCATGAGACAAATCACTGTTAAATTTTATTTTCATTTTAGTGTGCTTTTAGTTTTCATCTCATTTTGTTGGAAACATGGTCATAAGAAAAACTGATACCTCTTCAAACTATAATCAGATAGGGAGAGTCAAAGATAACACTTCCTCATGGGCCTTGGCTCTTGGTAAGGACACAGAGAAGGATCTGAGGTCTTAACCATGGCAAAAATAAAGTTTATCAAAGGAAGAACAGAAACAATACCTCAAGAGAGAGATGGGCAAAGTCAAGAAAGGCACTGGAGATGGAATGATTAGGTATGAGGTTTTTCAAGACAAACTTTTACATATTCATCTAGGAGGGATGGACTGACAGTTTTGATTGACATTTGCAAGTTACATAACAACAGGCTATAATATTTATGTCTTTCCCAAAATTCAGTCTGTTGTAATCAGATGTATGCATGTATAGAATATTTACAAATGCTCAACAGGCTCCCTGTGGAAAATTCTTAAGAAAATTCTTAAAGACATGGGAATACCAGACCACCTGACCTGCCTCTTGAGAACCCTGTATGCAGGTCTGGAAGCAACAGCTAGAACTGGACATGGAACAAGAGACTGATTCCAAATAGGAAAAGGAGTACGTCAAGGCTGTATATTGTCATCGTGCTTATTTAACTTATATGCAGAATATATCATGAGAAACGCTGAGCTGGAAGAAGCACAACCTGGAATCAAGATTGCTGGGAGAAATATCAATAACCTCAGATATGCAGATGACACTACTCTTATGGCAGAAAGTGAAGAAGAACTAAAAAGAGCCTCTTGATGAAAGTGAAAGAGGAGAGTGGAAAAGTTGGCTTAAACCTCAACATTCAGAAGACTAAGATTATGGCATCTGGTCCCATCACTTCATGGCAAATAGATGAGGAAACACTGGAAACAGTGCCAGACTTTATTTTTCTAGGCTCCAAAATCACTGTAGATGATTGCAGCCATGAAATCAAAAGACACTCCTTGGAAGAAAAGTTATGACGAACCTAGATAGAATATTCAAAAGCAGAGACGTTACTTTGCCGACTAAGGTCCATCTAGTCAAGGCTATCGGAGAAGGCAATGGCACCCCACTCCAGTACTCTTGCCTGGAAAATCCCATGGACAGAGGAGCCTGATAGGCTGTTGTCCATGGGGTCGCTAAGAGTCGGACGTGACTGAGCGACTTTACTTTCACTTTTCACTTTCATGCGTTGGAGAAGGAAATGGCAACCCACTCCAGTGTTCTTGCCTGGAGAATCCCAGGGACGGGGGAGCCTGGTGGGCTGCCATCTATGGGGTCGCACAGAGTCGGACACAACTGAAGTGACTTAGCAGTAGCAGCAGTCAAGGCTATGGTTTTTCCTGTGGTCATGTATGGATGTGAGAGTTGGACTGTGAAGAAAGCTGAGTGCCGAAGAATTGATGATTTTGAACTGTGATGTTGGAGAAGACTCTTGAGAGTCCCTTGGACTACAAGGAAATCCAAGCAGTCCATCCTAAAGGAAATCAGTCCTAAGTGTATTTATTGGAAGGAATGATGTTGAAGCTGAAACTCCAATACTTTGGCCACCTGATGAGAAGAGCTGACTCATTTGAAAAACCCTGATGCTGGGAAAGATTGAAGGAAGGAAGAGAAGGGGACGACAGAGGATGAGATGGTTGGATGGCATCACCGACTCAATGGACATGAGCTTGGTAAACTCTGGGAGTTGGTGATGGACAGGGAGGCCTTGCATGCTGTGGTTCATGGGGTCACAAAGAGTCGGACACAACTGAGCGACTGAACTGAAACTGAACAGGCTCCCTGCTAATGTCAGTTGAGTACACAGCCATGCATCAAGGGTACTAGGCCAGAGTTGGAGAAGCCTCTGTGGTTAGTTTTTATCCACTATGAGCCTAGGGTTAATGTGCTGGAGTTGGAAATTTTTCTGTGGTTATTTTGTAGCATATCTTTGAGCTCTCCCAGAGGACATTGGGGAGTATCTGAGGAGGGGTTTAGAGATCAGCTTGAATCCTTTTCAACTAGGCCAACACAGGTTGTTTATGCCTTACTTCCTACCTAACAAAATCAGCTATTGCAAATATCTTTATTGTACTATTCACTCTCCAATTTATATGGTCCATATGTGATGTATCCATTTATATTTCTATTTATTAAATGAATATCATTTGAGCAACTATCATGTTCCTAGCAGGGTGAAAGATGTTAGAGATAAAAAGTAAACTAAAAAACAGAAATGGTTTTTCTCTTTCTGGAGCTTACAATTCAGCAGGATAACAAACATTACAAAGGAAGTATATGTTTTGCAATCCATGAAAAGGGCTATGAAAGAAATGTAAGAAAGAATATATAAGAAGTATGATTGACATTGGAGCTGATCCCGAGGGTAGAGTGGTTGTCATCAAGTAAATAGAGGTGGTATGTTGAGGGACAGGCAAAAATCATCACAGATGGAAGTGTCAAATGGCATTCATATTCTTGTTATTATAAGATAAAATAAAACTAATTATAAGATAAGATAAAATTAATTATACTAAACTGCACTTTTCAAATCAAAATAAATTTTAGGGGCCGAATGATTCAGCTTAAAAAAAAAAATAGATTTGTCTAATATGTAAAATTTACTCGAGTTCTGACTTAAACATTGGAAGATCAATATCAGGGTAAAACTATACTTTATCATTGACTCAAAGCTCTAAAATGGACCTCAAAAGATTAAAGTTGGATCCCTAGATTCCTTCCAAGGGAAAAGTTCAAAAACACTTAGAAACTTAAAATTTCTTATAATTGAGTAACCTTGAGTTATTTGAGTAACCTTGAACTCCAAAAAATAAATTCAATCAGAGAAGTGAGAAAATGCAGAAACAAAGGAAAACAGGCAGAGAGAAAATAATAATAGCTTAGTCATAAAACAAAGTCAAGGACCTTTAATTCCTTTGTCTCTTTGTCAATTTAACACTGAAAATTAAAGGTAAGCTTTAATTTACTTGCTCAGTATGGGCTGTTGAGAAATTAAATCATTTTCACATTTGCATAACAAAATTTATTATCTGTAATTAACTAACCTTTAGAAAATTTATTTTTAATTTCCTCCTGTCAGCATATCTGGAAAATGCCAAGTTAACAAGCATTAGCATATAAGCAACTACATTAGTGTAGAAGCTACAACAAGCATTAGATGGATGATGCAGTCAAGTCCTAAGTTAATTAAAGAGTTGTCATCACATTGTTCACTTGGAAACATATGGAGAGATATTTTGTATCATTGCTAAGTGACAACAAAATCATAAGACACCACTTTACATGCACTAATCAGCTGATAATCTAATTAATCAGCACTGTTTGCTTGAAATTCCTTTATAAAACACATTAATGCCAAAGCAAAACCAAAATATGAAAATTCAGTTGTCCTAATTCTAACTTTCCTAACTCAGTGGTAATGTGCATCTATTTTGTCATTTAATTTCAGAAGCAACAATTTTATAGTGCTATGTTTAAAAACTTCAGTGATGGTAATCAAGAAATTAATTTCTTGTCATTCTCCATTCTTGATATTAAGGAGTAGCAAGGAAAAACTGAAATGTATATTTTCCCATTCATAAAATTTGAATATTAGGTCCTGATGTGAATATATATGCATTTTTCAGATTGCATGGCTATAGTCCATTATTTTTTTTATTTTCAATAATAAAAATTACCAAACAATTTTAACCATATAACCCTCTGTTTTTCCCTAGTTTATCAAACTCTGCTAAATGTTCTAGTCATTACAATTCATAGAAAAGCATTGGTAGCAGGTGGCATTATGAATTCAAATTAGACCCAATGTGCAGAAGGACAGCAAGGAGGTTCTCTATGTCATTTTCCTGAATGCTTGAAACCAACAATATTGTACATTTTCCAAATTAGCCAGGCCCTTACTGTTCCACAATTTTTTCCCATTACACTAGAGTGCTTTAGTTCCCTTCAGATACTTGTTTGTTCATTGATCAGATTCTCAACCAGGCACAAGAAATTTAATGTACTGATAATGAAAAATGTAACATGAAGCAAAATAAAACAGATGAATTTTAAGACAGTTATAAAGGTTGAGTCATAATATCTTTTGATTGTATATACAGATGCATACATATACACACAGAGTCAATATCTAAACAATGACACTTCTGACTCTTATTAACAAAATTAAAAACATAACATACTTTAAATTACATGTCATAGAAATATTTTATTATTTTTCTTAAATGTTTGATACAGTATAAAATCTTTTCCTTAAAAATATTTTTGATAGATTAGAGCTTTTTTTAATTCAAGTTTTAGAGAATGTAAAAAGACTACAAGTTGTTAAACTGAGTATCTTTTTATCACTTATTTCTAATAACAAGAATTTGTAACATCACCTACTCAGCTATCGAAGCCAGAAATTTTTTATCCATCAATATTCATATTCCTGAATCTAAGATCATGGCATCTGGTTCCATCACTTCATGGCAAATAAATGGGGAAACAGTGACAGTCCTTATTTTGGGGTGCTCCAAACTCACTACAGATGGTGATTGCAGCCATGAAATTCAAAGACGCTTGTTTCTTGGAAGAAAAGTTATGACCAACATAGACAGCATATTAAAAAGCAGAGGCATTACTTTGTCAATAAATGTCTGTCTAATCAAGGCTATGGCTTTTTCAGTAGTCATGTGCGGATGTGAGAGTTGGACTATAAAGAAAGCTGAGCACCAAAGAATTGATGTTTTTGAACTGTGGTATTGGAGGAAGACTCTTAAGAGTCCTTGGACAGCGAGAAGATCCAACCAGTCCATCCTAAAGGAAATGAGCCCTGATTATTCATTGGAAGGACTGATGCTGAAGCTCCAATACTTTGGCCACCTGATGCGAATAAGCTACTCACTGGAAAAGACCCATACTGGAAAGACTGAAGGCAGGAAGAGAAGGGAATGACAAAGGATGAGATAGTTGAACGGCACCACTGTCTCAATAAACATGAGTTTCAGTAAATTCTGGCAGTTGGTGATGGACAGGGAGGCCTGGTATGCTGCAGTCCATGGAGTTACAAAAAGTCAGACACGGCTGAGCAACTGAACTGAACTGATTCATATTCATGTCCTTCAGATTTTATCTCCTAAGATTCACTCAGTTCTCCTACTTATTTCCACCCTTATCAAGATCACCTTGTTCCAAGTTAACATCCTCTGTGACCAGGTTACTGAAAGTATTACTCAGTTGTATTCAACTCTTTTGGGTCCTAGTCCACCAGGCTGTAGTCCACCAGGCTCCCCTGTCCATGGAATTCTCCAGGCAAAAATACTGAAGCGGATAACCATTCCCTTCCCCAGGGGTATTCCTGACCCAGGGATCAAACCCAGGACTCTCACATTTCAGGCAGATTCTTTATTGTCTGAAGCACCCTGGATTATTCCAATACAATTCTCAGCTCTCCTAAAGAATTTACCTTTACCATGTGTTAAATTGTTTCTCATTTTTTATAGAAATTTCTTTAAGATGGTATTCTTGTTCTAATCTTATAAATGAGTGAGAAAAGTAAATCCCCAGTGGTAACTGAGCAGGACCTTATGGGGCCTTCCCAGAATAGACCACCCCCATGTCCTCTGTCTCCTTTTGGTTCCTAGAAAAATTTAGACCCTTGGACCCTCCCTGAGTTCCAAAAATAAATTTAATCAGAGAAGCGAGAAAATGCAGAAACAAAGGAAAACAGGCAGAGACAAAATAATAATAGTTTAGTCATAAAACAAAGTCAAGGACCTTTAATTCCCCCTCCAGGGCTATAGATAATATTCTGAGCCATATGCTTTGAACTGTTCTACAGGTACTGAAATCCCCAGCAGGGAGAAGAAATTCAGTTCATTATGACCAGAAAGAAGCATGTAAACTTCAGTCTGGTTGGAACCAGAAGGTTGATTATATTGATTCTTGATTATCCCACTGTCAAGTGATCAAAATAATCTCCATAACATGACTGTACACCCCACAACCCTCTCCCTCACCCTGTTCTTTAAAAAACTTTCCCTTAAGAGACATCTGGAAGTTATGTTTTCCTGAGCATTAGCTGCCTGCATTCCTTACTTGGCTCCTGCAAGTAAACTCTGCACTTTCCTTCAGTACCGTGGGTGTCAGTAGGTTGGCTTTACTGCACGCTGGTGAACAGACTCAAGTCTGGTTTGGTAACAATATTATTTACATCAGAAGTCAATTTAACAGATTATTACTAAAATATGTCAAGGCAGGCTCTTATCAAATCAACATTATGGGCTACTACTTTGTTGCAAGAAAGAGAACCCATGCTCCAGGGCCTGAGAGTGGGCTCTTGTCTAACACTTGGAAGTGAATTCTCCCAAGCAAACACATGTGCTGAAAAAGCAAGAGACTTTATTGGAAAGGGGTGCCTGGGTGAAGAGCAGGAGGGTTAGGGAACCCAAGAGGACTGCTCTGCCATATGGCTGACAATCTCAGATTTTACAGTGATAAAATGAGTTTCCAGGTTGTCTCTGGCCAATCATTGTGACTCAGGGTCCATCTTGGTGGTGCACGATTGTTCCTCCAAGATGGATTCCAGAGAGGAGGATTCTGGGAGGTTGGTAAGCCATGTGGTGTCTCTTTTTGACCTTTCTTGAGTTCTTCCAGTTGGTGGTGATTTGTTAGTTCTGTGTTCCTTAACAGGATCTCCCATCATAAAATAACTCATGCAAATGGTTACTCTGGTGCCTGGCCAGGTAGGCGGTTTTAGTCAGGGTTTCTCTGAACAACTTTATAAAATATAAACTGTGAAATGGAAAAATGAGCGATACTTTATATCACGTAAGTTTTACTATGTCATTAGCATTGTTGTCAAGCTGTTTTTATTTATTGAAACTTATAGCAAAAGCTATAGGAAAAATGATTTTAAAATGATAAACTATATTTTTCTAATGTGAACAAAGCAAATTTATCTCTGCTTTTCCTAGTGGCTTCTTTTTCCAAATTCCTCATGCATCTGACAAAGTAACACTAATATTAGGACCAATAAAAGTTGTTGTTTTTTTTTTTTTTTTTTCCTTAACTGGTGTTATTGAAGACAATTAAAAAAAAAAAAAAAACCACAGAAGTCAAAAATTCAGCACTAAATGTTGTGTATCTCTGGGTTGCCAGATGCATCTCCCACAGAAAGTTGTGTCCTCAGCCTCTCTTTCCTCAGCCACTCACTCCCCACCTTGCATTGTATCTCTTTTCCAATCTCTTGTCTTCTCAAGGCCCAGAAACTCCTCTAACTCCTCTCTTGGCAGCAGCAGAGAGAAATTAAACATTTTTTTGCCTAAACAATCTCCTTTCAAGGAAGATCCATTTAAGTTTGTCAGGCAAAGTGATTTACCATTTTGTTTCCTTGTCCATCCTATTTTCGTGAAACAAGGTTCAAACAATTTACCACCACAAGATCAAACCTGTCAATACTAAAGGAACTCAACCCTAAATATTCATAGGAACGACTGATGCTGAAGCTCCAATACTTTGGCCAAATGATGCAAAGAGCTGACTCATTGGGAATGATCCCAATGCTGGGAAAGATTGAGGGCAGGAGAAGGGGCTGACAGAGGATGAGATGGTTGGATGGCATCACCAACTCAATGGACATGAATGTGAGCAAACTCTTGGAGATAGTGAAGAACATGGAAGCCTGGCATGCTGCAGTCCATGGAGTGGCAAAGTGTTGGACATGACTTAATGACTAAACAACAACAATGAAAGGGCCCGTTAAAGCCTTTCCTGAAATTTCATATGACAAAAGACACCCCCACCAATCAGGAAATGCCAAAGATTTTAGGAGTTCTGTGACAAGAGTTGGGGACAAAAACCAAACATGTATATGCTGTTTATTATACTATAGATATAAAAGCATGTTTCACATGAATAATTCATTTCATTCAAGTTCTTTTGTTGTTATGGGTCCCTAATTTATTTTCTCTTTCCTTTTTCTATACCTACCTTGTTTTGTAGCTATATTCTTTAAACACAAACAGTTGTATCAAAATTAATATTACATATAATGTCTACATGGAAGAAATATGTAAAATGTTTGAAAGAAAAATAAATCTACAAATGATTAGATTAATAATGTTCAGTCAGATTAATGTTTATTAACTGTCTACCTTGAATGATCCTACTTCTATAAGCAATGGAATAAAATAGCATTCAAATGACAGCTGAGCATAGAGCAAAATCACCTTAATGTGTGTATTATTTAAGTGTAGAAGCTGAGTTTTATCAATACTTTATCCATAGAACATACCATAGGTCTTGGCATAGAATATGCTTAATAAGTACTAAATAAATAAATGTATTCAAATTATTAAGCATAACTTTAAAAACATTTATATAATTTAGATATAGATATTCTTTATTTCCATTTCCTCAACTCAGAGGAAAGTACCATTTCCCTGCTTATTTCTGTTTTACATAGGGGCTAAAGGGGTTAAACAGATTGTCCATAGAATGGCACCCCACTCCAGTACTCTTGCCTGGAAAATCCCATGGATGGAGGAGCCTGGTGGGCTGCAGTCCATGGGGTCGCTAAGAGTCAGACATGACTGAGCGACTTAACTTTCACTTTCACTTTCATGTATTGGAGAAGGAAATGGCAACCCACTCCAGTGTTCTTGCCTGGAGAATCCCAGGGACAGGGGAGCCTGATGGGCTGCCGTCTATGGGGTCGTACAGAGTCGGACATGACTAAAGCGACTTAGCAGTAGCAGCGGCAGTAGCAGAATATGGACAGAAGTAGTGAACATCAATTCCAGATCTGACACCTAAAATGTCTCCTGTGATTCTTACTATTTCATTTCTTCCCACCTTTGTGGCTGAAAGCTAAGGACTCAAATGTAGTAGAGCCATATGTGAAGTAAAATTCATATTTTATGGCAAGACAAGAAAAATTTAAACAAAAAGTCTTCTCTGCCCCTTGGCTTCCTCTCTCCCCTGCCCTTAGCATTGTATATATGCATTATGCATCAACCAAATCATCCTTACTGGAAGGAAAACCTGCTCAATCAAAACCAGCAACATTCTCCTGGCATCAACAAGACAGCTCCTGAGAAAATGATATGTTCTTCCTTCATCTTTTAAAGGGTCACATGACCCACCCCAATGATGCTTAGATCTGGTCTATGTAAACTCAATAACATGTCTTTTGATGTATGTAACCCCTAGGGTCAAAGACCTGATATAACTGTGTCTTGACTTCTAATGGGCAGAACACTTCTCAGAGACTTTTAAGATTCTCTTCCTGGATTATAATCCTCACTTCAGTTCAGTTGCTCAGTCATGTCCGACTCTTTGTGACCCCATGGACTGTAGCACAACAGACTTCCCTGTCCATCACCATCTCCCAGAGCTTGCTCAAACTGAAGTCCGTCGAGTTGGTGATGCCATCCAACCATCTCATCCTCTGTTGTCCCCTTCTCCTCCTGCCTTCAATTTTTCCCAGCATCAGGGTCTTTTCCAACGAGTCAGTTCTTCAAATCAGGGGGCCAAAGTACTGGAGCTTCAGCTTCAGCATCAGTCCTTCCCATGAATATTCAGGAGTGATTTCCTTTAGGATTGACTGTTTTGATCTCCTCGAAGTCCAAGGGACTCTCAAATTTGGCTTAAATAAAATTCTCCTTTTTTTCTTAAATTGACTAATTTCCCATCAATACATGTGATGAAAAGTCACTTGATCCTTGAGCAATTTTGTAGAGGAAGGAAACCTAAGTGTATTGCTTAACCTCCATCAAATTGTGATAAAAGTCAGAAATATCAAAAGTTTTGTTGCAGTAATTGTGATGGCATGTTTATAACATTGAAGTAGGAGGAAGGGGGATTACAACTGCTTTGACATTCAAGCTGAGAAACCAATATGATCAAAGAGGCAATAAACAAGAAAAGTATAGTCAATATTAGCCAAGACACATTTAGCTCAAAATTTATTTACATATTCATTTTTATCCATGCTATGAAGGCTCTATTGTGGCTCCACTGTAATCCTTAGTACATAGAATCAAAGCATTTAAAAGGATTTCAGGGGTTATTTTGTTCAACCATTATCTGTGCAAGAACCATGTCTGTAATCACCCTGACATATGGTCGTCCAAATGCAACTATGCAGTCTAAAAATCACTGTGAAGGACAATTTTATATAGCTAGGAAATAAACCCTGAATATTCATTAGAAGGACTGATGCTGAAGAAGAAACTACAATACTTTGACCTCCTGGTGAGAAGAGTCAACTCATTAGAAAAGACCCTGATGATGGGAAGGATTGAAGGCAAGAGGAGAAGGGGACTCCAGAGGATGAGATGGTTGGATGGCATCACTGACTCAATGGACATATGTTTGAGCAAGCTCTGGGTGTTGGTGAAGGACAGGGAAGTCTGATGTGCTGCAGTCCATGGGGTCACAAAGAGTCAAACGCAACTGAGTGACTGAACAACAACAACACCTGCTGCTTGCTCTGTTTATAGCTGTTACAGAATATAGATGATAGATAGATATTTTAGGAAAAGACTGATGAAAATTTTAAAAAATAACTTTTTTAAAAATATATGAGTGTTAAGATTATGCAAGAAATGAATCACAAATTTTCTCTCTTAAATTCACTTCACTCTTCCTTTGTAACAAAACAGAGAATTGAAGATTATTTTCTATATATGTGTTCAGTCAGTCAGTCGTGTCTGACTGAGCAACGTTATGGACTGTAGCCCTCCAAGCTCCTTTGCCCTTGGGATTTCCCTGAAAGAATATTGGAGTGGAGTGCCATTTGTTCCTCCAGGGGATCCTCCTGACTCAGGGACTGAACCTGCATCTTTTGTGTCTCCTGCTTTGGCATGTGAATTCTGCCACCTGGGAAATTTTCAAGGATATCACAAATGCTGAGTTACGACAATCATCATATATAACCTTAGGTTTTCCTTCTCCAAGCTGATCAAGACATTTTTTATCCTCTATCTACCAGTGGATTTACTTTAAAAACTTTCCCTGAGGTGATGTTGAAATGTCTAAGATTATCTGATGGGCTGTCCATATTCAATAGCATCATTCTTTAGAAAACAGCTCAGCTTATATGTGTTTTGAAAAGATGCAAAGATTAAAGCACAAAACTTCAAATATATTGTCCCTCCATTAGGTATTTTTTCCATATAAATGGCCTATTTTTTACTGTGGCATTCAGTTTTCTCTATAATTATCAGCAGAAAAATATTTACTAGGAAGGGGCAATTTATAGAAAAAACTATCTGCATAAAATGGTTTTTTAAAGAATTTTACTTTAAGCAAGATTTCAAAGGCAAAACTAAACATAAATAATAAACCAAATCATTGAAAAGGGGAATTTAACAATTATGGAAAGAAAAAAAAAATTGTTATTTCCAATAAAAATTTATGTTTTGGCTTGAAATTTGAAAAAAATAAATAAATAAATCCACATCCCTATTAAGAGAGTGGGGCATCTCTGGTGGCTCAGGTGGTAAATAACCCATCTGCAATGCAGGAGACCCGGGTTTGATACCTGGGTTGGGAAAATTCCCTGGAGAAGGGCATGGCAACCCACTCCAGTATTCTTCCCTGGAGAATCCCATAGACAGAGGAGCCTGGTGTGCTACAGTCCATGGGATCTCAAAGTACTGGAAAAAAAGAAAGTGAAGTCGCTCAGTCGTGTCCCTGTCTTTGCTACCGCATGGACTGTAGCCTACCAGGCTCCTCTGTCCATGGAATTTTCCAGGCAAGAGTACTGGAGTAGGCTGCCATTTCTTTTGCTAGGGGATATTCCCAACCCAGGGACTGAACCCAGGTCTCCCACATTGTGGCTTTTACCATCTGAGCCACCAAGGAAATTCAAAAAAGTGTTGGAAAGTACAGAGCAACTAAGCACATTAGGAGAGGAAATGATAAAATTTGCATGTCCATGGAAAACTCAATCACAGTTTTTCCTATAAAAAATACAAGTAGGCAGGAATGAATAAGAAATCTTGGTTTCAATGAGACAAAAGTATACCTAATTTGACTATGATGAACAAAGATGATCGTGTTTAATTAATTTGCCAGTGACTCCTTATAACATCTAGCATATTCATATAAACTAATTGCACTTAACAAAATCCACTATTGGTTGTAAATGTTACTACTTACAGATATCAACAACTATCTAATATAGTATCATGACAACCAGTTGTGATAATTTTATTCTTTCAGTTCAGTTCAGTTGCTCAGTCGTGTCTGACACTTTGCAACCCCATGAATTGCAGCACACCAGGCCTCCCTGTCCATTGCCATCTCCCGGAGTTCTGTCAAACACGTCCATCGAGTCGGTGATGCCATCCAGCCATCTCATCCTCTGGCGTCCCCTTTTCCTCCTTCCCTCAATCCCTCTCAGCATCAGAGTCTTTTCCAATGAGTCAACTCTTCACATGAGATGGCCAAAGTTCTGAAGTTTCAGCTTTAGCATCATTCCTTCCAAAGAACACACAGGGTTGATCACCTTTAGAATGGACTAGTTGGATCTCCTTGCAGTCCAAGGGACTTTCAAGAGTCTTCTCCAACACCACAGTTCAACAGCATCAATTCTTCGGTGCTCAGCTTTCTTCACAGTCCAACTCTCGCATCCATTCATGACTACTGTAAAAACCATAGCCTTGACTAGACGGATTTTATTGGCAAAGTAATGTCTCTGCTTTTCAATATGCTATCTAGGTTGGTCATAACTTTTCTTCCAAGGAGTAAGCGTCTTTTAATTTCATGGCTGCAGTCACCATCTGCAGTGATTTTGGAGCCCAGAAAAATAAAGTCTGACACTGTTTCCACTGTTTTCCCATCTATTTCCTATGAAGTGATGGGGCCAGATGCCATGATCTTCATTTTCTGAATGTTGAGCTTTAAGCCAACTTTTTCACTCTCCTCTTTCACTTTCATCAAGAAGATTTTTATTTCCTCTTCACTTTCTGCCATAAGGGTGGTTTCAGCTGCATATTTGAGGCTATTGATATTTCTCCTGGCAATCTTGATTCCAGCTTGTACTTCTTCCAGCCCAGCGTTTCTCATGATGTACTCTGCATAGAAGTTAAATAAGCAGAGTGACAATATACAGGCTTGACGCACTCCATTTCCTATTTGGAACCAGTCTGTTGTTCCATGTCCAGTTCTAACTATTGTTCCTGAACTGCTTATAGGTTTCTCAAGAGACAGGTCAGGTGGTCTGGTATTCCCATCTCTTTCAGAATTTTCCACAGTTCATTGTGATCCACACAGTCAAAGGTTTTGGCATAGTCAATAAAGCAGAAATAGATGTTTTTCTGGAACTCTTTTGCTTTTTCCATGATCCAGCAGATGTTGGCAATTTGATCTCTGGTTCCTCTGCCTTTTCTAAAACCAGCCTTAATATCTGGAAGTTCACAGTTCACATATTGCTGAAGCCTGGCTTGGAGTATTTTGAGCATTACTTTACTAGCGTGTGCTGCTGCTAAGTCGCTTCAGTTCTGTCCGACTCCATGTGACCCCATAGACGGCAGCCCACCAGGCTCCCCCATCCCTGGGATTCTCCAAGCAAGAACACTGGAGTGAGTTGCCATTTCCTTCTCCAGTGCATGAAAGTGAAAAGTGAAAGTGAAATTGCTCAGTCGTGTCTGACTCTGAGCGACCCCATGGATTGCAGCCTACCAGGCTCCTCCATCCATGGGATTTTCCAGGCAAGAGTACTGGAGTGGGGTGCCATTGCCTTCTCCAACTAGCATGTGAGATGAGTGCAATTGTGCAGTAGTTTGAGCATTCTTTGGCATTGCCTTTCTTTGGAACTGGAATGATACATCATCTTTCTTGAGTGCAGCACTTTCACAACATCATCTTTCTTGAGTGCAGCACTTTCATAGCATCATCTTCCTGGATATGAAATAGCTCCACTGGAATCCCATTACCTCCACTAGCTTTGTTCATAGTGATGCTTTCTAAGGCCCACTTGACTTTGCATTCTAGGGTGTCTGGTTCTAGATGAGTGATCATACCATCGTGATTATCTTGGTCATGAAGATCTTTTTTGTACAGTTCTTCTGTGTATTCTTGCTACCTCTTCTTAATATCTTCTGCTTCTGTTAGGTCCATACTATTTCTGTCCTTTATCGAAGCCCATCATTGCATGAAATGTTCCCTTGATATGTCTAACTTTCTTGAAGAGATCTTTAGTCTTTCCCATTCGGTTGGTTTCCTCTCTTTCTTTGCATTGATCGGTGAGAAAGGCTTTCTTATCTCTTCTTGCTATTCTTTGGAACTTTGCATTCAGATGCTTAAACATTGACTATCTTCATGTATGTCAGAATTATTTCCTACTGATTTATTCCTGTATTTACATAGTTTATATCACAGAGCTGATTTGCAGTATTTTTCTTGTCACTAAATTAAATCTGCCCAGCTGAGAAAGAATCAGTTAGAACAGCTACAACTAATGAATAGCTAATGCTGTTTACCATGCAATTATCTTGCCTGAAATAACAGGCTTATGTACAGCAGTTGATAGGATAATTTATCAGATATTATCCCTCTTTTCAGAGGCTTCATCTTGAATCATGTAAAATAAATTTTGGCAGCATCATTAAGTTTCTAATTAACTTACAAAGAACTTTTGAAATATCTTCCTTCACACATCATTTTACCATATTTTCTCCTAATTGCTATTAGTTTTTTCAAGTAAAAACACAGCGATACTACCTTTTAATTTTTGTGCAAGGAAATTTGGTTGCATCTATGAATGAGGCATGGCAAAACAGACTTCACTTGGTTTATTCAATCCCTGAATACTCTAATTTTTAAGCAGAGATTAACTGAGAAGTGACTCATTAACAATATTCATGAATCGATGTTTATTGTCCACATTTATTGAGTGATTACCAAAGGCTAGTATTTTCCACAACAAAATATGGAAAGTTCTTAAAGAGATGGGAATACCAGACCACCTGACTGGCCTCCTGAGAAATCTGTATGCAAGACAAGAAACAACAGTTAGAACTGAACATGGAACAACAGCCTGGTTCCAAATCGGGAAAGGAATATGTCAAGACTGTATAGTCACCCTGCTTATAAGTTAAATAAGCAGTTAAATAAGTTTAACTTATATGCAGAGTACATCATGTGAAATGCTGGGCTGGATGAAGCACAAGCTGGATCAAGATTGCTTGGAGAAATATCTATAATCTCATATATGCAGATGACACCACCCTTATGGCAGAAAGCGAAGAACTAAAGAGCCTCTTGATGAAAGTGAAAGAGGAGAATGCAAAAGTTGACCTAAAACTCAACATTAAAAACACTAAAATCATGGCATCCAGTCCCATTACTTCATGGCAAATAGATGGGGAAACAATGGAAACAGTGACAGATTTTATTTTCTTGGGTTCTAAAATCACTGCAGATGGTGACTGCAGCCATGAAATTAAAAGATGCTTACTCCTTGGAAGAAAAGCTATAATAAACCTAGACAGCATATTAAAAAAGCAAAGACACTGCTTTACCCACAAAGGTCCATCTCGTCAGAGCTATGGTTTTTCCAGTAGTCAAATATGGATGTGAGTGTTGGACTATAAAGAAAGTTGAGGGCTGAAAAATTGATGCTTTTGAACTGTGGTGTTGGAGAAGACTCTTGAGTGTCACTTGGACTGCAAGGAGATCCAACCAGTCCATCTAAAGAAAATCAGTCCTGAATATTCATTGGAAAAGCTGATGCTGAAGCTGAAACTCCAGTACTTTGGCCACCTGATGTGAAGAACTGACTCATTGAAAAGACTCTGATGCTGGGAAAGATTGAAGGTGAAAGGAGAAAGGGATGACAGAGGACAAGATGGTTGGATGGCATCACTCACTCCATGAACATGAGTTTGAGCAAGTTCCAGGAGTTGGTGATGGACAGGGAGTCCTGGCGTGCCGCAGTCCATGGGGTTGCAAAGAGTCAGACATGACTGAGCAACTGAACTGAACTGAACTGAACTGATGTGTAGGTTCTAAGTACTTTACATTAGATAATAAATTACCAATCAGTTATCTAGCAATGAATAGAGTTGAGAATTGACCTAATCTGGTTAAACACTGTCATTAAGATAATCACATGGGTTTCCCTCATAGCTCAGTGGGTAAAGAATCTGCCTGCAATTCAGGAGACCTGGGTTTGATTCCTGGATCGGGAAGATCCCCTGGAGAAGGAAATGGCAACCCACTCCAGTATTCTTGCCTGGAGAATCCCATGGACAGAGGAGCCTGGAAGGTTATAGTCCATGCTGTCGCAAGAGTTAGACAGGGTTTAGCGACTAAACCACAAGAAAACCAGGTAAGATTGATAATACAGCAGTAACTTTGGATACCTGAGAAAAAAAGTTACCATTTTAAGGAAACATTGAGCTACTTATGGCACTAATCCAGGTAATCAAATGGGGTGAATGGGCACCATTCTACTTCTTAGAATGTGCTTTCTATATTGATGTTTCAGTATTATTTTAGATCAGAAAACAATATTGTAGGATCCTCAAGGATTTTAATTAAATTGTGTAAAATGTGTTTTCTCCTTTTTCTGTAGATTTTATTCATTTCCTGTTTATACAAGGTAATACATATTCAAAACAGGCTTAGGGCCCAGAGGTTTGTCCTAAATGATATGGTGCAGGTTGGTTTCTCCAGCAAACTCTCTTGCCTCTTTTGCTTCCAGCAGTTAGGATTTTGTTAATGCCTTAAGCCAATTCAATTTTTCATCCCTGTTCTTATGCAGGCAGAGGAAAATAGAAGGATGAAGAGGGAATGCATCATCAAACCAAGTATGTTAAAAGGAAATATTTATGTATCTTATACGAATAATAGTTCATAGCTCCGACAGGACCCACACAAAGGGAAGCTGAACTGTTAGATTGGTTTGAAGCTCCAAGGGAACAGAATGCTTACTTTTAAACTTAAAATCAGTAATGACTCACCAAACACAGTTTTGAAAATCTAGCCAAAGGTTTTCTTTATATTTTCTAAAATTATGGCAATGTTTTATTACTGTGCTAGAAAAAAATAGAATGTTATTGCTAAAAGCTAAAATATTGTTCCAAAATACTGAGCTTAGAATTCTAAGCAATTAAAAGATCTACTCTATATTTTTAATATACCTTATAGGGTACATTTATTATTTTTAAATAACTCTGGTCCATTTCTTTGCATAAGCTTTCACTGTCATAATCTCTTCCTCTTTTCAAAAGTCTAGTAAGACTTCAATTTTCCTTCACAGTTGTTAGTCATTCTTCTGAAGAAGAAAAATGATTTAGGAAATGATGTGGAATGTGATTCTCCTGCTGTTTTCAATCCAGAAGATGCTATGGGGTGGAACCTGCCTGGGGTCCCTGCTGATCCTTAATGTTCTATCAGCATTCCCAAAGAGTCACCCTAAACAGCGGTTTTATCTATTTCTTTCCCCATGTAGAAAATGCAATTATTATCTCTGGGTGAGATTTTCATAGATTAATAAAGCTGTACCCTGAGATCATTTGCGGATTATGACTAATTGATTCATTCACTCAGTCATTCATTAATTCTTACACTGGTGCAATTGTGCTAGTATCAGTTCATTTATCAAGTACCCTGTCTACTAGGTTTTATGATAAAATGGTGACTTTTTTAAATAATTCACTTTTTATCACACATTGAAAGTGGGCATTTTGGCTAATGTGATTGGAATGGTGCCCCATGCTAAGTCACATCAGTTGGGTCTGACTCTTTGCAATTCTATGGACTGAAGCCCATCAGGCTTCTCTGTCCATGGGATTCTCTAGGCAAGGGTGCTGGGGGCAGTGGTTGCATGTCCTCCTCCAAGGGACCTTCCAAACCCAGGGATCACACTTGCATCTCTTATGTCTCCTGCATTGGCAGGTGGGTTATTTACCACTAACGCCACCTGGGAAGCCCCAATGTGATTGGAACTGTTCATATTCAAATTGGAATGGAGATGGATATAACATATATACCAAAGACCCACATGAAACTCAATACACTCAACTTATACATCACAGATCATATTTTCATTACTTTTGTATCTAAAAGTCTTGCAACCTTTGGAACACCCCTGGCTCTGTTAACCGGTAGCACATATTAACATAATTTAAAAGACCACAGTATAAGAATTACACATCAGCATATATGTTACATTTTGCTGAGATATTTAATTTCTAATGATTTCAACAAGTATGTAGCAAAGACATTTTTCTCCATTTCCTCTTCCTTTAACTTCTACTTCCATCAGACTTCTCTGATCACCTGTGTTCTTAGTATTATCTGAAAAATATATGGCCATTTTACATTATATATGTATATATATGAGGCTTTCCCAGTGGCTTAACAGTAAAGAGTCTGCCTGCAATGAAGAATGCTCAGGAGATGCATGTTCAACCCCTGGGTCAAGAAGATCCCCTGGAGGAGGGCATGGCAACCCACTCCAGTATTCTAGCCAGACGGGCAGGCTACAGTCCATAGGGTTGCAAAGAGGCAGATACAATGGAAGTGAATGAACGTATATATATGTAACATATATATAATCATTAGTAGAACACCTTAAGCTAGTACAATGTTGTATGCCAATGTTTTCTCAATATGTAAATTAATAAAAAATACCTGCTATACTCATTCAATTGAGTTGTAATGTAAATTTCTTTGCAGTCCTGTTTGCATTTTTAAAAGAGATTCCTAATGGAAAACTATCAAATTCTATGACACCTTTTGAGAAACAATATTTTAGAGGATGGACCACTTAAAAAAATAAGCTGTAAGAAGCTGCAACTGCCATCCATATCAAGGCTAGTTGTGAGACGGATACCAGCAAGTCATTGCATACAGGCAAATGTCCCACAACAAGGAGATTGAATGCACAGGATCTGTATTACTCAAGGAGAGACGAATAAAAACCAAAGTGGCCCCAACTTACTTTTGCAACGTTAGCATTTTAGAGGTGACATGATGTAGTGAAGAGATCTTGAACCCTAGCATATGTGTAACTGTGCCTGTCACTTAAGTGAAAGTGAAGTCTCTCAGTCGTGTCTGACTCTTTGCGACCCCATGGACTATAGCCCGCCAGGTTTCTCTGTCCTTGGGATTCTCCAGGCAAGAATACTGGAGTGGGTTGCCATTTCCTTCTCCAGGGGAATCTTCCCAACCCAGGGATCAAACCCAGGTCTCCCACATTGCAGGCAGACACTTTAACCTCTGAGCCACCAGGGAAACCAATATCAGCTATTTAGTCGCAAACAACTAACAAACTACCTTGTTTCAGTTTTTCCATCTGGTTGGCAACTATGGCCAACAGCCCAAAGTCAAGCCACTTGTTATTGTATAAAACGTTTTACTGGAGCACAGCCAATTTAGTTGTATATTCTCTACGACTGCTCATGCCCTACAATGACAGTTGAGTAGTTACAACATAGATTGTACAGTCTTCAAAAATAAGATTTGAATAAATAATATAAAATTATTCTTATTTGAATAATAAGATAAAATAAAAAGTTTAGTGAGGTAATAGAAGTTACCAAATCCAAGGAAACTATCTTCTTACTCAGCCCTCCCTCCAACAGGTTGGGCTACTAATTGTTACCTTTTGCTGTAACTTTACCTCTGGTTCTGTAATTCCATTTTCTCCTCTGTATCTCTTATCTGTCTTGCATGTGCATGTGTTCAGTCATGTCTATCTTTATGTGACCCCATGAACTATAGCCTGCCAGGCTCTTCTGTCCATGGCATTTTCCAGGCAAGATTACTGGAGCAACTTGTAGTTTCCTACTCCAGGGGGTTGTCCCAACCCAGGGAACAAACTGATACCTCTTGAGTCTCCTGTATTTGCAGGCAGATTCTTTACCACTAGCACCACCTGGGAAGCCTCCCTCATCTCTCTTAATAGTCCTTCTTACCCTCTTCCTCTGGTCCTTATATTTTGGTAGTTCCAAAGTTGCATCCCTATGGCTCCTATTTTCAATCACACTCTTTTTCACATTATCTCCTCCACTCCTCAAAACAAAAACAGTCCAGATAGGCTAACATGTGCCATTTTTCTCTATTATACTAAACACGTTTCAGAAAACAATTATGTCTTTAAGCTTTTCCCCAATTGGCCATATTTCTAGTACCTGATCAGCCATCAAAACATAGAATGCTGAGTAAGTACTTGTGGACCAAGCAGAATAGATATCTTTTTCTGCTCTCCTATCTTTTAAAATTGACCTGTAGATTAGGTTTCTCTCTTCCTATTGTGAATTCCCATCAATGTCATACACCATAACACAAACTTAAATGTCCTAAAGGAGCTGATCCTTCCAACTCACCAGAAGCAAAAATATTTTTAATTTCTCTCTCATGAGTTGACCAGATAAAAACGTAGAGCAATTATGTAAAAAAATATTATGCTAATAGTTAAAATATTCTAGGAACAGAAGAAAGAGAAACAGAGAACACCACGGGAGTAGCTTAACTCAATATTATGCATTCTGAGAATAAAGAGGAAGAAATATTAACTTAAAACAACTTAGATCTCAATCTTTATGCTTGAAGAAAAATATGCAATAAAATAACATAGCTCTCATAATGTTAATTGACATTACCCTGGGAAAAATAAACTACGCAAAGTGTAGGAAGTAAATAGCTCAGTTTTCATCCTTTAATGCCATTATATAGTAGAGATTCACTGGGCTTCCCAGGTGGCTCAGTGGTAAGGAATCTGCCTGCCAAAGCGGAGACACAGATTCAATCCTTGGGTGGGAAGGATTTCCTGGAGAAAGAAATGGCAAACCACTCCAGTATTCTTGCCTGGGAAATCACATGAACAAAGGAAGTCTTGCAGGCTACAGTCCATTGTTGTTGCTGTTCACTCCCTGTCGTGTCCAACTCTTTGGGACCCTGTGTACTGTAGCCCACCAGGCTCCTCTGTCCAAGGAATTTCACAGGAAAGAATACTGAAGTGGGTTGCCATTTCCTTCTTCAGGGGATTGCAAAATAGTCAGACATCACCATCACCAACCCCTACTGCTGCTGCTGCTGTTACATCAGTTGTGTTTGACTCTGTGCGACCCCATAGACAGCAGCTCACCAGGCTCCCCCAACACTGGGATTCTCCAGGCAAGAACACTGGAGTGGGTTGCCATTTCCTTCTCCAATGCATGAAAGTGAAAAGTGAAATTGATGTCGCTCAGTCATGCCCAACTCTTCTCGACCCCATGGCTGCAACCTACCAGGCTCCTTCTCCATGGGATTTTCCAGGCAAGAGTACTGGAGTGGGGTGCCATTACCAACTCCTGGAGCTTGCTCAAACTCATGACCATCAAATTGGTGATGCCATCCAACCATCTCGTCCTCTGTCATCCCTATCTCCTCCTGCCTTCAATCTTTCCCAGCATTAAGGTCTTTTCCACTGAGTCAGTTCTTTGCATCAGGCGACCAACATATTGGAGCTTCAGCTTCAGCATCAGTCTTTCCAATGAATATTCAGGACTGATTTCCTTGAGGATTAACTGGTTTGATCTCCTTGCAGTCCAAGGGACTCTCAAGAGTCTTCTCCAACACCATTGTTCAAAAGCATCAATTCTTCAACATGCAGCCTTAATGCATGACTAAAATCAAAATTATTGTCCATGTGAAACATAAAACAATTTCCAAATGAAAAAGTTTCAGGAAAAGTTTTCAAATACATGTATACAAGACAGCTCTTAGCAATAGTGAAGGGACTAAATCTTAAAGCCAGACTTAGATGTGGTTCAAGACCACAGTTGACATTTGAAATAAAGTGGTATTTCCTGTCCTTCTTTTTTCTGAACAAATTCAGAGCCTGGATTATGAGTGATATGACTGCCTCAGAAACACCAACAAACTTGGAATTCCAGCTTGCACTGCTGTATTTGGTTGCAAACAGAATAAAAGCAGGAAGAAAAAACAGAGACATAACTATGAAAGACACTAGAACATGGAAAAGAGATTAAATCTTATTAAAATATCATTCCTAGCCATTAGCAGCAGTTCTATAATTAATAATATAACAGTTGACTGCACTAAGTCCCATAAAAGAAATTAAATTTTCATTTATGAACAGAAATAATGAGGTAACAAAAAGGTTGGGCTTGAGCTTTTCTGCTCCTGAAGATTAATAATTGCCTAAGGTCTACATTCAGAATTAAGACACACATTTGATAATGTGTGGAAACATAATTCACAGAGTGTGCAAACACTCTGTAACCCTGAACTATAGTCATGACAGGAGCTGGATACAATTTCCATTGCACCATCACTGGAGTCAGACTATTTTGTTTTGGCCCATTTTATTATGTATACTGGAGAAAAGCAAATGTGTCCTTTTAGAAGAAAAAGATGCAGTATACATGGATCCAATGGACAAAAAAAAATGTACAGGTTGCATTTTAGAAAGAATTCTTTGTGATATACATATTCAGTACAATATCCTTGTGACAGTGGATGAGAGTATTGGTAAGGGATTACATAGGAGTACAAGAAATCTTATGGATCTCATGTATATGTTTATGATCTTGACTGTGGTGATAGTTTCACAATTGTACACATATAATATTAATCAAATCATTTAATTTAAATACATTTGTCAGATAGCATGTTGACTCTACCTAATAATCACTTTAAAACCTGAAAAGAGGGGGCGGTCCTAAGATGGCAGAGGAATAGGACGGGGAGACCATTTTCTCCCCCACAAATTCATCAAAAGAACATTTCAACGCTGAATAAATTCCACAAAACATCTTCTGAATGCTGTCAGAGGACATCAGGCACCTAGAAAAGCAGCTCATTGTCTTCAAAAACAGGTAGGAAAAAATATAAAAGACAAAAAAAAACAGACAAAAGAGGTAGGGAGGGAGCTCCATCCTGGGAAAGGAGTCTTAAAAAGAGAGAAGTTTCTAAACACCAGGAAACACTCCCACTGCCGAGTCTGTGGCAAGCCTTGGAAGCACAGAGGGCAACATAACAGGGAGGAAAAATAAATAAATAATTAAAACCCACAGATTACGAGCCCAGCGGTAACTCCCCCAGCAGAGAAGCAGTGCAGACATCTACATCCGCCACTAGCAAACGGGGGCTGGGCAGGGAGGAACTGGCTGCATTGATTTTTAAGATTCAGGCCCTAATGAGTGGAACGAGAGTGAACTAACGGGCTAGCAAACCAGACTGTGGGATAGCTACCACATGAAAAGCTCTAACATAAGACACTGCCAGGACCATGCACAGAACAAAGGATGGAACAGAATTAGCCGGCTGCAGACCATCCCCCTCCAGTAACAGGCAGCCAGAGCCAGAAGGGCCGGAAGGGGGCAATAGCAGCCCCAGAGAGGCATTAATTACCAAACTGCAAACAGGCTTCTTTGCTAACTAAGACTTCTTGGGGTTCAGGACAGTCATCATCCACCTGAGAAGGTGCACCAGTTGTACACCCAGAAAACTGAGCAGCAGGGTTGGGAGAGCGACTGTGCTCACCAAACACCTGAGCTACTCGGACCTGGGAAGGGCACAAAACGCAGGCCCAACCAAGTCTGACCTCTGAGGACTACACAAGTGCCTGAGCCTGAGCGGCTTAGATCTAGGAGGTGCATGAAACCCAGGGCCGGCCTCAGACGGTTCCCAGCGGAGCAACCTAGAGCCTGAGCTGTAAGCATCATGAGTTGGGCAGGCCCAGAGTGGATGAGACACTGCGAGTTCACACCGGTGTTGTTTGCAACATTCCTCCCTCCCCACAGTGTGACTGAACAAGTGAGCCTAAAAAAAAGTGTTCACCACCACCTCTCTTGTGTCAGGGTGGAAATCAGACACTGAAGACACCAGCAAACAGAAGAAGCTAAAACAGAGGGAACGGCCTTGGAAGTGACAGGTGCAAAAGATTAAAACCCTGTCATTAGTAACAACTACATAGGAAGGGGCCTATAGATATTGAGAAATATAAGCCGGACCAAGGAACTATCTGAAAATGAGCTAACCCCACACTGCCCACAACAACACCAGAGAAAGTCCTAGATATATCTTTACTATTTTTACCATCATTCTTTTTTGTTTGTTTTTTCTTCTTTTCTTTTTCCCTTTTTTAACATTTTTTTTTAATTTTTAAGTCCTCTATTTCTCCTTTAATTTTCATTTTTATAACCTACTATTACTTTTAGAAAAGACCCTATTTTTAAAGCAAACTTCATATGTATATATTTTTTAATAAATCTTGTGATTTTTTTCTTCGTCTTTTCTTTAATAATGTACTTTTGAAAATCCAACATCTACTCTAGTTTTTTAATCTTTGCTTTTTGGTATTTGTTATCAATTTTGTACCTTCAAAAATCCATACTTCAGTACCCATTTTTACTTGAGAGTGAGATTACTGGCTTAACTGCTCTCTCCTCCTTTGGATTTTCCTTTTTCTCCACCAGGTCGCCTCTGTCTCCCCCCTCCCCCTTCTCTTCTCTATCTAACTCTGTGAATCTCTGTGTGTTCCAGACAGTGGAGAACACTTACGGAACTGATTACTGGCCGGATCTGTCTCTCTACTTTTCATTCCCCTCTTTTATCCTCCTGGCCACCTCTGTCTCCTTCCTCCCTCTACTCTTCTCGGTATAACTCTGTGAACATCTCTGAGTGGTCCAGACTGTGGAGTGCACATAAGGAAGTGATTACTGGCTAGCTTGCTCTCTCCTCTTTTGATTCCACCTCATCTCATTCAGGTCACCTCTAACTGCCCCCTCGCTCTTCTCTTCTCCATGTAACTCTGTGAACCTCTCTGGGTGTCCCTTAATGTGGAGAAACTTTTCATCTTTAACCTAGATGTTTTATCAACAGTGCATTATAGAAAGAGAAGTCTTGAGGCTACTGTAAAAATAAGACTGAAAACCAGAAGCAGGAGGCTTAAGTCCAAATCCTGAGAACACCAGAGAACTCCTGACTCTAGGGAAAATTAGTCAACAGGAGCTCATCAAATGCCTCCATACCTACTCTGAAACCAAGCATCACCCAAGGGCCAACAAGTTCCAGAGCAAGACATACCATGCAAATTCTCCAGCAACACAGGAACACAGCCCTGAGCTTCAATGTACAGGCAGCTCAAAGTTACTGCAAAACTATTGACATCTCATAACTCATTACTGGACACTTCATTGCACTCCAGAGAGAAGAAATACAGCTCCACCCAACAGAACACCGACACAAACTTCCCTAACCAAGAAACCTTGACAAACCACTGGTAAATCCCCACCCACAGCAAGGAAACTCCAAAATAAAGAGAACTCCACAAACTGTCAGAATGCAGAAAGGAAACCCCAAATGCAGCAATATAAACAAGATGAAGAGACAGAGGAATACCCAGCAGGTAAAAGAACAGGATAAATGCCCACCAAACCAAACAAAAGAGAAGGCGATAGGGAATCTACCTGAGAAAGAATTCCGAATATTGATAGTGAAAATGATCCAAAATCTTGAAATAAAAATAGAATCACAGATAAATAGCCTGGAGACAAGGATTGAGGAGATGCAAGAAAGGTTTAGCAAGGACCTAGAAGAAATAAAAAGAGTCAATATATAATGAATAATGCAATAAATGAGATCAGAAACATTCTGGAGGCAACAAATAGTAGAATAATAGTAGATTCAGAAGATAGGGTTAGTGAAATAGAAGATAGAATTGTAGAAATAAATGAATCAGAGAGGAAAAAAGAAAAACGAATTAGAAGAAATGAGGACAATCTCAGAGACCTCCGGCACAATATGAAACACTCCAACATTCGAATTATAGGAGTCCCAGAAAAAGAAGACAAAAAAAAAAGACCATGAGAGAATAGTTGAGGAGATAATAGTTGAGAACTTCCCTAAAATGGGGAAGGAAACAATCACCCAAGTCCAAGAAACCCAGAGAGTCCCAAATAGGATAAACCCAAGGTGAAACATCCCAAGACACATATTAATCAAATTAACAAAACTCAAACAAAAGAACAAATATTAAAAGCAGCAAGGGGAAAAAAACAAATAATACACAAGGGGATTCCCATAAGGATATCACCTGATCTTTCAATAGAAACTCTTCAGGCCAGGAGGGAATGGCAAGACATAAAGTGATGAAAGAAAATAACCTACAGCCCAGATTACTGTACCCAGCAAAGATCTCATTCAAATATGAAGGAGAAATCAAAAGCTTTACAGACAAGTAAAAGCTGACAGAATTAAGCACCACCAAACCAGCTCTCCAACAATTGCTAAAGGATATTCTCTAGACAGGAAAACCCAAAAAGGGTGTATAAACCCGAACCCAAAACAATAAAGTAAATGGCAACAGGATCATACTTATCAATAATCACCTTAAACGTTGGGGTTGAATGCCCCAACCAAAAGACAAAGACTGGCTGAATGGATACAAAAACAAGACCCTCTATATGCTGCCTACAAGAGACCCACCTCAAAACAAGGGACACATACCGACTGAAAGTGAAGGGCTGGAAAAAGATGTTCCATGCAAATAGAGACCAAAAGAAAGCAGGAATACCAATACTCATATCAGATAAAATAGACTTAAACAAAGGCTGTGAAAAGAGACAAAAAAGGCCACTACATAATGATCAAAGGATCAATCCAAGAAGAAGATATAACAATTATAAATATATATGCACCCAACATAGGAGCACCGCAATATGTAAGACAAATGCTAACAAGTATGAAAAGGGAAATTAACAATAACACAATAATAGTGGGAGACTTTAATACCCCACTTACACCTATGGATAGATCAACTAAACAGAAAATTAACAAAGAAACACAAACTTTAAATGATACAATAGACCAGTTAGATCTAATTGATATCTATAGGACATTTCACTCCAAAACAATGAATTTCACCTTTTTCTGAAGTGCTCACGGAACCTTCTCCAGGATAGATCACATCCTGGGCCATAAATCTAGCCTTGATAAATTAAAAAAATTGAAATCATTCCAAGCATCTTTTCTGACTGTAATGCATTAAGATTAGATCTCAACTACAGGAGAAAAACTTTAAAAATTCCAACATATGAAGGCTGAACAACACGCTTCTGAATAACCAACAAATCACAAAAGAAATCAAATTATGCATAGAAACGAATGAAAATTAAAACACACCAACCCAAAACCTGTGGGACACTATAAAAGCAGTGCTAAGGGGAAAGTTCATAGCAATAAAGGCTTACCTCAAGAAACAAGAGAAAAATCAAATAAATAACCTAACTCTACACCTAAAGCAACTAGAAAAGGAAGAAATGAAGAACTCCAGGGTTAGTAGAAGGAATGAAATCTTAAAAATTAGGGAAGAAATAAATGCAAAAGAAACAAAAGAGACCATAGCAAAACTCAACAAAGCCAAAAGCTGGTTCTTTGAAAGGATAAATAAAATTGACAAACCATTAGCCAGACTCATCAAGAAACAAAGGGAGAAAAATCAAATCAATAAAATTAGAAATGAAAATGGAGAGATCACAACAGAAATACACAGAAATACAAAGGATCATAAGAGACTACTATCAGCAATTATATGCCAATAAAATGGACAACGTGGAAGAAATGGACAAAGTCTTAGAGAAGTAAAACTTTCCAAAACTGAACCAGGAAGAAATAGAAACTCTTAACAGACCCATCACAAGCACGGAAATTGAAACTGTAATCATAAATCTTCCAGCAAACAAAAGCCCAGGTCCAGATGGCTTCACAGCTGAATTCTACCAAAAATTTCGAGAAGAGCTAACACCTATCCTACTCAAACTCTTCCAGAAAATTGCAGAGGAAGGTAAACTTACAAACATATTCTATGAGGCCACCATCACCCTAATACCAAAACCTAACAAAGATGCCACAAAAAAAAAAAAAGAAAGAAAACTACAGGCCAATATCACTGATGAACATAGATGCAAAAGTCCTTAACAAAATTCTAGCAATCAGAATCCAACAACACATTAAAAAGATCATACACCATGACCAAGTGGGCTTTATCCCAGGGATGCAAGGATTCTTCAATATCCACAAATCAATCAATGTAAACAGTAACAAATTGAAAAATAAAAGCCATACGATTTTCTCAATAGATGCAGAGAAAGCCTTTGACAAAACTCAACATCCATTTATGGTAAAAATCCTCCAGAAAGCAGGAATAGAAGGAGCATACCTCAACATAATAAAAGCTATATATGACAAACCCACAGCAAACATTATCTTCAATCGTGAAAAGTTGAAAGCGTTTCCCCTAAAGTCAGGAACAAGACAATGGTGCCCACTTTCACTGCTACTATTCAACATAGTTCTGGAAGTTTTGGCCACAGCAATTAGAGCAGAAAAAGAAATTTTAAAAAATCCAAATTGGAAAAGAAGAAGTAAAACTCTCACTGTTTGCAGATGACATGATCGTCTGCATAGAAAACCCTAAAGACTCCACCAGAAAACCGCCAGAAAACCGCTAGAGTTAATCAATGAATATAGTAAAGTTGTAGGATATAAAATCAACACAGAGAAATCCCATGCATTCCTATACACTAATAATGAGAAAGTAGAAAAAGAAATTAAGGAAACAATTCCATTCACCATTGCAATGAAAAGAATAAAATACTTGGGAATATATCTACCTAAAGAAACTAAAGACCTATATATAGAAAACTATAAAACACTGGTGAAAGAAATCAAAGAGGACACTAATAGATGGAGAAATATACCATGTTCATGGATCAGAAGAATCAATAGGGTGAAAATGAGTACACTACCCAAAGCAATCTACAGATTCAGTGCAATCCCTATCAAGCTAACAGCGGTAATTTTCACAGAGCTAGAACAAATAATTTTACAATTTGTATGGAAATACAAAAAACCTCGAATAGCCAAAGCAATCTTGAGAAAGAAGAATGGAACTGGAGGAATCAACTTCCTGACTTCAGGCTCTACTACAAAGCCACAGTCATCAAGACAGTATGGTACTGGCACAAAGACAGAAATATAGATCAATGGAACAAAATAGAAAGCCCAAAGATAAATCCACGCACCTATGGACACCTTATCTTCAACAAATGAGGCAAGAATATACAATGGAGTAAAGACAATCTCTTTAACAAGTGGTGCTGGGAAAACTGGTCAACCACTTGCAAAAGAATGAAACTAGAACACTTTCTAACACCATACACAGAAATAAACTCAAAATGGATTAAAGATCTAAATGTAAGACCAGAAACTATAAAACTCCTAGAGGAGAACATCGGCAAAACACTCTCCAACATAAATCACAGCAGGATCCTCTATGACCCACCTCCCAGAATATTGTAAATAAAAGCAAAAATAAGCAAGTGGGACCTAATTAAAATTAAAAGCTTCTGCACAACAAAGGAAACTATAAGCAAGGTGAAAAGATAGCCTTCAGAATGGGAGAAAATAACAGCAAATGAAGCATCTGACAAACAACTAACCTCAAAAATATACAAGCAACACTTGCAGCTCAATTCCAGAAAAATAAACTAACCAATCAAAAAATGGGCCAAAGAACTAAATAGACATTTCTCCAAAGAAGACATACGGATGGCTAACAAACACATGAAAACATGCTCAACATCACTCATTATCAGAGAAATGCAAATCAAAACCACAATGAGGTATCATTTCATGCCAGTCAGAATGGCAGCAATCCAAAAGTCTACAAGCAACAAATGCTGGAGAGGGTGTGGAGAAAAGGGAACCCTCTTACACTGTTAGTGGGAATGCAAACTAGTACAGCCACTATGGAGAACAGTGTGGAGATTCCTTAAAAAACTGGAAATAGAACTGCCTTAGGACCCAGCAATCCCACTGCTGGGCATACACACCAAGGAAACCAGAATTGAAAGAGACTCATGTATTCCAATGTTCATCTCAGTATTGTTTATAATAGCCAGGACATGGAAGCAACCTAGATGTCCATCAGCAGACGAATGGATAAGAGAGCTGTGGTACATATACACAATGGAGTATTACTCAGTCATTAAAAAGAATACATTTCAATCAGTTCTAATGAGGTGGATGAAATTGGAGCCTATTATACAAAGTGAAGTAAGCCAGAAAGAAAAACACTAATACAGTATACTAACGCATATATATGGAATTTAGAAAGATGGTAATGATAACCCTGTATGTGAGACAGCAAAAGAGACACAGATGTATAGAACAGTCTTTTGGACTCTGTGGGAGAGGGCGAGGGTGGGATAATTTGGGAGAATGGCATTGAAACATGTAAAATATCATATATGAAATGAATCACCAGTCCAGGTTCAGTGCATGATACTGGATGCTTTGGGCTGGTGCACTGAGACGACCCAGAGGAATGGTACAGGGCGGGAGGAAGGAGGGTGGTTCAAGATGGGGAACACATGTATACCTGTGGGGAATTTATGTGAATGTATGGCAAACCAATACAATATTTTAAAGTAATTAACCTCCAATTAAAATAAATAAACATTTAAAAAATAAAAAAGGCAGTATTTTGAAAAAAATGCCAAATTTAGAGATAATTGATATTTTGACAACTTATAGGTATGTATATAGCTCTATTATAAGCACTTTACATGAATTAGATCATTTAATTTGAAAAGACAACTCCCTAAAGAAGCAGGTACTATTATTGTGGTCTTATACATATAGGAAGTATATGTGTGTGTGTGTTTGTGCCCTCAGTCATGTCTGACTCTATGCAACCTCATGGACTGTCGAGCCCACCAGGCTGCTCTGTCCCGGGCAAGAATATTGGCTGGGGTTACTATTTCCTCCTCCCGGGGATCTTCCCGACCCAGGAATCAAACTCACATGTCCCATGTCTGCTGCATTGGCAGGCAGATTCTTTACCACTGCACCACCTACAAAGCCCAGAAAGTAAGTGACAAGATGGTTAATCAACTCAGACAACATTAGTTAGCTAGTAAGTGAGATATCCAGGAGCTAAGCCTAGGCAGTTTTACTCTAGAATCTATTGTCCAACATGGTGTTTTCTTTACAGATAGAGTAGCCATAGGTAGCAACTAAGCATTTAAAAGAAGGGAAAGGAGTCAAAGTAATTTTGACTAATTTAATTTTAAGTAATTTAAATTTTAAAACTTTATATTCAAACTTTATCCAAACACACAGACACACATAATGATGGAATCATGTCAAAAGGATGCAGGAGACAATTAAAAGCTCCCAATGACCAAAGTTGGAAACATTTGAGCAGCAAAATAACGAGTATTGAATTAGGAACTGAGGCTTAAAATAAATATCGATGAATCTCTACTGATATAAATAAATTTCCCTTGTCTATTAATGAATGAATAGATAAGGGATAAGAAAAAAATTTTCCTTGCAGAGATATTTCAAGTAACAGGCAGAGACACTGTGAAGGAGGGGCAGAATCATTTCCCATATCAGAAGTGTGTGCTGCACATAGTGACTTTCTTCCAAAGAGTACAGTATGGAAAGGGGGAAAATTAATAAGTTCATAACAGAGATACCTGAAAAATAACATCTAAGCCAAGTGATCAAGGTCAACAACAAGAGTAAGTTACACTGATAGCACATCAGCTATGATAGAATATCACAAGTAATATTAGTTGAGAGTAAGAGTAGTAAACATTCAATAACCTTAATATGATGAGATGAGAATGACATATTACTATGCGGTCTCCCCCTCAAAAATCCCATAGTCCCAGTCTAATTATGAAGGAAAAAATCTGAAGAATATTAACTGAAGTATTTTATACAATTCCTGATCAATGATACTCAGAAGATGACCTTCAGGCCATCAAAAACAAGGAGAGTCTGAGAAAATGTCACAGCTAAGGGGTAGCTTTAGACCTCCTGCTGACTAAATGTAATGTGATACCCTGGATTAGATTCTAGAACAATAAAGGACATATGAAAAAATAAAGTATGGGCTTTAGTTAATAATGATGTACCAATATTGGTGCATTAATCATGACAAATTAGCTTATCAACATAAGATATTAATAATAGGAAAATCTGAGTGTGGGATATATCGACACTTGCTGTGAAACTTCTCTGTGAATCTAAGTTGATTCAAAATAAAAAATTTATTTGAAAAAAAAATTTAATACCCAGAACTGGGCCCCAAAACACAAAGCAGCTTGCCTATTCACTGGGTCTGATGACCAACCAGGATTGAGAATGACTCAGAAAGAAAGGAATCCTATGTATTCAGAAATGTGAACATTATTTATATTGATTTTATCAATGTTATATATCAATAAAAAAAATTTAACTGATATTCAAATACTTTAGCAGTCCTAAAACAACTTGGATTAATGAATCATTTTCCATCTGTAAATTTTATGGACCCTGAATACAGATCTAATATTTTTGATAAAAATTTATCATTCTACTTGAGATCCTCAGTATGTATAATAAACACGCTAGATTTTGAAGACTCTATATGGAAAAAAAATGTAAATTATCATATCAAATTGTTTTCATGTTGAAACTACATTTGGGAAATGTTGTATCAGATGAAATTTATTATCGAAATTAATTTCATCTTTTTTTAACTTTTTTAGTATAACTAATAGAAAATGTTTAATTACACATTTAGCTTACTTTCTATTCCTAATGACCAGTGTTGATATAAACCATTATTCTATATAACCTAAAGTAAAAACCATAACTAGCTGTTTGAAACTATTGGAATTTTCCATTCCTTGATGTCACCTTTTATGTGACTGATTAATATTGTTATGGCCCATATAGGATTACGAATATAAAATCTCTCCAGTTCCTCTTTCCAGGCCTCTATCAGTTCAGTTCAGTTGCTCAGTCGTGTCTGACTCTTTGCTACCCAATGAATCGCAGCACGCCAGGCCTCCCTGTCCATCACCAACTCCCGGAGTTTACTCAGGCTCACACCCATTGAGTCAGTGATGCCATCCAGCCATCTCATCCTCTGTCGTCCCCTTCTCCTCCTGCCCCCAATCCCTCCCAGCATCAGAGTCTTTTCCAATGAGTCAACTCTTCGCATGAGCTGGCCAAAGTACTGGAGTTTCAACTTCAGCATCATTCCCTCCAAGGAAATCCCAGGGCTGATCTCCTTCAGAATGGACTGGTTGGATGTCCTTGCAGTCCAAGGGACTCTCAAGAGTCTTCTCCAACACCAGAGTTCAAAAGCATCAATTCTTCGGCGCTCAGCCTTCTTCACAGTTCAACTCTCACATCCATACATGACCACAGGAAAAACCATAGCCTTCACTAGACGGACCTTAGTCAGCAAAGTAATGTCTCTGCTTTTGAATATGCTATCTAGCTTGGTCATAATTTTTCTTCCAAGGTGTAAGTGTCTTTTAATCTCATGGCTGCAGTCACCATCTGCAGTGATTTTGGAGCCCCCCAAAAATGAAGTCTGACACTGTTTCCAGTTTCCCCATATATTTCCCATGAAGTGATGGGACCAGATGTCATGATCTTCGTTTTCTGAATGTTGAGCATTAAGCCAACCTTTTCTCTCTCCACTTTCACTTTCATCAAGGGGCTTTTTAGTTCCTCTTCACTTTCTGCCATAACGGTGGTGTCATCTGCATATCTGAGGTGAGTGATATTTCTCCCGGCAATCTTGATTCCAGCTTGTGTTTCTTCCAGTCCAGCGTTTCTCATGATGTACTCTGCACAGATGTTAAATAAGCAGGGTGACAATATACAGCCTTGACGTACTCCTTTTCCTACTTGGAATCAGTCTGTTGTTCCATGTTCAGTTCTAAGTGTTGCTTCCTGACCTGCATACAGATTTCTCAAAGGGCAGGGCAGGTGGTTTGGTATTCCCATCTCTCTCAGAATTTTCCAAGTTTATTGTGACCCACACAGTCAAAGGCTTTGGCATAGTCAATAAAGCAGAAATAGATGTTTTTCTGGAACTCTCTTGCTTTTTCCATGATCCAGCGGATGTTGGCAATTTGATCTCTGGTTCCTCTGCCTTTTCTAAAACCAGCCTGAACATCTGGAAATTCACAGTTCATGTATTGCTGAAGCCTGGCTTGGAGAATTTTGAACATTTCTTTACTAGCATGTGAGATGAGTGCAATTGTGTGGTAGTTTGAGCATTCTTTGGCATTGCCTTTCTTTGGGATTGGAATGAAAACTGACCTTTTCCAGTCCTGTGGCCACTGGTGGGTTTTCCAAATTTGCTGGCATATTGAGTGCAGCACTTTCACAGTATTAGCTTTCAGGATTTGAAACAATTCCACTGGAATTCCATCACCTCCTCTAGCTTTGTTCATAGTGATGCTTTCTAAGGCCCACTTGACTTCACATTCCAAGATGTCTGGCTCTAGATTAGAGATCACACCATCATGATTATCTGAGTCATGAAGATCTTCTTTGTGCAGTTCTTCTGTGTATTCTTGCCACCTCTTCTTAATATCTTCTGCTTCTGTTAGGTCCATACTATTTCTGTCCTTTATTGAGCCCATCTTTGCATGAAATGTTCCCTTGGTATCTCTAATTTTCTTGAAGACATCTCTAGTCTTTCCCATTCTGTTCTTTCCCTCTATTTCTTTGCATTGATCATTGAAGAATGTTTTCTTATCTCTTCTTGCTATTCTCTGGAACTCTGCATTCAGATGCTTATATCTTTCCTTTTGTCCTTTGCTTTTCACTTCTCTTCTTTTCACAGCTATTTGTAAGATCTCTCCAGGCAGCCATTTCACTTTTTTTGCATTTCTTTTCCATGGGGATGGTCTTGATCACTGTCTCCTCTACAATGTCACGAACTTCATTCCATAGTTCATCAGGCACCCTATGTATCAGATCTAGGCCCTTAAATCTATTTCTCACTTCCACTGTATAATCATAAGGGATTTGATTTAGATCATATCTGAATGGTCTAGCAGTTTTCTCTACTTTCTTCAATTTGAGTCTGAATTTGGCAATAAGGAGTTCATGGTCTGAGCCACAGTCAGCTCCTGGTCTTGTTTTTGTTGACTGTATAGAGCTTCTCCATCTTTGGTTGCAAAGAATATAATCAATCTGATTTTGGTATTGACCATCTGGTGATGTCCATGTGTAGAGGACTAGATCTTCACATTTTAAACTTTATCAGCATTGGGAATCACCCAGTACAAAGGAAAGAGCCTGGGCTTTGAAGATAAGTGAAGGGGAACTAAAAAGCCTCTTGATGAAAGTGAAAGAGGAGAGTGAAAAAGTTGGCCTAAAGCTCAACATTCAGAAAACAAAGATCATGACATCTGGTCCCATTACTTCATGGGAAATAGATGGGGAAACAGTGGAAACAGTGTCAGACTTTATTTTGGGGGGCTCCAAAATCACTGCAGATGGTGACTGCAGCCATGAGATTAAAAGACACTTACTCCTTGGAAGAAAAGTTATGACCAACCTAGAGAGCATATTCAAAAGCAGAGACATTACTTTGCCAAAAACGGTCCATCTAGTCAAGGCTATGGTTTTTCCAGTAGTCATGTATGGATGTGAGAGTTGGACTGTGAAGAAGGCTGAGCACCGAAGAACTGATGCTTTTGAACTCTGGTGTTGGAGAAGACTCTTGAGAGTCCCTTGGACTGCAAGGAGATCCAACCAGTCCATTCTGAAGGAGATCAGCCCTGGGATTTCTTTGAAAGGAATGATGCTAAAGCTGAAACTCCAGTACTTTGGCCACCTCATGCAAAATAAGTTGACTCATTGGAAAAGACTCTGATGCTGGGAGGGATTGGGGGCAGGAGGAAAAGGGGACGACAGAGGATGAGATGGCTCGATGGCATCACCGACTCAATGGACATGAGTCTGAGTGAACTCCGGGAGATAGTGATGGACAGGGAGGCCTGGCGTGCTGCGATTCATGGGGTCGCAAAGAGTCAGACATGACTGAGCGACTGAACTGAACTGAACTGAACTGACTGAAGCAAAGCTTTGACTGTCCAACTAACTGAACTGTGACTTTATGCAGGTTTAATTAATTTTTGTCATCTTTAAATTCCGCAGCTATTTAGTAGGTGTAATAACATTATCGATCTTTCATTGTCAGTAAATATATTGCTGTTTTTTAGTTGCTAAGTCATCTGACTCTTTTTTGACCCCATAAACTGTAGCCCACCAGAATCCTCTGTTTGGGGGATTTCCCAGGCAGAAGTACTGGAATGGGTTGCCATGTCCTTCTCCAGGAGATCTTCCCAACCCCACAATCTAACCCACATCTCCTGTTTTGTAGGTGGATTATTCAGCACTCAGAACAACTTATATAGAACAACTGACAATTTGTAGACAATGATAATTATTTTACAAAGATTAAATATTCATTTTTATGTACTACATTTAAGTGAAAACTGTAACATTTGAGAGCAAGATACTGTAAATCCTAACTTTATTCTCTGATGATGAGGTATAAGTTATCATGTAGACTCTTCCTCAGGAGAACCTAAAGAAGAATTTGAAAGATATCGGCTTCTCTTCTGTGACGGAAAAACAGGACAGCCAACCTGACTAAAATACTGTCTTTATAACTCCCTCAGTTCCTTTCATTTATAAGAGATCACATGGGAAACAACATAGAATCACTGTAATCCCTAGATAATGACCACACAGCCACCCTCCATGACTCTTTGTAACACAAATACAGTGCAAACATAACGACATCAATACCTCAATATATTTACTTTTTTAATAAAAGCATAATCAAGCTCCAAGATAAACTAATTTCTTGGCAATTGGGGTCTATATTATCATACTTAAAGTTAAATACCAATTTCCCCACAAGCCAATCACACATTAGGGAGATCATTACAGTTATACATTATGTAACAGAGATAGAAAAGTTCTTCCAAGCAGATTCTAAAAAGTTCATTCAAAATGAAAGATTAAAATTACTTGAATTTTAAGCAGAATGATACAGACTTCTTGAGTGTAATAAAGTATTTCCAAAGCTCTGATAACACACAGCTGTTGATAACCAAATATCTGTATTGGGAAATAGAAAACCAAAATGAAGTTCTATAATTGATTTTATTTAAATCTGCTTTATTTATCTTACAATGTAGTTACTTGACTACTATCATTTTCATTTACTTCTACTTTTCAATTCAAAAGGAGAAGCCATGGTCTCTTTTTATGATTGGCATCAGTCTTTGCATGAGTTTTTAAAGAACATGTGTTTTTTTGTTGAAAAAAAAAAATGTATTGCATACTGATAGCTTAGTACTTACCAGGAAAAAATGTAGATAGAAGAACAATGCCTAGGATTTGTTACATGTGTGGCCTTAAGACACTATGTTGATATGCAGAATGGAGATAAGGAGTAAGTAGTCTATATAAAACTGAGCATATTCGTATGTTCTTAATATTATTTTTTACAACAATATTTATCTATAAGTCCTTAAGAAACTTTGAAATTTTTGGCTATGGCTGCATTCAGTCAGTTCAGTCGCTCACTCGTGTCTGACTCTTTGCGACCCCATGGACCACAGCAAGTCACGCCGCCCTGTCCATCACCAACTCCCGGAGTCAACCCAAACCCATGTCCATTGAGTCAGTGATGCCATCCAACCATCTAATCCTCCGTCATCCACTTCTCCTCTTGCCCTCAATCTTTCCTAGCATCAGGGTCTTTTCAAATGAGTCAGCTCTTTTCATCAGGTGGCCAAAGTGTTGGAGTTTCAGCTTCAACATCAGTCCTACCAATGAACACCCAGGACTGATCTCCTTTAGAATGGACTGGCTGGATCTCCTTGCAGTCCAAGGGACTCTCAAGAGTCTTCTCCAACACCACAGTTCAAAAGCATCAATTCTTCAGCACTCAGCTTTCTTTATAGTCCAACTCCCACATCCATACATGACCACTGGAAAAATCATAGCCTTGACTAGATGGACCTTTGTTGACAAAGTAATGTCTCTGCTTTTTAATATGCTATCTAGGTTGGTCATAACTTTCCTTCCAAGGAGTAAGTATCTTTTAATTCCATGGCTGCAATCACCATCTGCAGTTATTTTGGAGCCCAGAAAAATAAAGTCAGCTACTGTTCCCACTGTTTCCTCATCTATTTACCATGAAGTGATGGGACCAGATGCCATGATCTTAGTTTTCTGAATGTTGAACTTTAAGCCAACTTTTTGACTCTCTTCTTTCACTTTCATCAAGAGACTCTTTAGTTCTTCACTTTCTGCCATAAGGGTGGTGTCATCTGCATATCTAAAGTTATTGATATTTCTCCCAGCAATCTTGATTCCAGCTTGTGCTTCCTCCAGCTCAGCATTTTTCATGACATAGTTTGCATATAAGTTAAATAAGCAAGGTGACCGTATACAGCTTTGATGTACTCCTTTTCCTATTTGAAGCCAGTCTGTTGTTCCATGTCCAGTTCTAACAGTTGCTTCCTGACCTGCATACAGGTTTCTAAAGAAGCAGGTCAGGTGTTCTGGTATCCCCATCTCTTTCTTGAAGAGATCTCTAGTCTTTCCTATCCTATTGTTTTCCTCCATTACTTTGCATGGATCGCTGAGGGAGGCTTTCTTATCTCTCCTTGCTATTCTTTGGAACTTTGCATTCAGATGTTTATATCTTTCCTTTTCTCCTTTGCTTTTTGCTTCTCTTCTTTTCACAGCTATTTGTAAGGTCTCCTCAGACAGCCATTTTGCTTTTTTGCATTTCTTTTTCTTGAAGAATGGCTGCATTATAATATCACAAATGGGGACTCATGAAGATTTACATAGTTTTTTTTTTTTTTTTAACTAAAAAAAATTAAACTGAACTGTTAACCTGAGAGATTTAGTTTGACATTTCTTTCTTTTAAATAAATCAAATACTTTTAAATATTAATAAAAGTAAACAAAATACTTTTTTCTAATAAAATCAAATGTAATTTCTAATGTTTAAATTGCAACATTTACCTTAGCCTTATTATTAGCTTTTGCTTTCACTGTGACTTTCTGATATGAAAGTCATATGATTCACCATGACTTTCTTTCTGCTTACCTCCTCGTGTAGAGAAACTCTGATTTTTTTAAAGGAAGACCATATACATTTGCAAATTTCACTATGGAAACACTCTTTTGATATGCATATTTAACCAGTCTTTATAATTTTTCCAGTTATAACCATAAAGCAGATTACAATGAACTATCTCCCAGTTTGCCCAACCATGAAAATGCTTGTTATTTTTGCTGATTACATAAAGCAGGCTTTTTATTGTTTTGGCAAACAAGATACAGAGGCTATAAACTAAACACCAGAATGGGCCATAAAATTTTTCTGTTAAATCAAGCTCCATTGCTAGCCTGAGAATATATGTATAATGTAGATTAGATATATTTTTCAAAATATTATATCCATTTCAATACATTTGCTTTCCTTTAACAAAAAAAAAAAAAATGTGACAGATGTATTGAGTTCAGCATGCAGCTGACAGAGATTATGGATCAGGCTTCATTCAAAGTGTCTTTGGGAGGTATTTGTTTCACAGGGGCAGATAAATCCAACACTGTGTAGCAAACCTAAATGAAATGAAACTTTCTAATCTTTGATCAACAAATCTCTGGTTTCATCAAATGGTTGCCATGTAAAGAGAGTAATACTATGAAGAACAGCAATGATTATGGAATTTAATTCACAAAAATAACAAAATTAGGTAATTAAGGATGAAAAGACTTCTAATTTAGTCCTTAAACATTTGGTTTATTTTAAAATACTGATTAACTTGATCAAAGGAGCTGGAGAATTTACCATTTTTTTATATTTAGTAATTTTGTTTTAATTTTATTGAATCATAGTTGATTTATAATGTTCTTTTAGTTTCAGATGTACAGTAAAGTAAATAGTTATACATGTACATGTATCAACTCTTTTTTAGATTCTTTTCCTATATAGGCCATTACAGAGTACTGAGCAGAGTTCTCTGAAACACAGAAATAGAGCTACAGATGCCAACTCTTTCTTAACCATTGGAAAATTCAATCGTATGATGTTGAATCATCAAATTCATTGTTTCTATGGACAAAACAATGGAGAGTCATTTGGGGTTTGATTTTCTATGTTAACAATTGATTCAGATAACTTCGGTTCATTCCCAATCTTTTCACTCTCTGATTTGTGTTGATCAAGGCTAAATTATTCTAGGTTGCTTTATATTTGGTTGGCAGGACAGTTAACAAACAAGAAGTGCTCATGGCCATTCCAGTATCCCAAGTACCATTCATAATATTCCAAATCACTTTAGTTTAAAAACAAAAAACCTACTGAGTACCTTATGTGAATAAACCATGTAAACATTTAAGTCATATTTTGTTTTGATGACTGACATAATTGGGCTAGCAGAGCTCATTAAGAAAGGATACAAGCATTAGACAGTATTGAGTCATAATATATGTTCTTTATAATTGAGCATTACTTGTCATAACTTTTTTAAAAAGTGGAGTTCTTTATATAAAAGCAAATGCACTTCATCTACGTCAACAATTGACTGTATATTTCAATTTACTTTTGATATAGAAACAACATACTTTTATTAATTCTGAACCAGGATGTAAATATGCCACTAATTTTTGGACAATACTAAACCTGAGAACTTACAAGCACCGTCTGTTCTAATCACTCATGCTACCTTGGAACTTAAAATGTAAAGTGATGAGAATTGCAGTGCCTTAACATATCACTACTTTCTGACATATCTCACTAGCTCAACTGCACTTTCATTGGAAGTGTGCTTGTGTGTGCTCTGTCACTCAATCATGTCCACCTCTCTGCACACAAGTGGGTACCGGTGAGTTATTGTCCATTTCGTTTGTTAAGACTGTGGTCCGTTGATATGACATTTACATCTTTTGTAGTTTTATTTTTCCACAGCCTAGAAGAAATTCATTTTTATCTTATCTTTTTGAAATGTGAGGCAAATTATTATTCCTTCTGTAAGAAACAAAAACTATTTTTACTTCAGTTCAGTTCAGTCGCTCAGTCATGTCAGACTCTTTGTGACCCCATGAATTGCAGCATGCCAGGTCTCACTGTCCATCACCTACTCCCGGAGTTCACTCAGCCATCTCATCCTCTTTCGTCCCCTTCTCCTCCTGCCCTCAATCCCTCCCAGCATCAGAGTCTTTTCCAATGAGTCAACTCTTCTCATGAGGTGGCCAAAGAACTGGAGTTTCAGCTTTAGCATCATTCCTTCCAAAGAAAGCCCAGGGCTGATCTCCTTTAGAATGGACTAGTTGAATCTCCTTGCAGTCCAAGGGACTCTCAAGAGTCTTCTGCAACACCACAGTTCTAAAGCATCAATTCTCCAGCGCTCAGCTTTCTTCACAGTCCAACTCTCAAATCCATACATGACTACTGGAAAAATCATAGCCTTGACTAGATGGACCATTTTTGGCAAAGTAATGTCTCTGCTTTTTAATATGCTATCTAGGTTGGTCATAACTTTCCTTCCAAGGAGTAAGCGTGTTTTAATTTCATGGCTGCAATCACCATTTGCAAGGTAATTTAACTGTTGAATTTTAAAATTAAATGAAGAGACCCAACAATGCAACTGGAAGAAAAATTACTTCTTCAAATTAGTAAATAAATTTCTCCATGAAAAATATCAAAAGTGGAAAATGGACTCTGCTTATTATAGCCCTTCTAATCTCTTTTCCCTTTTATAAAAGCATTCCCTCCTTGTTGTTGGAGGAGTTGCACATGGTTGCAGACCCCAAATTGCAATGTTCTGCTGATCCTGAACACTTCCGTCCACCTTTTTTTTTTTTTTTAATCTGTAGAAATAACTGGCAGTCTATTTGTGCTTGTGCTCATAAGTTGCTTCAGTTGTGCCCAACTCTTTGCAACCCTGTGGACTGCAGCCCACCAGGCTTCTGTGTCCATGGGATTCTCCAGGCAACAACACTGGAGTGGGTTGCCATTCCCTTCTCCAGGGGAACGTCCAGGGATCAAATTCGCATCTCCTAGGTCTCCTCTTGTATTGGCAGGTGGGTTCTCTACCACTAGCGCCATCTGCTTTAGGTCAACAGAAGTGATTACTTCTGACAGTTCCGATCCCAGAGTATTATGGGCACTTGAAAATATTATCAGTAATCTACAAGCTGGAACCACAATATCCCCACCCTACGAATTTGCTCTCAAAAAGTCTGTATTCTTTATACTTTCAGAGATTGGTGATAGACGTTGAAATGAAATCCCTATGAAGTCTGTATAACTAAAATTGGCTGTCAATGAAATGGAGCTTGGTTTGGTGAAACATTGCAATTAATCATCAGTTTTTAAAGAATGGAATGCCTTTAGAGCTTCTTTGAAAAAAAAAAGTTGATAAGAGAAGGTAAATGCTATTACCTTTAGACTAAGAATATTTTGGAATTTAAAGTTATATTTAACAAAAAACTAATTATCTTTATTGTTGTGTCCTACTCTTTTGCGACCACATGGAATTGCCAAGGCAAGAATACTGGAGTGAGTTGTCAGTTCTTTCTCCAGGGGATCTTTCTGACCCAGCAATCAAGCCCACATCTCCTGCACTTACAGGCAGATATTCTACCAAAGTGTGCAGTCAGATTATATTCATTCATATTAATGCTATTCTTCTTTAAAAAGTGTGTGTGTGTGTGTGTGTGTGTGTGTGTGTGTGTGTGTGTGTGTTCCAAGATTTACTTACTAGAAAATTTCCAGCAGAAAAACAAGGCTAACCTCCCTGGCAAATTAACCCAAAATGGGTTGAAAGTGAAAGTGTTAGGACTAACTAGTTCAGTCATGCCCAACTCAATGGGACCCCATAGACTGTAGACCTCCAGGTTCCTCTGTCCATGGGGCTTTTCAGGCAAGAACACTAGAGTGGCTTGCCATTACCTTCTCCAGAGGACATTCCCAACCCATAAATCAAACTCTGGTCTCCCACATTGCAGGCAGATTCTTTATCTGAGCCACCATGGATTGAATAAGTCTTAAAAAACAAAGAAAGAATGCCATTTGCAGCAACATGGATGACTGAGAGATTATCATACAAAGTGAAGTAAGTCACAAAGAGAAAGACAAATACCATATAATGTCACTTATATGGGGAATCTAAAACATGATACAAATGAGCCTGTTTATGAAACAGAAACAGACTCATGGACTAGAAAACAAATTTCTGGTTGCCAAAGGGGAAATGGGCTAGGGAGAGATAAACTAGGAGATTGGGATTAGCAAATGCAAACTACTAAATATAAAATGGGGCTTCCCTGGTGGCTCAGATGGTAAAGAATCTGCATGCAATCCAAGAGACCCTGGTTCAATCCCTTAGTCAGGAAGATCCCCTGGAAAAGGGAATAGCTACGCACTTCAGTATTCTTGCCTGAAAAATTCCTAGATAATCAACAAGGCCTTTCTGTATAGCACAGGGGAACTATTATCAATATCCTGTAATAAACCATAAAGGAAAAATGTGAAAAGTAATGTTAGTCACTCAGTCGTGTCTGACTTTTTGCGACCTCATAAACTGTAGCCCACCAGGCTCCTCTATCCATGGAATTCTCCAGGCCAGAATATGGGAGTGGGTAGCCATTCTCTTCTACAGGGGATCTTCCCAACCCAGGGAATCGAACCCAGGTCTCCCACTTTGCATGCAGATTCTCTACTATCTACTATATATATATATATATATATATATATATATTTTTTCCTAGTAAGTAAATCTTGGAACACACACACTCTTTTTCAAGAACAGTAACACTAATATGAATGAGTATATAATTCCCTGAGCCACCAGGGAAGCCATATGTGTGTGTGTGTGTGTGTGTGTGTGTGTGTGTGTGTGTATCTGTGTCACTTTGCCATATACACGAAACTAACACAAAATTGTAAATCAACCATATTTCTGAATAAACAGGCTGAACATAGAGGTCCGTTTGTGATTTCTTTGTCAACTGAATACTACTTTTCTCTGCATTGTTATTTCTGTGGACTATTTCAGCTTTGATTGCCACAATGTCAGGAAGGTAACGGAGAGGGTTTTTCAAAAGGAGTTTGGAGATTTGCCTTGAGTCTCTCAGACTTGTTTGTCAAAACAAGAAAATAGGTCTTGGTTGACTGTGAGTGTGTGTCAGTATGTGTGTGTGCACACACACGCACATAGGTTGAAATATCTGCTCTTTCCTTAGACTATCAAAACAGTTTTGTTTTTATTTTTTACATCCAGTTCCAAGTTTTATCTTCTTGATTTGACATTTCACCTGTTATCCAAACCTTCAGTCAAGTGTACCATGCAATCAGAATCCTGCATTAATAAAATTCTGGACAGTTAAGTGATACAGATGTGAAAGGGGGTTTTGAAGCAAGTGTACTTGGTAGCAGCATCTTCTCAAGTGAACACAGTCTCAGCACCATAGGCAATCATCCACTGAAAGTGAGTTTCAGGGAGAACTAAGAGCAGTAAGAAGACCACTTAGGACTGTTCTTGAGACAGACAGCTTCATGGAATGAGGCCGTGGGGGCTCGTACAGTGATAGACAGTATTCTATCAGGAAGACTGAGAGTTTACGAATTGGAAATGGAGAATAGTGCCTAGAGGAAAAAGCAGATATTTGGCTTAACTTCTCTCTGATCATGTGCTTGCTTGTTGGTTATATTTTTGGGTGCCTACACCACTGTATTTTATTATTTCCTTACATACAGTCAGGTTCCGAGGTTTCACTTTGAATACTCTCAGGCAGAGAAATTAGGAAGCGTGACTCCACCTAGCTCTGCTATTTCACTGGATGCCTTCTCCACTACTTGAAAAATGCTCATCATGAAGTATTGCCCAAAGATTAAATCCGCCAAATACACCTAAGATATTGAGACTGGGGAGTTTTCTTTGTGAAATTAAATCACCCTCTCTTTATTCCTCTTTTGCCTTGTATTTTTTAACATATCAGATAATGTTAACAAAGTGTTACAATAATGAAATATCACTATTCATTATATAATAATATCAATATTCATTATTTCAATAATGAAATAGCAAATATTGATTTAATGAATACCAATATTCATTAAATATCAATATTTAATATCACTGAGGTGCCTTACATGAACACAAGCAGTACAAAGTGATTTGTACATAGGATTCTCCTTGCCTAATCAGACTCGTAAATGTGAGCGAATATTTAATCAATTAGATTTATTTCATTCATGAGCCATTTAAAAGTTGGTCTTCTGATATAAAATGCAGAATAAATAATAGTTCATAGATTAGGAATTTTCCAAATAAAACTCACTGGCTGAGTTTGTTGCACAAAGAGGAACATGGAGTTTATAAAAGCAATAATGTAGCAAGCCATATTCTATTTCTAAAAGCAAATTGCTTTGTATATGATGAAGTATAATGCAGAAAAGTTAATTAACTGTGCTGCCTTTAGTAAAGATATCTGTATTTTGTCAGTTTTGTCCAGTGGGAAGATGGCAATTGCCATTGCATTTTCTCATTAATGCACTGTACATAAACGTTATAAAATGCAATGAACTTAAGTGTTCTCTGAGACATTTATGAGACTGGTCTAACTTGCCACTTGTGTACCAATTAAATGCGGTTTAACACTCCCAAGATAATTACAGCAAATACAAGCAACTTACAATACATTTTTGGCCTTAATAAATAACAGAACTCTTCAAAGGGACACAACAAATCACTTGACAGAACACAGAACAGGAAGCTTAAGAAGAAAAGGAAGGAACCTGAGTAAGAACCAGAGAAGGAAAGTAGGTACCACTAAGGAACTAAACCATAGACTCAAAAAATGTCTGGAGACTGAATCTGAGATGCTTGCATTCACCCAAGATGAATGAAAGGAGCTAAACCAATTCCAGGGAAGTAGCAGAACTCAGCTCTGGTAGACACAGAACTCCAATGATCTGTGAAAGAAAAAACCTGCAATTTCAGCCCTCAAATATGTTTAAGATTCCAGGCATGAATGTTGTCACATCAGTCATATCTGACTCTTTGCAATCCAATGGAGCCTCCAGGCTCCTCTGTCCATGGGATTCTCCAGGCAAGATTACTGGAGTGGGTTGCTGCACCCTACTCCAGGGGATCTTCCCAACTCAGGGATCAAACCCACATCTCTTGTGTCTGGCCTGCATTGGCAGGTGGGTTCTTTACCACTAGTGCCACTTGTTCAAGATTAAGTTAAAGTTAATGGGATTTCCCTGGTGCTCCAGTGGTTATTACTTCACTTGCCAATGCAGGGGGTGACGATTCAATTCCTGGTCAGTGAGCTAAGATCCCACATGCTTCACGGCCAAAAAACCAAGACATAAAACAAAAGCAATATTATAACAAATTCAATAAAGACTATTAAAAAATAGTCCTCTTAAAAAAAGATTGTTAAATTTTAAATACATATTTTATATGTACATCGTATCTAAATACACATGACCCTTTATATATATATAAACCCAAAGGATAGGACTGGGAGAGCTTCTGTGTTGGGGAACACATACCAGTTTGGGGAGAGGTACTCTGGGACAGAGCATGAAAGCTTTGAGCCCCATCTCACATGCCTTTGCCCTAGGCATCTCCTCCATCTGGCTGTTCCTAAGTATACTTTTTAAGAATAAACCTGTTATCCAGCAGGTAAAATGTCTGAGTTTTGTGTTCTTTTCAGCAAGTTAACCAAGCCCAAGAAGGGAATCCTTAGAATCTCTAACCCATAGCCAGTATGATAGTCTGGGTGACTGGATTTTGATGCTGGTGAGTAGGGGTAGTCTTGTAGGACAAAGCCCTTAACTTGTGGGATCTGACACTATCTCCAGGTAGACAGTGTCAGAATTTAGTTGAACTGTAGGACATCCAACTTGTGTCACAAAGAATTTCCCAGATGTGTGGGGAACCACTTAGCACATTGGAACAGGGTGCAGAATTTTATGTATATGCTGATTTAATGCAATTTCCATAAAATTTCAAATGGGATATTTTTCCAAGAAAATCAACATGCTTAATACTAAAATTGATATGTTAGGGAAAATGTCGGAAATAGACAAGATATCTCTGTCATGGAACTAAATTAGATATTTACCTTTTTGGAGTCATTCTATCACAAAAGCATAATATTTAATGCAGGGTCATTTGGTGCAGGTAATTTTTTTACAATTAAGTGATGGAACAAATCTGGAGCCAACCATAGGAGTAAGTAGAAGACAAAATTTTTACTTGCTTTTTCTATTTCAAAAGTTTCTCACTCTTAGATCCTTCAGGTCTCTACTGAAATGGCACTTCCCCCCAGTAAGGATTCTTCTCTGGATACCCTATCAAAACTTTAATCTCCAAATATTTGTCTGTAATTCTTATAGGAAAAATGCAATATCAAGATTCTTTCAGGTATAGGTTATAATAACCATCAAGAGCTCAATGAACGATTTATTTGAAGTGTAAGGTAATATTGACATAATGCAAACAAAGTTGAGCAACCAAGCCTAGAAGCAAGTTTTGTAAATCTTTTCTTTAGAGTAATAATTGATATATCTTAGTTCATCAGGTTCTATTTCAAATTCTCCAGTTTGTTTATATCTGTCCCTTTCTGCTTGACTTGCAGCTCTCACTCTTATTTCCAAGCCTGTACACAAACAGTGATCTCAGTTGACTAGAAGTACTGCTCCCCCATCTCCATCAATTTATCCAGCTCTGATCCCTCCAGCCAAGCTCTGGGTTCAGAGGCCATTCCTTCTGCACCAGTCCTTGATTATATCTACACACTTCTGAGATGGAGGTACCCTTTCCCCAGCCTCACTCCAGGCTCAGTGACTGCTTACACTCTCTCTGTTTGAAATCATTGATTGCTTCTCTTCTACTCAGTTTCTGCTTTCCTGACATGTACCTGGACTCTACCTTCTGCAATACGTTAGTCCTTTAGAATCCTAGTCTTCCTGCTTGGCTCATTTAGCTTCTACCCTAGTCACCATTTCTTCAGTTCCCTGACCTCCATCCTCATATTTTCTCACTTCATTTGTTCATTACTTAACACACACCCAAAATCAGCACAAAATAAGCACTCAGCAATTGCTTTTTGAATGAATAAATGAGCGAGTGGATGTTCCATTTTACAAATGTACAGGCTGGAAGTCAGAAACCAAGTTTTTGTGTAATTTTCTCTGCACCTCAGAACAGTGCTAAGTATATAAGAACGACTACTATAAATTATTAAATAGTACAACTATATGAACTCTGTTTGCATAGGTGTGTGAATGCTCTTGCAGAGCTGATCCCAAACAGAAAACTCCTATGTGTTGGCAGGGTGGTAATGGTAGTCTGTGATAGAACTGAGAGGGAAAGAGCCAAAAGGACTTGAGAAGTCAAGGAGTAATGTTTTTCCTTGTTTGTCATTTACTGGCTTTGGCACGTCTATAAACCTTGTACCTTCACAATGTGTGGTACAGAGCAGGCACTTAGATATTTTCTGTTGAATGAATGAAAGCGTTCATAAGGTAGAAATCTGAATAAGAAGAAGGTATATCTAGCAATAATCTAGGCTTCCCTGGTAGCTCAGCTGGTAAAGAATCTGCCTGCAATGCAGGAGACTTAGGTTCAATCCCTGTATTGGGAAGATCCCCTGGTGGAGGGCATGGCAACCCACTCCAGTATTCTTGCCTGGAGAATCCCCACGGACAGAGAAGCCTGGCAGGCTACAGTCCACTGGGTCACAAAGAGTTGGACACAACTGAGTGACTAAGCACAGCACAGCAATAGTCTATAACCGGTATTTAGTAGGAAACGGGGATATCTAAGTAGTTAGTATTATTCATCCTACACTGCTGGGTGGTGAATGACAGTGCATGATTACTTTGCTCACCCCAACAACAAGAAAACACAAGGAGTTTCTATTTCAGCATAAACTTCATATTACTTTCTGGTTGGTTAGTCAAATGCCCTACATCTCTTTTCTTAACATTTTACTGAACACATTGTATTTTTCACATTTAATAGTGTCAAGACTTTTCACAGTAGGGTTTACATTTGATGTTACCACACAATAGACAATTCCCAAGGCAACCTATAATTCCAATCCATTAGGCTAATGGATTGCAGCTGCTGTGAGCAGTGGGCATGTCATTTTTTTGAAAATGAAGTCTAGTAAGACACAACTATAAAAATAAATAAACTGAGAAAAAAGACTACATCTAGCTGACATAGATGGTTATTTTCTTTGTTTCCTTAGATAAGTTTAGTAAATCGCAGCATTAACAGAACTTTTAGAAATAGATATGAATACATAAGGATAATTGCATTATAAAATATTGAAAAAGTTACAAGAGTGTTAGATTTCTGGGGTGGGGGGGTCTTGGTTAATCGATATACTTTATTTCCTTTCTTTCAATTTCTATTTTTGAAAACTCATTATTATTGCATGCCTTCGCTTGTTTATTATACCATTTATCATTATAGATTTTTTCAAGTGATATTAATAGGGCACATTCTTGAGGCTTTCTTAGTGTAAGAAATGGCTCATGGGAGGAATAGATCTGCCATGAAAGAAAGTAAAGCATCACCAAAGAGAGTCAGTGATTTTAATTTCTCTGAGTCATTTCTCTGAATTGCAGAAAAGCAAACATGTTCTCTTAAATCAATTTCATGGAGCTAAAAAGGAAATGTTATGTTCTCATAATACACCTGGCCTCTCTGCTCAAAACATTGAAAGTCTATCCCTTGGGAGAGACTGGGGAGGAAGTGTGGAACACAAACCCCACCTGGTCTAATCTAATGATAGACTATTCCCTTAATAACTAATGATTTTCACTTTATGTCATCTTCATCAGAACTTGAACTCCACAGAACTATTCTTCCTGCTTTCGAAGAAAAAACTCTGCTAAAATATATTGCATATGACTAATCTGTGGAAGTCTCTTCATGGTGAATAAATGTGAAATATCATTCTCAATGTTCATTCTGAAAAAGTTCACTCTAAAAGTAATTTGGATAGTAAGTTATATATACATAGTTGAATAAAATTGGTTTATTTTAGCAATAGGGATCCTTCATGAGAACTATGATACCATAACATGTTACATATAACATAAAAGTTTAGGGACATGAGTGTAAAATACTATATATATTCTATAATGTGCATATGAAATACTATGGAAAAAATGGGTATTTTATCATTAAACTTAAAAAATTAGAAGACCAAAAAAAAAGTAATTTTCTTCATATGTCATCAATGTCAGTATTGGTATATACTTTGATTTGTTTATGAAAACGAAGTAGGTTTTGTGAAATTAAAAAAAAAAGAAGATAAGAAAAATGAAGGACAAGAAAAGAGTATTGAAAAGGAAAGGAGGGAGAGGGATAGAGAAAAGAGAGGGTAAAACAGGAGAGGATGGAGGGAAGGGAGGAGAATTTCTCTCCAAAGGAAAAATTATGGGAAAGTCATGATTTTGACCCCAAACTTTTTGCATATATTCCACAATCTGGAGCAGGGAAGAAAAATTTGAGAAAGTAGGATAAATAAAGCCTTAGAAATAAAGACTTCAAGGAGTATGTGTATTCGTTTAAAGGACAAAGGAATGTTTCATTGTAAGAATGATGTAGAGAAATGTATTTACACAGTGGAAGTGATTAGGTGTTGACACTAAGAATTTACCACCATTTCTTCCCACAAGCTTAGAAACATATATGTGGTGAGAAGTTTACTCCAACCAGGCTCCTGTGAGACATCAGGTTAGGACCACCAGTGGTTCATACTTCCAGTGCAGGGGGCTTGGGTTTGATCCCTAGTCTGGGAACTAAGATTCCACATGCCGCCCAAGTGGTCAAAAAAAAGAAAAAAAAAGGCAAACCAAAACAGGCTTCTGTGGGAAAAGCTTTGGGTGTATGCTCAAGTTGACAAAGGAACTGCCTCCACCATCAAACCCAGGTGGGGAATGCTGAGAGAGGTATGAGACACTGAAAAGGGCTCCAACGACACCGATGCTGTTCAGCACCACTGAACCAGCTGACATCCTCAGCAAGGACATAGTGGTCAGCCCATTTCTTGGGGCTCCTGCCGCTTCTAAGAGAATGAACATGAGCAGCTTAGTAGAACAGCAGAGTTGGAGGGCTGCTAGAAGAGGTAGATTAGGTCATGCTGGAGCTCCAGGAGCTCAGGTGAGTCAGCTTGGATGGCCATCTGGCTGGAGAGTGCAAGTGATCCATGTAGAGGTGTTTTCTTGACGCAGCTCTTGGGTGTCCGTGACACTGGCACCTCTCATCCCTCCTCCTTAGGATGTTAGAAATGAGCAGTTTCTAGGCAAGGGAGACAGTAAGAAAGGCCCTTAATGCATGTTCCTACCAGGTTCTAGCCCTCGTACCCGGAGAAGAAAGACCCCCATGGGGCTGAGGAGAAAGGGCCCACAGAGACCTCTAACTTTTTCCAAGGACAAATGACCCAAATACTCAGGTGAAAATGAAAGATCATTGAAAGGAAAGGATTTAAGGCTAGAGTTTGATTTAATCTTCAGCCCTTTCTCACTCTAAAATTCACTTGTAGCCACCCCAAGCAGGGGCAAGGTCACCCAGGAAAACATTGACTGATTCAGCAGCCCAAGCACCACCCAAAACTAGGGACACTATCTGTGTGGTCAGTGATTGTAGGTACAGAGAGTGGTGCATTGTGTAACCTGCACTGTATGACCACTATGGAACTTCACATTAAGCTCTGTTAGAATCACAGTATGTTTTTTTGGAGTTCTTTAGAGAATTTAAAGTAATGTACATTAGGAACACGAAGTTTCTTTCAATAAGCCATTCCAGAGGATGTCAGGACTGTCACAGCTGATAAAATTGCTAGAAAATGGACTGCAATTTGTAGTCTTTTATCTAACTGTTTTGACAACCTAGAGACATATTTATTGTCAATCATTTATCCTTCCTTCAAATTCTCCTCAATTGCAAATAGGATAATTTTTATTCAGTGAGCTTCCAGGAGCAGCTAATTTCCATATTAAAAATTAATATTGGTGACTGTGTCTGAATGGAGCGGCTAACTTTTTCCAAAATTCTTGATTTTAATAGGTCGTATGTTCATAGCTTTCTACATAATCCCTAAAAATAGCTGAAGCAGCTCAGCAAAAGTAGAATTTTTTAGCACTCAATTTGATCCAATAATCTTTTGATATGAGCCTATGAGAGAAGTTTTGAAGTGAAGTGTTAGAAGCTCAGTCGTGTTTGACTCTTTGCGACCCCATGGACCCCCCAGGCTCCTCTGTCCCTGGGATTCTCTTGGCAAGAATACTGGCTGCTACTGCTAAGTCGCTTCAGTCGTGTCCGACTCTGTGCGACCCCAGAGACGGCAGCCCACCAGGCTCCCCTGTCCCTAGGATTCTCCAGGCAAGAACACTGGAGTGGATTTCCATTTCCTTCTCCACTTCTGCATGAAAGTGAGAAGAGAAAGTGAAGTCGCTCAGTCATGCCCCACTCTTAACTACTCCATGGACTGCAGCCCACTAGGCTCCTCCATCCATGGGATTTTCCAGGCAAGCAAGAATACTGGAGTGGGTAGCAATTCCCTTCTCCATGGGCTTTTCCCAACCCAGGGATCAAACCCAGGTCTCCCACATTGCAGGCAGATTCTTTACAGTCTGAACCAACAGGGAAGCCTATGATAGAAGTTGCACACACACACACACACACACACACAAAATTGCAGTAGTAGTTATCCCTGAAGGAGACATAATTACAAATCTTTGATAAACTGATTTCTCATTTTTAGTAAAGAAACTTCAAGGAGGATCAAACAACATTGCAGAGGAGTAGGTGGACTTGGAGTAGATCTCTCTCCACAGATACATCAGGAAGACACCTTCAGACCTAGAAGTGCATGCAAAACACCAGCTGAGAGTGGACAGGAGTACCTGCCCAGTGGAAAAAAATATATAGAACCAACAAAACTTGGTAGGATGAAGGAACTAGGGGAAAAAACAGGGTGTTAGTAGGACTGGACCTGTCCTCAGCAGGTTGAGGAAACGAAGCAGGGGTCGGATCCCCACACTGGGGCAACTGACTGAGTCAAAGGAGAAACACTTAAGGCTGACAGTGAAACAGCTGATCTGTGGCAGGCTAAATGGAATGAGAATCAGATAATCCTTGCCACAGCCAGGCATACCCTAGACAGAAATGCTGGTCCCCTGGAAGGCTCAGTGGCTGGGAGCTGGAGTTTAAGTTTTGTGGAACAATCCCAGGGCGAGGAGAGCTGTTGACTGTGGAGAGATGGATTGAGGGGATGTGAAGGAAGAGATCCTGGTGGGAAATGTTGGGGGAGGAAAGCCAGGCAGCCATGGAAGCAAGCTGATGCTGCTGAGTCACACGTAGAGGGCAGAGCGATCACCATAGCCTCTCTCCCCACACCCCAGCATCGGCAGCTAAACAATAGAGTGGTTGCCCCATCAAACTCCTGACACTCTGAGCTACAGAGTAGGACTCTACCCAGGGTGCCCCTTTAAGTGCCTGAAGTGCTGATCTACAGGGTAGGACCCCCACCAGGGGGGTCCTTCTATGTGCCTGACGCTCTGAACAACAGAGAAGGACCCCAGGCAAGGCAGCCCTTTAAGTGTTTGAATGGGCTGAGCTACAGAGAAAGACTGGCCAAAGAGGCCTCCTGATCACCAGCTACAAGAGGCTCAAAAATAGACTGATAGGGCCATAACTCCTGAGGCGGAGGCTGTCCATATCTCTGCACACTTGGCACCACCGGGGTCCGCACAAGCCAAGCAGATGTGCCACCTTCACATTCAACTCCCACCAGGGCAGAGCTGCCACAGGCAGAGTCCTGCATCTGTGCACACAGGGCTGCTTCGGTTGTGTCTGATTCTTTGCGACCCTGTAGACTGTGGCCTGCCAGGCTTCTCTGTCAGGGAGAGGGGCTTCTCTAGTCAAGAATCCTAGAGCATATTGGCCAATACTGGTTGCCAAACCCTTATAAAGCACTGTATTTCCTGCTGCCTTAGCCGCCACCCCCCTGAGTACCTGGTGCTGCCAGAACTCCTGTGACTAAAGCAGCTGCACCACCTCCACACCTGGCCCTCGTGGGGGGACACCCAAGTCCTCCAGGGCAGCCTTAGGAGCAAACCCCAGTGGAGGGCCCATATCCAGAGATGGAAATAAAACCACAATTGAAACTAAGGGGCAGTGTGGCTAAGGAAGAAAACCCCAAACCTTCCCATCAGCTGTACCAGCTTCAGATTAAATCCACATGATCAACTAGGCAGACTCTGTGTCTATGGAATATATAAAAGGCCATTGAGAGCTCCCACAAAAGAAAATGCACTAGTTCTGAAAACTGGACATTGGAGGCAAGAACACATAGGAATAAGACCAGATTAGAATCTGAGCTTCCCCATAGCAGGTCCAGAGATCAGCACAGCGTTGGAGGACATCCTAGTGGGATAAAGTGGACTGTGACAGCAGTGACTCAAGAACATTTATCATTCTTATTTTTTGACTTGTTCTGTAGATTCTTTTGGATTTTTTTCTTTCCCCTCCCCCTTCTTTTCCCCCTCTGTTGTAGTTGTTGATTTTATTGGCATTAAGTAATCCATTTAAGCTTTTGAGGTTTTTATCTCTCACTCACATATTTTGTTGTTGTTATAAACTTCTGCCTCTACATTGGGCATTTGCTGTTCTGTGGAGTTTTCTTTTCTTTTTTTTCCTCTCTCTCTCTCTCTTTTCTCTTTCTTTAATTTCAATTTTTAATTCCTTAAACCTATTATTATTTTTTCTACATTTATTCCTGTGTTTGCTTTTCCTACTGTTGTTTTCCCCTTGCAGTTAATCTTAAATGTATGTAAGTCTTCTTTATCTACTTCTATTTAACTTTGTGTATCTATTTTTCTTTTCTTCCTTTCTTTTCCTCTCAACATATTTGTTAGTTTTGTTTTCATTGCTTTATTCTGCACTTGGTACCTTGCTTTAGTTTTGTTTTCCAGTTTGTGCTTTAGTTAGTTTTGTTCTTAACTGGTAAATATAATTTTTTATTTCTTTTGTTTGCTGGGTCAATCTACTGCACTTTATTTTTGTGGGACTGTTTTGACTTTGCTCATAGGTGTGTATATAGACATGTAAATTCCATTATTTTAACTACTGTTTGCCTGATTTTGTAAGTGCTATTTGTCTGGGGTTTCCCATTTTTGGATATGTGTTTTAATCTCACTTAATGCCATAACAAACCACTTGTGGAATTTTTGTTCCTGACCAGAGATCAAGTCCTGAGCCTTTGGAGTGGGAGCAATGACTCCAAGACCCTAGACTACCAGAGAACTATCCCTAGGGAGTATCAGATAGTGAGAACTCAGACACAGGAAACCACCTGAATATAGGACCCAGCATCACCCAACCACCAGTAGCACCCTGTGCATGACACCTCATCTAAACAACAAACGAAACAAAAATACAAACCCAGTTATCAGCAGACAGGATTACCACTTCACTCAGCCTTGAACATCAGAGGAAAAACAAACAAACAAAAACTCAGTACAAATCTCACCCTATAAAAACCTTACACAAACCACTAGGCCAACCTTATGAGGGCAGAAACCAAAAGGAAGAAAGAATTCAACCTTTTTCAAGGAAAGAATTCAACTTTTCTTGAAGCCTGGGAAAAGGAGACCTCAAATACAATAAGTTTAAAAAAATAATGAAAAAGCAGAGAAATATTGCACAAGTGAAGGAACAAACTAGAAACATAGAAGTCCAAATAAGAGGAAATAGACAAACTACCAGGAAAAGAATTCAGGATAATGATAATAAAGATGATCAAAAACCTTGAAAACAAAATGGAGAAACTGCAAGAAACAATTAACAAAGACAGAGGAATTAAAGAATAAACATACAGAGACAATTACTGAAATTAAAAATACTCTAGAAAGAATCAATAGCAAAATATATGAAGCAGAGCAAATCAGTGATCTGGAAGATAAAGTGGTGGAAATAACTTCTGAAGAGCAGAATAAAGTAAAAAGCATGAAAAGAACTGAGGATAGTCTCAGAGACCTCTGGGACAATATCAAAGCCACCAACATTCAAATTATAGGGGTCCCAGGAGAAGAAGAGAAAAAGAAAGGGTATGAGAAAACTTTTGAAGAGATTATAGTTGCAAATTTCCCCAGCATGGAAAAGGAAATAGTCAATCAAGTCCAAGAGGTGCAGAGTCCCATAAACCTAAGGAGAAACATTCCAAGACACATACTAATCAAACTAACAAAGACTAAACACAAAGAAAGAATATTAAAAGTAGCAATGGAGAAGCAACAAACAACATACAAGGGAAACTCCATCCATTTAACAGCTGATCTTTCATCAGAAACTGTGCAGATCAGAAGAGAATGGCAGGATATATTTAAAACAGTGAAAGGGAAAAAAACCTACAAACAAGATTACTGTACCCGGCAAGAATCTCATTTAAAATTGATTGAGAAATAAAAAGCTTTTCAGGCAGGCAAAAGTTAGGAGAATTCAGTACCACCAAACCAACTTTACAATAAATGTCAAAGGGACTTATATAGTCAAGAAATACAAGAGAAGAAAAAAGATTTACAAAATCGACCCCAAACAATTAAGAAAATGGCAATAGGAGCATATATGTCAATAATTACTTTAAATTTAAATGGATTAAATGCTTCAACCAAAAGACACAGACTGACAGAATGAAAAAAAAAAAAAAAAGACCCATATATATGTTGTCTACAAGAAACCCACTTCAGACCTAAAGACACCTATAGACTGAAAGTGAGAGGATGGAAAAATACATTCCATGTGAATGGGAAGCAAAAGAAAGCTGGAGTAGCAATCCTCATATCAGACAAAATAGACCTTTAAATAAAGAGTACAAGAGATAAGGAAGGACAAGCGATCAGTTCAAGAGGAAGAAATAAAAATTGTAAATATCTATGCACCCAAGATCATGGCACCTGGTCCCATCACTTCATGGCAAATAGATGGAGAAACAGTGGAAACAGTAACAGACTTTATTTTAGGGAGCTCCAAAATCACTACAGATAGTGACTGCAGCTATGAAATTAAAAGATGCCTATTCCTTGGAAGGAAAGATATGACTAACCTAGAGAGCATATTAAAAAGCAGAGACATTACTTTGCCAACAAAGGTCCATCTAGTTAAAGCTATGGTTTTTCCAGTAGTCATGTATGGATATGAGAGTTGGACTATAAAGAAAGCTGAGCACCAAAGAATTGATGCTTTTGAACTGTGGTGTTGGGGAAGACTCTTGAGAGTCCCTTGGACTGCAAGAAGATACAATCACTCAATCCTAAAGGAAATCAGTCCTGAATATTTATTGGAAGGACTGATGCTGAAGCTGAAGCTCCAATACTTTGACCACATAATGCGAAGAACTGACTCAATGGAAAAGACCCTGATGCTGGGAAAGATTGAAGGCAGAAGGAGAAGAGGATGACAGGATGAGAGGGTTGGTGCCATCACTGAGTTGATGAACATGACTTGAGCAAGCTTCAGGAGTTGGTGATGGACAGGGAAGGCTGGCATGCTGCAGTCCATGGGGTCTCAAAGAGTCAGGCATGACTGGGTAACTGAACTGAGCATGTATGTATGTGTGTGTGTGTGTGTGTGTGTGTGTGTGTATAAAATTCTCCAGGCAAGAACACTGAAGTGGGTTGCCATTCCCTTCTCCAACGCATGAAAGTGAAAAGTGAAAGTGAAGTCACTCAGTCATGTCTGACTCTTAGCTGCAGCCTACCAGGCTCCCCCGTCCATGGGATTTTCCTGGCAAGAGTACTGCAGTGGGGTGCCATTGCCTTCTCAAATATGTGTGTGTATATATATATATATATATGTATGTATGTATGTATGTATGTATGTATAAGTGAATCACTATGCTTTACACCGGAAACTAACACAACATTGTAAATCAACTATACTTCAATTAAAAAAGAATTAAAAACTCTAAAAGTAAAAAAAAAAAGTGCCTGTGAGATACAGACTACGACATTCAAAAGTGTATTAGAACCCACTCATTTTGATACCCTGGATAAAAAGTCACAGATCTATGTTATGTATATAGCCACATGTTTTCCTGCTTTAACTGAAAAGATAAAAAAGTGAACACCTGAAGAAAAAAAGCTGGAAGTTTAAAATGGGTGTATATTTCTAGAAACCTTTGTAACTTCAGCAGTCAACATTTAAAATGTGCTGTGCTCATTAAAGGATCCACAGAGGTAAGACTCCTCAATGTAAAATATTTTGTGGATACAAACTTTTTTTCACTTAACATTATATTCTAAGATAAATTATTTGTGATCAAAAGACAACATCTGATTCATAAATAAATAGTTTTAAAATTGAAGCTTTTTTTTTTTTAATTTCACAGCTTGTGGCTGTAACAATTTATGTGAGCTCTTAAAATGATCCATTTTTTCCCCATCTGTTACATAGAGGGAGGACAGCACCTTCTAGTGGAATCTATAAATAAACGTATTTCTTGGGCTTGTAGCTGAAACAACGTAACATTCCAAGTATCTTTGTTAGCGAGTGTGCTACCAATAGCATCTCCCCACCATTAAAAGTTATCATGCTTCCCCACCTCCTTTCATAACTTATCTGACAGACTCAGCATGAAGGTGACAACTTAAGCTAAAAATCCAGTCGAAACAAAGAATAAGCTAGCAGGCAGCTCTAAGGCTGATGCAAAAATGGAACACATGCCAACTAGAAGAAAATGTATGCTATATACTTTCTTGTTCAGAAAGTAGGTACATCTCTGTTTGCTGAACTAAACACATATTTCTGTGCAACCATTTAGTTGTCAGGCGTAGTGCAACATGGGCCTCCCTGATGGCTCAGTGGTAAAGAATCTGCCTGCCAGTGCCTTCCAATGCAGGAGTCTAGGTTCCATACCTGTGTTGGAACAATCCCCTGGAGAAGAAAATGGCAACCCACTCCAATACTCTTGCCTGGGAAATCTCATGGACAGAGAAGCCTGGTGGGCTACAGTCCAAGCGGTTGCAAACGAATCAGAAAAAAATTACTGACTAAACAACAACAACAACAATAATACAAGGTACTTAGAATCCATAGGTGAAGACAGTGTGTGTGCTCAGTCTTTCAGTCATCTGTTACCATTTCCTTCTCCAGGGGATCTTCTAGACGCAGGGATCAAACACAGGTCGACTGCTTGGCAGGCAGATTCTATACCACTGAGTCACCTAGGAAGCTCTAACCAAGAATAGAATCTGATAAAATAAGATGCTCGTCATCTTACCTAGTTCTTTCTAACACATACCCCTGAAGTTGGGTCCTTTAAAGATCAACTGAAATGAGACTTGTGTAGGAACATCATCAGACAATATAGAATTTAAGAAATAATGTGCTTGATTCATGTAGACAAGCATGCTAGTGTAGTCCATTTCTAGAGCAATTTGACCTTCTTTTCAACTTAAAAATGTGCATAGCTTACCCAGCTACTTCACTTCTAGGTGTAAAGCCGAGAGAAGTTTTCAAGAGCTCTTGCATAAGAACACCTTCACAAAGAATTTGAAAACAGTGTGGCAAAATAATCAAAATACTCATCAGTATGGGAATAGATGAATAAAATGTGACCTGTTTGTGTGGTGAAATTATGTGCAGTTGAAATAAAACAAACATAAAGATATAACAAATTTATGTGCCTTGACATAGATATCTTAGTTGTGATGTTAAGCAAAAACATCTGCTCTTATCCTGAAAGTGTTCATGTTTCTGCTGTAGATATTTAAAATATCTTAGAGTATAATAAGGATGGATATCAAATTTAATATAATGTTTCCTTCTGGGGAGGGAGAGAGGAAAATCAGAACAAGAGGACAACAAAGAAAGCTTAAAATGTTATCTATAATATTTTATTTCATATAGGATTACTCTTAAGCAACTCTAGATGAAAGTCAAGGAGGAGAGTGAAAAAGTTGGCTTAAAGCTCAACATTCAGAAAATGAAGATCATGGCATCTGGTCCCATCACTTCATGGGAAATAGATGGGGAAACAGTGGAAAGTGTCAGACTTTATTTTGGGGGGCTCCAAAATCACTGCAGATGTTGCTTGCAGCCATGAAATTAAAAGACGCTTACTCCTTGGAAGAAAAGTTATAACCAACTGAGATAGCATATTCAAAAGCAGAGACATTACTTTGCTGACTAAGGTCTGTCTAGTCAAGGCTATGGTTTTTCCAGTAGTAAAAAAGACTCTGATGCTGGGAGGGGTTGGGGACAGGAGGAGAAGGGGACAACAGAGGATGAGATGGCTGGATGGCATCACGGACTTGATGGACGTGAGTCTGAGTGAACTCCGGGAGTTGGTGGACAGGGAGGCCTGGCATGCTGCAGTTCATGGGGTCGCAAAGAGTCAGACACAACTGAGCGACTGAACTGAACTGAAAGCAACTGTAACCAAGTGTTAACACTGGACATGGTGAGTACATTATCTCATTATCTCATGTAATGTGTACATTATCTCATGTAACCATCTTTCTCTTCACAATTAGAAAGAAAAGCAGCAAAGCCCAGTTTGGGGATAATGTTGAGGTTTGAAATGGAGGACTTCCATCACTGATGTCAACAGTCATCTTGCCAATTTTCTTCTCTTAGAACTTACATTCAATTGTCTTGTATTTATTATTAATTCTGCATTAACTGGCAGATGCAGAAAAGGAAAAAAAAAAGATGCTTTTCTTTTCTTTCTTTTTTTTCTTGAGATGTGGCATTCTGAATAGGAATAAAAACAAATGATGAACTAGGAAAATATGTTGCTGTTTTTATTTGCTTTTAATCCCCTTAAATGTTGCTCTCAGCCATAGCCTGACTGTTGACTTTCATAAATCACTCCTGTAAGTGGACTATGCATGGTGCTTTCTACCCAACTCATTTTCCTCACTATAGAACATTGAACTTTGTTTTATTTTGGAATCAGTTCAATTCAGTTCAGTTGCTCAGTCATATCTGACTCTCTGCGACCCCATGAATCACAGCACACCAGGCCTCCCTGTCTATCACCAACTCCTGGAGTTCACCCAAACCATGTCCATTGATTCAGTGATGCCACCCAAACATCTCATCCTCTGTCGTCCCCTTCTCCTCCTGCCCTCAGTCTTTCCCAGCATCAGGGTCTTTTCCAATGAGTCAGCTCTTCGCATCAGGTGGCCCAAGTATTGGAGTTTCAGCTTCAACATCAATCCTGCCAATGAAGACCCAGGACTGATCTCCTTTAGGATGGACTGGTTGGATCTCCTTGCAGTCCTAGGGACTTTTAAGAGTCCTCTCCAACACCACAGTTCAAAAGCATCAATTCTTTGGCTCTCAGTTTTCTTTATAGTCAAACTGTCACATCCATACATGACCACTGGAAAAATTATAGCCTTGACTAGATGGACCTTTGTTGGCAAATTAATGTCTCTGCTTTTGAATATGCTATCTAGGTTGATCATAACTTTCTTTCCAAGGAGTAAACGTCTTTTAATTTCATGACTGTGATCACCTTCTGCAGTGATTTTGGAGCCCAGAAAAATAAAACCAGCCACCGTTTACACTGTTTCCCCATCTATTTACCATGAAGTGATGGGACAAGATGCCATGATCATAGTTTTCTGAATGTTGAGCTTTAAGCCAACTTTTTCACTCTCCTCTATCACTTTCATCAAGAGGCTCTTTAGTTCTTCTTCATTTTCTTCCATAAGAAAATGTCATCTGCATATCTGAGGTTATTGATATTTCTCCTGGCAATCTTGATTCCAGCTTGTGTTTCTTCCTGTCCAGCGTTTCTCATGATATCCTCGGCATAGAAGTTAAACAAGCAGGATGACAATATACAGCCTTGACGTACTCCTTTTCCTATTTGGAACCAGTCTGTTGTTCCATGTCCAGTTCTAACTGTTGCTTCCTGACCTGCATAGAGGTTTCTCAAGAGGCAGGTCAGGTGGTCTAGTATTCCCATCTCTTTCAGAATTTTCCACAGTTTACTGTGATCCACACAGTCAAAGGCTTTGGCATAGTCAATAAAGCAGAAATAGATGTTTTTCTGGAACTCTCTTGCTTTTTTTGATGATCCACCAGATGTTGGAAATTTGACCACTGGTTCCTCTGCCTTTTCTAAAACCAGCTTGAACATCTGGAGGTTCACAGTTCATGTGTTGCTAAATCCTGTCTTGGAGAATTTTAAGCATTACTTTACTAGCATGTGAGATGAGTACAATTGTGCGGTAGTTTGAAGATTCTTTGACATTGCATTTATTTGGGATTGGAATGAAAAGTGACCTTTTCCAGTCCTGTGGCCACTGCTGAGTTTTCCAAATTTGCTGGCATATTGAGTGCAACACTTTTACAGCATCATCTTTCAAGATTTGAAATAGCTCCACTGGAATTCCATCAAATCCACCAGCTTTGTTCATAGTGATGCTTCCTAAGGCCCACCTGACTTCACATTCCAGGATGTCTGGCTCTAGGTTAGTGATCACGCCATCGTGATTATCTAGGTCGTGAAGATATTTTTTGTACAGTTCTTCGGTTCATTCTTGCCCTCTTCTTATTATTTTCTGCTTCTGTTGGGTCCCTACCATTTCTGTCCTTTATCGAGCCCATCTTTGCATGAAACGTTCCCTTGGTATCTCTAATTTTCTTGAAGAGATCTCTAGTCTTTCCCTTTCTATTATTTTCCTATATTTCTTTGCACTGATCACTGAGGAAGGCTTTCTTATCTCTCCTTGCTATTCTTTGGAACTCTGCATTCAGATGCTTATATCTTTCCTTTTCTCCTTTGCTTTTCACTTCCTTTCTTTTCACAGCAATTTGTAAGGCCTCCTCAGACATAAATTTTTCTTTTTTTTGCATTTCTTTTTCTTGGAGATGGTCTTGATACCTGTCTGCTGTACAGTGTCACAAACCTCAATCCATAGTTCATCAGGCACTCTATCAGCTCTAGTCCCTAAAATCTATTTCTCACTTTCACTGTATAGTTATAAGGGATTTGATTTAGATCATTCCTGTATGGTCTAGTGGTTTTCTCCACTTTATTCCATTTCAGTCTGAATTTAGCAATAAGGAGTTCATGATCTGAGCCACAGTCATCTCCCCTTCTTGTTTTTGCTTACTGCATAGAGCTTTTCCATCTTTGGCTGCAAAGAATATAATCAATCTGATTTTGATGTTGACCATCTGGTGATGTCCATGTATAGAGTCTTCTCTTGTGTTGTTGGAAGAGGGTGTTTGCTATGACCAGTGCATTCTCTTGACAGAACTCTATTAGTCTTTGCCCTGCTTCATTCTGTACTCCAAGGCCAAATTTGCCTGTTACTCCATGTGTTTCTTGACTTCCTACTTTTGCATTCCAGTCCCCTATAATGAAAGGGACATATTTTTTGGGTGTCAGTTCTATAAGGTTTTGCAAGTCTTCATAGAACTGTTCAACTTCAGCTTCTTCAGCCTAGACTTGGATTACCATGATATTGAATGTTTGCCTTGGAAACAAACAGAGATCATTCTGTAGTTATTGAGATTGCATCCAAGTACTGCATTTCAGACTCTTTTGTTGACTATGATGGCTACTCCATTTCTTCTAAGGGATTCCTGCCCACAGTAGTAGATATAATGGTCATTTGAGTTCAATTCACCCATTCCAGTCCCTCTTAGCTCATTCCAGTCCATCTTAGCTCACTGATTCCTGGAAAATCGATGTTCAATCTTGTCATCCTGTTTGACCACTTCCAATTTGCCTTGATTCATCGACCTAGCATTCCAGGTTCCTATGCAATATTTCTCTTTACAGCACCAAACTTTGCTTCTATCACCAGTCCCATCCACAACTGGGTGTTGTTTTTTCTTTGGCTCCATCCCTTCATTTTTTCTGGAGTTTTTTCTCCACTGATCTCCAGTAGTATATTGGGCACCTACCAACCTGGGGAGTTCATCTCTCAGTATCCTATCTTTTTGCCTTTTCATACTGTTCATGGGGTTCTCAAGGCAAGAATACTGAAGTGATTTGCCATTCCCTTCTCCAGTGGAACACATTCTGTCAGGCCTGTCCACCATGACCTGTCCGTCTTGAGTGGCCCCACATGGCATGGCTTAATTTCATTGAGTTAGACAAGGCTGTGGGCCATGTGATCAGATTGGCTAGTTGTCTGTGATTGTGGTTTCAGTGTGTCTGCCCTCTGATGCCCTCTCTCAGTCCCTACCATCTTACTTGGGTTTCTCTTCCGTTGGACATGAGGTATCTCTTCACGGCTGCTCCAGCAAAGCGCAGCCGCTGCTCCTGACCTTGGGGGTGGGATAGCTCTTTCCAGCATAACCTAGCTAAAATTGTATTGTAAAAAGGCTCTGGTTGAAGAATCATGGCTTAATTCTTGATGGTTAACTCTACAGAATTCAAGTAGAGTGGACTTGAATACTTTGTGGCTAAGCGTAGGAAAATAGATAAAAAGAAAGGAAGACAAAAAGGAAAAATAACCCTTTTGTTTAATGATACTTTTTAAAGTTTCTTATTTGGTTGTCTACCTTAGGCCCTGAGTAAGATAGGCCTCCTTAGATGGTGCCCACACTGAAGAATGAAACCAATAATAGTAAGAACTCCAGCAGACCAAACACATTTAGGTTTGAGCAGAGCTATCTTTGAACATTTCAAAATAACTGCATAGATATACTTACTCAGTTCAGTTCAGTTCAATCACTCAGCCGTGTCTGACTATTCTCTACTCCATGGACTACTCCCTGTCCATCACCAACTCCCAGAGCTTACTCAAACTCATGTCCATTGAGTTGGTGATGCCATCCAACCATCTCATCCTCTGTGGTCCCCTTCTACTCCTACCTTCAATCTTTTCCAGCACCAGGGTCTTTTCCAGTGAGTCAGTTCTTCACATCAGGTGACTAAATTATTGGAGTGCCAGCTTCAGCATCAATCCTTCTAATGAATATTCAGGACTGATTTCCTTTAGGATGGACTGGTTGGATCTCCTTTCAGTCCAAGAGTTTTCTCCAATACCGCAGTTCAAAAGCATCAATTCTTCAGTGCTCAGCTTTCTTTATAGTCCAGCTCTCACATCCATACATAGCCACTGGAAAAACCATAGCTTTGACTTGCTCATATGCATATTAATATTATTTTATGGGATAATAAATCATTTACTCAACTTAGGTTCTCAAAAATGAACTCTATCAATTTTGATATTTAGTAGATCACCCTAAATTGTCCCCAGAGTTAGCACTTCTATTATTTCTCTTACTTTCAAAGCATTTGACATTTCTTAACATTGACCATTTTTCCTCTCTTAGATCCCAATATCTAGCTACAATAGTTTGATTAAGATACCTCAGTTTCATCTCTTGTTTGTCTTTCAGTATAGTGAGAAAGGCAGATATGACTATTACTATGTACTTTACATTTGAATACAACAATGCTAACAAAATTAGGTGATTTGCAATATACATATATCTGATAGGCACACCTATGGATTAAGTTTAAGATTGATTGTTTTTCCCAGTTTCTATGATGAGCTTGTTGGGGAAGTAGTTGTGTAGTATTTCAAGGATAGTAGCATTAATAACAGTGGTATCATTAGTTGTTATCAATTTATCTTAAACATGGCTATAAAGGAAATTTATTAACTCTCTATTTTAAAACACCCTCCAACTCTTTTTTTTTTTTTTTTTTTTTTTGTCAGAGATGAAGGCAATAGAAAACAAGCAACAGCCATGACTGTTTCTTGGCTGCTTTCTCCAATAAGCATCACATAAATAAGGAATTTATTTGATCATGGTACCAGGTTGTTTATGATTTTTGTGGCTGAAAAACAGACAGCTGACAGGAGGTTTCAAAATGATAATTGTGACATTTAATAAGAGAGCAATCCTCTTATAAAGAAGCCATGTGGTGGCTTTTTACCATTAAGGCAGATGAAAAACCTACAGTGAAGTTATTTTTCTTTCCTGTTTTTAAAAAAATCAGTGAAAGTTACTTTTGCTTCTTTTTTCTGAGAGCATATTAAAAAGCAGAGACATTACTTTGTCAACGAAGGTCCATCTAGTCAAGGCTGTGGTTTTTCCAGTGGTCATGTATGGATGTGAGAATTGGACTATAAAGAAAGCTGAGCGCCGAAGAATTGATGCTTTTGAACTGTGGTGTTGGGGAAGGCTCTTGAGAGTCCCTTGGACTGCAAGGAGATCCAAACAGTCCATTCTAAAGGAGACCAGCCCTGGATTTTCATTGGCAGGACTGATGCTGAAGCTGAAACTCCAATACTTTGGCCACCTGATGAAGAGCTGACTCATTGGAAAAGACCCTGATGCTGGGAAAGACTGAGGGCAGGAGGAGAAGGGGACGACAGAGGATGAGATGGTTGGATGGCATCATTGACTCGATGAACATGGGTTTGGGTGAACTCCAGGAATTGGTGATAGACAGGGAGGCCTGGTGTGCTGTGATTCATGGGGTCGCAGAGAGTCAGACATGACTGAGCGACTGAACTGAACTGAACTGATCTGTGCTTTGTGTACAATTAAGTAATAAAAGACTAAATTTATATTGGGTAAAATTCAGCACTGTGTATATTGATTTCCTTTGAAGTCACTGTAATTGTCTAAAGCATTCCATGTTTTTATAGCACCCGAAACGTCCATTTAAAATGACCAAAAGGGAGTAAGGATCCTGGGCATATATAATTTTAAAAGTTTACTCTAATAACATAGCAAACTTTTGCTTTAGCAAAGTTCTCTAAAAGTCCCTTTCTGCATACACTATAGGCATCAACATGCATAACAATAATATTCATTTCCTTAGGACATTCAACCTATTTGCCTAGAATTTTATTGTGGAACATGTTGCTAAATATTCCATTGTAGGAATCTTTCCATGGTATCCCCCAAATTTACGATTTAAAGTGGTTCATTACAAGTTATTTTGTTAGCTTTTGCCTGTGTACCCTGCAGTTAGAGTCTGAGAAAGGCAGATAAGTGAAAGCTGTAGAGATTCGTGGCTCACATATTTTATTTATTTGAATTGTAAGTTATAGCTACTCACTGACAGAAATAGACAGCCACAGTACTCTAAAGGAACCTCAAATAAATGTCAGGAAGAATCCAAACCTTGTACTTCCGTTAATTTCACAATGAACTGGTCACTTTTGACATTGAGCAATGGCTGTATCTTCCTGACTCTTTAGAGCTTGTGCGGGGGGGAGGTCACTTAGCAGTAAATGTCCTGGGAGAAGGCTGGCAAGTAGTCATGAACAGGAAACAGCCTGTGTGTAAGCCCTGGTGTAGCTACAGCTCATTTGGCAGAACGAAATGCATGTGATACTGTGGCCAAATCATCTTTAGGGACATAATCCTCATAGAGTATATTGAGTGTTATTTGCTTATCTAAGAAGAAACAGGTTTCTAAGAATATTAGAAGATATTTCTCTTTTAACATTTCTTAACTTAGGTCTCTTTTTCCTCTCTGAAATCCCAATATCCAGCTACAATAGTTTGATTAAGATACCTCAGTTCCAACCCGTGTTTCTCTTTCAGAAATGGCAACTACATTTTTTTTGATAAGTAACCACCATGTAGATTTGCTTCACTCATGCACAAAAAGTAGAATTCAGTTCAAAGTTTTCTTCTGTGTTGTTTTCTGCCCTATTTCCTCCTCTTTAACATTTGCCCACTGTTTTTTTTTCAGTCTCTAAGTTGTGTGTGACTCTTTGGGATCCCATAGACTGCAGGATGCCATGCTCCTCTGTCCTTCACTGTCTTCCAGAGCTTGCGCAAATTCATGTCCATTGAGTGGGTGATGCTATTTAACCATCCAATGCTCTGCTGCCCTCTTCTTCTTTTGCCTTCAATTTTATCCACTGAGTAAAGCTTTAAGATCTGATATAGCCTGCTGTGTGTGTGCTCAGTCACTCAGATATGTCAGACCTTGTGACTCTATGGACTGTAATGTAGCCTGCCAGGCCTTTCTGTCCTTGGGATTTCCCAAGTGAGAATATTTGAATGGGTTGCCATGACTGGTGGAATGCTTTTAATTTCAGAGTTTACTCAAATTTAAATTACTAAATCCTCAAATTAGACCCCCTATGGCAAGCCTCTCTGGTACTCTTGCCTGGAAAATCCCATCGATGGAGGAGCCTGGTAGGCTGCAGCCCATGGGGTCGCTACGAGTCGAACAAGACTGACCAACTTCACTTTCACTTTTCACTTTCACACATTGGAGAAAGAAATGGCAACCCACTCCAGTGTTCTTGCCTGGAGAATCCCAGGGATGGGGAAGCCTGGTGGGCTGCCGTCTATGGGGTTGCACAGAGTCGGACATGACTGAAGCGACTTAACAGCAACAGTGTATCCTCACGACTTCCCAGGTGGTGCTAGAGTTAAACAACCCATCTGCAATGCAGGA